>NC_133336.1:194923299-195246414 GCF_042186555.1 Aquarana catesbeiana
TCAGCCATGTTTCCTCTTCAATGCCCTTGCTGATGGGAGGAGGTTTGCACTCAAAATCTCACGATACATGGCCCCATTCATTCTTTCATGTACATGGATCAGTCGTCCTGTTCCCTTTGCAGAGAAACAGCCCCAAAGCATGATGTTGCCACCCCCATGCTTCACAGTAGGTATGGTGTTCTTTGGTTGTAACTCAGCATTCTCTCTCCTCCAAACACGACAAGTTGTGTTTCTACCAAACAGTTCTACTTTGGTTTCATCTGACCATATGACATTTTCCCAATCCTCTTCTGGATCATCCAAATGCTCTCTAGCAAACCTCAGATGGGCCCGGCATGTACTGGCTTAAGCAGGGAGACCCGTCTGGCACTGCAGGATTTGAGTCCCTGGTGGCATAGTGTGTTACTGATGGTAGCCTTTGTTACGTTGGTCCCAGCTCTCTGCAGGTCATTCACTAGGTCCCCCCGTGAGGTTCTGGGATTTTTGCTCACCGTTCTTGTGATCATTTTGACCCCACGGGGTGAGATCTTGCGTGGAGCCCCAGATCGAGGGAGATTATCAGTGGTCTTGTATGTCTTCCATTTTCCATACCAGGGTGAGGTATCTAAAGGAGATGTACATAGCCCAACTGGGCAAGAGTTACCAACAAAAAAAAGATACCTGGATGGATCTGCTTACAGTATCTGTTACCAGTAAACCCCTATGTTTGCAGGAGGAAGCGACGGGGAACAACTGGAAGTGGGAGGGGTGGTTGAGGAGGAGTAATAGGGGAGGGAGGTATAATAGGTAGTGATAACTTCGTCTTTAAAGTACGAAGAGAGGGGGGGGGGCTCCATGACCGATAAGGGGGTGGAATGGGGTGGGTTTCTTCACACTGTTGGTAAAGATAGATGGAGTGGTTGGGTAGATAGCCTGTGGAAAGACTTGTGTTGCAGTCCGAATCTGGAAGGAGCTAGTTTCCATTAGTTGTGGGTTTTCCAATGGGAGGGTCCGTGTCCCCTAGATTTGAGGGTAAAGTTCTGTAATATGAGAACGTAAATTGATTGAGGATGGCTAGCTCATCTGGAGAGAGTGCTGAAAGCATGAAGGTTTGCCATCTGGAAAAGAAGCGAGAGCAAGATTTGTCATGTTTGAAATCGGTGTTGAGTCGGTCCTTAAATAGTAGGAGAAGGAATTCTCGTTTGATTTGAGCGATGGTAGGAGAATGCGATTAAGTCCAGTTTTTTAATATAGTTCTCCATGCAAGTAAGAGACAGATCAAAGACCAGTCCTTGTGAGAGGGGGGCTCATTGGAGATTCCACTGGTATTCGTATTGGTAGTTTGAGACCATGGCAGCAGTTGGGGGTCCCAGTGACCAAAGATGAGCAGCGGGTCTTTAGGTAACTTTAGTAGGGTAACTTCAAAAATGTAGGATAGGACCTGGTCCCAGAAGATGGATATGGAGGAGCAAGACCAGAACCGATGTGTCAGGGATGGCCTCGGTTGGTGGCAGAGGGGGGAGAAGGCTTTGCTCTGTTCTGTTTTGGAGGAAAAGAAAGGTATGTGGGCTCGATGGGTGATCTTTAGTTGAGTTTCTCTCCATATTTCATTTGGGGTCAGTTGTACTTTGTTATGGCCTTGTAGAATTTTGTGCATCAAGTCCGGATCCGGGAAGTCTTTTTTCTAGTTGGCTACAGATGAGGAAGACAAAGGAGGAATGGTCTCTCGTAGAAGAGGTTGGTAGATGTCAGAGATCTTATAGGAGTCGTCCAGGAGCATTCGGTCCGTAATGTTAGGTTTAAAACTCATGCTTTGTTCTTTGCATGCAGCCTTTAAGAATGCGATGCATTGACCATAGTGGAAAGCATGGGCTTGGGGAAGAGAGAAAGATTCCGCTATGGTTGAGAAGGGAAGAGGACGTCTTGTTTCCGGGTCACATAGGGAAGAAAATTTTGTGAGGCCTTTTTCCTGCCAGACGATGAAGGCTTTGTGGTCCAGTCCAGGGGGGAAACTAGGATTCCCTTGAATTGGTAGGTGGCTAGACATGAAAGGGGACAGCTTGAGGAGTTTCCTGACTTCTCTCCAGGCTATAGCTGTGTCTCTCAGGAGGAGGTTGTGTTGGTACGGAGGGGGGGCTGATTTCCATTTGCAGTGGAGAAGGGCCACTAAGGAGTAGGGGTAAGCCATTTCGGTTTCCATGTGATAGTTGGAATAGCGGGAGGATTGTGTTATCCAATCCAGGCTAGTTCTTAATTGACACGCCAAGTTATAAGTCCTAACATTTGGGAGACTAATTTCCCCTTCGCGTCTGGGAAGATGCAGTGTTTTTAAGGCTATGCGTGGTCTTTTGTTTTGCCATATGAATTTTGAAATGGCTGAATTTAGAAGTTTGATATCTTTGTGGCAATGATTTTAGATAAGATTTTGACATCCAGATTCAGCAGTGAAATTGATCTATAGGAGCCTGGGTCCTGGGGGTCTTTGCCTTTCTTGGAGAGTAATTTAATAATGGCCTGATTTCCCGTTTGAAGATATGATCCGCCGGACCATATAACATTGTATACCGTGTGGAGAGTGGGATCTGTGATATTTTTAGGGTTTTGTAGAATTCACTAGTGAATCCATCAGGGCCAGGGGCCTTGGAGGGAGTAAGGTTGCGAATGGTGGTTGAGATTTCAGAGAGAGAGATGGGAGCATTGAGGGCTTCTAGTTGTAGGGGAGTGATTTTGGGCATGTCGATTTTCTGTAAAAAGGAATGAGCTATTTGTTTATCTATGGGATCAGGGGCGTATAGGGCTGAGTAGTATTTGAGCATGGTATTGTTTATTGTTGGTGGTGTGGAATGCATGTTGCCGGTGGAGTCTCGCAGAGAGGTGATATGGGTCGGGCGAAAGAGTCTGGCTAAAAGTTTACCTGCTTTATTTCCGAATTTATGAAGAGTGGCATCCAAGTGTGCTTTTTTAGTTAATTCAAGGGTGTCTGCCCATGAATCAAAAGCCCTCTTGGCTGCCTGCCATTCGTTTCTACTGTCAGAGAAGTCCTTGGTGATCAGGGAGCGTTGTGCCTGATGTAGTTGTGTGCTGGGTAATTTGTAGTTTGTTAAAGTGTTCTGTTTAAAGGAGGTGGCATAGGAGATGATCCGTCCCCTAAGGTATGCTTTTCCCGCTTCCCAGAAGATATTCGGATTACCAATGTGGGGTGCGTTAGCCGTGGAGTATTAAGACCAAGCTTTCTCCATGAACTGTTGGAAATCAGTGTTATTGTGTAGGTAGGAAGGGAAGCGCCATATTTTGGGGTGGGGAGGTAGATCTAGGTTGTCGAGTGTCACCTCGATAGGAGCATGGTCAGAGATGGCAATGTCATGTATGGATGTCCCGGACAATAGAGGGACTAGGTTGTCGGAACCTAAGAAGTTGTCGATCCTGGTGAGGACCTGGTGGGGGTTAGAGTAAAAGGTGAATTCCTTATCAACAGGGTGTGAGAGTCGCCAAAGGTCTTGGAGGTGAAGGGATTCCATAGAGGATGCGAAATGCGTGGGGGTGATGGGATTGGATCCTGCCCTGGGGCGTTTGGGTGGTGATCTGTCATCAGTCTGATGGAGAATGTCATTGAAGTCTCCTCCAATCAAGCATGGAAGGTGTGTGTTGCTAAGTAGCCATGTAGAGAATTCACTGTAGAACTGTTTGTTGGGACTATTAGGGGCGTAAACATTAGATGTTATTAGGTCCTTAGAGCCTATTTGGATATGTACTGATAGAAGATGTCCCTGGGTGTCTGCTTTTACGGAGAGGACTGTGCAGGGGAGATTTTTATGTATCAGCAGAAAAACTCCTGCTTTACGCCCAACAGCATCTGAGCCTATGACTGTGCCCACCCATAGTTTTTTCATACGGTGAAAGTCTTGGGATAATAAGTGAGATTCCTGGAGTAGGGCGATGTCCGTTTTAAGTCTTTTAAGATGTCTGAGGATCTTCATTCTCTTGTTAGGGGATCTGAGGCCTTTTACGTTCCAGGAGACTATTTTCTCCTGGAACGTAAAAGGCCTCAGCGATTCTGAGATACCCACGAATTGCAGGTTGCTCCTTTTGGACCTATTCTCTAAATCGTCCAATTTTTGGATGATGTATTGATTGGTCTTATCCTGCATTTGTTCAGTGGCCTGAGCCTGGTAGAGCTCCTCCTCCATGCTAGATAAGCGGTGCTCTAGAACATTTAATCTGGTGGTGTGCTCTCCTAGCTGGGCCTTGATTTGTTTCATCCCCGCGTTCACTGCTTTCTCCACAGAGGCAGCAATCGTGGGGGATAACAGAGCTGCCACAGCTTGTGCTATGCGCTCCGTGCTGTTATCATCTGCGATTTGTGTAGCAGAGGCCTGCGGAGAGATGGCCTGTGGAGTGGAGGTGTGTGGGGAGGAGGCATGTATGGATGAGGCATGCAAGGAGGCTTGAGGAGCCGAGCAGCCGCTTACCTCCATTTCAGCCAGTTGTGATTCAGCAGGAGGCTCCATGTAGGCCAAAGCCGGGGCCTCGATTTGCGTCTGGGCCAGCGGCGCCACCAGGGCCGTATGCGATCGGGCGCCACAAACTGGTCCATGTATAGGCGGCGGTTGCCCGGAGCAGCCTGTGGATGTTTGGGGCATCTCAGGCTGATTTTTCAGGCCGATTTGGGGTCTTGTTGTGGGAGCCGAGGAGAGGAGCAGCTACTCCATGCGGCGCCGAAACCGGAAGTAAGCACAGTTTTTAATTCGCATTTGATCACCGCGATTGGTCATCACAGCAATCACATGGTACTGAGCCGCTCAGATTAGCTCTGTACACCATGTGTGACCGGAGCTGTCCAAGAACAGCTCAATTTACACACATTAATAGGGAAATTTCTGGAGTGATGTTTATAAACAGAGCTACAGAAATAGATATCCACCAATCTGCAATTTTTAAAAAAAATTTTTTGGCAATATGGCAATAGTAGATTTGTAGTAGATTTGTTTTCCTAAGAAGGCAACCACAGCCTGAGTAGCAGTACTTTTCCAGCAGGCTGTAGAGAAGGACACTAACTAACTGTGGGAAAGCAGTGGTCTATCTACAGAGTCTGACACGCCCTCTGCTGAGTCACTCCTATGGCTCTGAAATCAGAAAATCTACTGCCCCCTGCTGATTGGAGAGCTCTGACTGAGCAAGTGGCATGTCAGGCTTCTGCAGAGAGACCACTGCTTCCACACGGAGATAACGGTTCCTACTCTGTAGCATGATGTCAGAGGACTGGGAATTCTACAGATTGTAAGACTTTGCACACTTTTTTTTGATGCATCTAAATGTACTTAGCCATACAAGTCCTTCTGAAGGTTCAGTTGGCCGAGTACCATGTCATGCAACTTTCTTAGAACATATTATATTTTATTGTGTGAAACTACCATGGCAGAAGTTAGAATTCCACTTTATTCCTCTCCAGGATTTGCAGTAAGCCCTGTGGTCACCTTCACCCCAAACTGGAGGAAGATCTTCAGAGGAGAGTCTATAACAATGGTGTGTGATGTGGGGCCCCCTGGAGGAGAAGATCTGATCTATGTCTGGTACAAAGATTATAAGAGGGTGAATGAAGGAAAAATCTATACCATTGTACCTGCAACCACTATGGATAGCGGGGACTACAGCTGCCAGGCCAGTTCAGAAAGAAGCTACACTGCAAGACTGGACGTTGTTGTTGGTCAGTTCTTTTTTTTATATTTGGAAATATATCATTTATTATGCTCTTTTTATGCTCCAGACAAAATAAAATAAACCTATTATCAAGCAGTAACCACATTTTTCTTCTTAGTGCAGCCAGCAGTTGACTTTATTAGGGGCTCCCATGTTATAGGAATTGTTTTACCTGCCAAAGGATTCATATTTTGTCTATGTGGCGCTCAAATTTGCACAGCTCTGTCACACAGAACAGCCTTGTCTGGCAGGGCAGGAGACCCTATTCTTTCCTGCTGAAATTCGGTGACACATACAGGTCTTGTCCCTTCCCAGCCAGTGACTGGACAGTGAAAGGAGAAGCAGCAGACAGATGAGCTCATCTCTCTGTCACTCTGCTCTCTAGGGAGACACTTTGCGGGGGGGATCAAAAAAGCCCCCCCCCACACAAAAACATTCCCCCAACCCGTCCTCCCGAGTCCCGGCTCCCGCGGGCTCCTCAGCCTCCCATGTACACACACGCGGCGTCGGCGGCCCCATCCGCCGCCCACAGCCACTGATGCCTGACTAGTGACGGAGTGATTTGCAGCTTTGTGTGCTGTCCCAGGGTCCGGGAGCCGGGACTTGTCTTCAGACATCGAGAAATCCCGCCCACTGCTTCACCATGCAGCGCGACATGCCGCCCAGACTCAGGTAGGACACCATTGTATCATGAGGAAAGTGGGGAGAAGTGTATGGCAGCCAAGGAGTGAGTGTCAGGGGTGAAAGGCTGTGCAGTCTCCTGATGCTGTGTTTGGAGGACTGGTGGCAGCCCACTCTGCTGGGACTTGTAGTGCCCTCTGTGGGGAGCTGAGATATGGCAGCCCCCTATGCTGGGACTTGTAGTGCACTCTGCAGGGGGCTGAGATATGGCAGCCTCCTATGCTCGGACCTGTAGTGCCTTAGACTGTGGAATCCTCAGTCCCCCACAAAGGGCACTACAAGTCCCAGCAGAGTGGGCTGCCATTCATCAGTCCCCTGTAGTCTAGGGCACTATAAGTCCCTGCTTAGGAGGCTGCCATATCTCAGTCCCCCGTGGAGTGCACTACAAGTCCCAGCATAGGAGGCTGCTCTTACAGAACAAGAGAAGTAGCTGGGGGGGTTGTGCTGGGAGGGGAGAGAAGGAGGCACAGGTTTGAGATGAGGGAGGATTTTTTTTGAACACTTTTGAACATACAACAAGGTACCAGGTCTGTGGCACAATATGCTATTGAGTTCTATACCCTGGCTGCTGAGACTAATTGAGACTCTAGGGCATTACGTGCATCCTTATAGACGAATTAGTCTATAAGGATTCCCCAGAAGACCTTGAGAAATTCATAGAGCTGTGTGTTCGTCTGGATGTCCGCTATCATGAAAGGTGCCAAGAGAGGCTTAGAACTCGCAAATTACCTAGGCCAGCTTACCGTTTGGCCCCTAACTTCCAAGCACCACCTCAGCCAGAACCTAAAATCTCAGTTGAGCCCCAGGCACCTGTGGAGCCCATGGAAGTATGCTGTCTCCACCTAACCGAGTCGGAGAAACAAAGGAGGCGTGCATTGGGCCTATGCCTTTACTGTGCACTTAAAGGACATTTGTTATCTTTCTGCCCTTCCCATCCAGTAAAAGGCACGGTCTAACCAGTGTTGGAGGAGTTGGGTTAGACCTTATAGGTATATCCTCCAAGACCAATATTACCGTTCCCGCAATTATCCATTTACCCTCTAAACTTATCTCCTGTGAGGCTTTTGTGGATTCTGGAGCTGCTGGCATATTCTTGGACTACACTTTTGCTAAAAAAAATTAAATTCCATTTGTTCCAAAGTCTAGACCCCTGAACATCACCACCCTGAATGGACAACCCTTGGGAGATGGCATTGTAAAATTTGAGACTACGACTATCACCCTTCAGGTAGGCGTACTCCACAAAGAGGAAGTTGTCTTGTCTCTTATTGATTCCCCACTTCTGCCCGTTGTCTTGGTTACCCATGGTTACAACAACATAACCCTTCTTTTGATTGGGAAAATGGAGAACTAACCTCTTCGGGTTCGCTCTGTCATCTAAACTGTTTGTCTCAACCCAAAAGACTCTCTGGTTGTCTGTTGGCTTCCGTGGCCATCCCACCTACCTTGTCTTGTGAATACCATGACTTTGCAGATGTATTTTGCAAGCAAAAGGCAGAGGTTTTAGCTCCACATCGTTCTTTTGACTGTGCAATTAATTTGATTCCTGGAGCACCTCTTCCCAAAAGAAGGACCTATCCCCTGTCTTTGCCTGAACAAAAATCCATGGAGGAATACGTGAAAAACAACTTGGAAAGAGGTTTTATCTGACCCTCTTCTTCTCCAGTAGGTTTCTGTATCACTTAAAAAGACTCACTGTAAAAAGACTACTACCCTTTTCCTCTCATTCTTAAACTGTTTGGTGTGCTTAAGGGAGCCATAATCTTCTCTAAGCTGGACCTACAAGGGGCTTATAATCTGATTCGAATTAAAGACAGGGACGAGTGGAAGACAGCATTCAACACTCGTAATGGACATTTTGAATATCTGGTTATGCCATTTGGGTTGTGTAACGTCCCTGCTGTCTTCCAACGTTTCATGAATGACATTTTTCAAGATTTCAACAACAGTTTTGTGATCATATACTTGGATGACATTTTAATCTTTTCCAAGACTCATCTAGAGCACATCTCACATGTAAAACAGGTATTGCAATGACTGAGAGAAAACCATCTTTACGCGAAGATTGAGAAATGCAGTTTCCATCAAAGCCGTATTCCTTTCCTTGGATACATTATAAGTGCTGTCGGTTTCCAAATGGACCCTCAAAAACTTTCCGTTGTTTTGCAATGGCCCCAACTGACCACTTTAAGAGGGCTCCAAAGCTTTCTAGGGTTCGCAAATTACTATAGACCAGGGGTCTTCAAACTACGGCCTTCCAGTTGTTCAGAAACTACAATTCCCATCATGCCTAGTCATGTCTGTGAATGTCAGAGTTTTACAATGCCTCATGGGACGCATAGTTCCGCAACAGCTGGAGGGCCGTAGTTTGAGGATCCCTGCTATAGACGCTTCATCAAAGGATTTTCCTCCATTGAGTCCCCCCTTACTGCTATGACTAAGAAAGGTACAAATTGCAAGGTGTGGTCCTCAGAAGCAGAATCGGTTTTCCAGCAATTAAAAGACATGTTCAGCAAAGCTCCAATTCTTCAGCATCCAAATCCCAATCTCCAGTACATAGTTGAGGTTTATGCCACCGAAGTAGGAGCAGGTGCCGTGCTGTCCCAGAGACAGCCTACGTATGGTAGAATCCATCCAGTAGCATTTTTTTCTAGAAAGTTTTCTCCAGTGGAGATAAAGTACGACGTTGGGAATCGAGAACTACTGGCCATCAAATTGGCTTGCCTGAATGCGACATCTTCTGGAAGGGGCTCCTAAGCCTTTTTCTATCCTCACTGAACATAAAAAACCTGCTATATCTTCAGACTGCAAGATGTTTGAACTCATGTCAGGCTTGATGGGCTCTGTTTTTCTCCCATTTTAATTTTGTTCTTTCTTATGTTCCTGGCCATAAAAACAAGAAAGCCGATGCTCTTTTCGCTACCTCTGAAGAAGATCAACCTACCGAGCAGTATATAATCCCACCTCACAAAATTGTCGCACAGATCTCTTCGGCTCTTTCCCAACAGTTACAAGAAACCCAGAATCGTGTTCCCCAAGGCTTGAAGATACCACCAGGTCGCCTGTTCATAGCCCCTAGCCTCAGAAAACCTGTACTTGTCTGGGCTCATGATTGTGTGTTATCCGGTCATCCTGGTGTCACCATCACTCTTAAGACCTTGCAACGTCATGTCTGGTGGCCTCATATGAAAAGGGATGTTACTGACTATGTGGCTGCCTGTCCAACTTGTGCTGCTAATAAAGTACCTCGCACATTGCCTACTGGACTGTTACAACCACTTCCGGTACCTCGCCAGCATTGGACCCATTTGACTATGGACTTCATAACAGACTTACCCAAGTCCGAGGGCATGACTGCTATATGGGTCATAGTGGATCGCTTTTCCAAAATGTCTCATTTTGTGCTGCTCCCGGGATTACCTACAGCGGAAGCACTGTCTACCCTCTTCCTTTCCCATATTGTGAGATATCATGGCATACCTACCAATGTCGTCTCAGACTGCGGATCCCAGTTTGTTTCCCGATTCTGGAGAGCATTCTGCAAGAAACTGGGAGTAACGCTCTCACTCTCTACCTCACATCACCCTCAAACAGATGGTCAAACCGAACGCATGAACCAGACCCTATAAACCTATCTTAGACATTATATCAATGCCTTACACTCCAACTGGTCTGAGTATTTGCCTTTAGCTGAGTTTGCCATTAATTACCGTTGGCACAGTGCTCTTCATACCACACCATTCTACGCAGCCCTAGGCTATCACCCTCAGACTCTTCTCCTACTTCAGCCTTCTTCTGGTGTACCAGCAGCAGATCTGCGGGTGAAAAATATTCTGCTACATTGGAAAAAGATTTGCTTATTATTACGGAAGTCAGCAGGCAAGTATGCGCTTTTCTCCAACAAACGAAGACGCCATATACCTCCATATGTGGTGGGGGACAGAGTTTGGCTATCAACCAAATACGTGAGACTGAAACATTCTACCAAATTGGGCCCTCGATTCATCAGTCACTACAGAATTATTGCTCGAGTCGGGCCAGTCTCCTATCGGTTGAAATTGCCCTCCTGTCTCCGGATTCACCCCGTATTCCACGTTTCCCTCCTCAAAAAGGCAATTTTCAATTGCTACTCATTAACGCAACAGCTAGCGCCTCCTGTTCTTGTTGATGGAAAAAATGAGTTTGAAGTCTCTAAGATTCTTGATTCTAGAAGACAGGGTTGTGGCTCACAGCATCTGGTTCATTGGAAGGGATATCCCATCACAGACTGTTCCTGGGTCCCAGCCAAAGATTTGCATGCCCCTGCTCTTATTTGAGACTTCCATGCCTCCTTTCCCACTAAACCCCTCTAGGCCCCCAGGGGGGTCCACTGGGGAGGGGGCCCTGTCATGTACCTGGGTGTATTTGAACCAGGAATTTCCTGGTCCCACAGCTGAGTATTACTTGTTGTGCCACAGAGGAGCTCTGGATTTATAGCTATGTTCTCTTAGTTTGATGCATTACCTTGGACTCACTAACCCCACCTGCTGCCAGCTGTGGACAATATACAATCAAAGCAGCCCATAAATAGCAGCACTTCCTATCTCTCAGTGCCCATTTGTTTGGACTAGCTTCCTGGGTGTTTTGACTGCTTTGTGGCTTTGAATACCGTATTTGAACTTCTGCTTGAATTCTTGACTACTCTTTAGCCTGCTGATTTTGTACTTCACCGCCAGCTCGTGTATGACCTTTGCCTGCCTGACCAATCTCTGGATTTCAATCATGTACCTCTTTGCCTGATCTGTTGCTGTCCTGATCTGCCTGACTAAGTTTTTGCCTGAATCTTTAGCACACAAGCTCCACTTCGGACACTACCTGTCACAGATACCTTACAGGTATTTATGCTGGGAGGGAGAGATGGGGGGATTTGTGCTGGGAAAGGGGAGGTTGAGGCAAGGGTTTGTGCTGAGAAGGGCTATTTTTGCTGCTAGGGGGGAGATGGAGGGGGTGGGGGTCTGGAAGGGGTGTGGTTTACAGATGATAGGGCGAGTCTTAAATAGGTAGGGGTGTGGCCTTGACAGGAAGGGTGGGTCGTATTTAAATTAGGGGGTGCATGAATTTAGTCAGGCCTAGGGCAGTACAAAACCTAAATACACCACTGCTCCGGGGCGCCCCCTGCTGGCCAAGACAACATGTAGCAACACCTGGAAGTGAAGACTGGAGTCACTGCCTGCTAGACAGATAGGTATTGGACATCTTGTTTTACAGCGTTTCTCCTAGATTGTTATCCTATTGATAAGGTCTCTTAAATTAAAACTAATTGATAAATGAAACATACAATATATACTAATTCCTGGAGGTTACACACAGGAGGCATTTACTATACATCTATACTACAAATGGTTGTGGGAGTAATACTATGTCTGTCCTTCATCTTCTCATGAGATCTTCTCTGTGTTCCAGGCCCGGTGACCCTGCGGGTTCCTCTCGATGTTCATGAAGGAGATGATCTGACTCTGAGATGTCACCATCGTTCTGGCTACACCGGAAAATCTACAATATTCTACAAGGACGATGCTGTCATTCAAAACTGGAGCAAAACATCTGAATTTAATGTAGGAATTGTAAACATGACGAACATCGGGAAATACACATGTACAAAGGAAATATCTCAGAATATTTATGAACATTTCACAGATGAAGATTTTATCCCCATACACAGTAAGTCATAGGATGTGTACATATCTACCCTTTAATATAGCCAAAACGGTTTACTAAATCCTTTTCTAATGCATATTTTAGGCCTGAAGATTTGTTTCCTATCTTTGGAAACATATAAAAGATGGGGTTATGTCAATCAAATAGAGACCAAACATAACAAGCTTTAAGCCCACACCCATAAAAGGGCGAAAAATTTTGCCCCCCACAATTTTTACAGATCAAGAGTTTAGAATAAACCATGAAGGATGACCCTAGAATCATTGCTGTCAGAACTAGACATGTGCAGAATTAAAAAAAATATTTAATTTTGATTCATTGTTTAAATAATTTTGTTTAGTTAAATTCATTTAATGTGTTTTTATTCTATCCTTTTCTATTCTCTTTTACTCTATTCTATTCTATTTTATTCTAATCTTTTCATCCTATATTCTTTCTATTTTATCCCATTCTATTCTATTTGTTTTTCTATACTATTCCTCTATTTTTTATTCTATTCTATTCTTTTTTTTAAATATTCTATTCTTTTATATTCTATTCTGTGTTATTCTATTCTTTTCTTTTCAAAATTTGAACATTGGAGGATGGCTATATTTTAACACTCATACACACAGTCTTTGAAGGAAATCAGCAATATTCAGCAAAATGTTTATATTTTGAATTTGTTTTCAAATTTGATTTTAATTCTGTCCGAAATTTCATTTTGTTATTTCAGATTCATTTAAATTCATTACTATTGTACTTCGGAAATTCAGATACATTCACATTTCCGAAAAATTCATCCAAATTTTGATTCGGAATAAAATGAACTGAAAGTTCAGTTGTTCATAACCATAGCTCCCAAGTGTAGGTACAGAAACAGCCTGCAGGTGAGTTTCCTGCAAACACACCACAGAGGGCCTATGAGCCTTTACCGTGGAAAAAAAGGCCACTCTTTTCACTCCATCACCCAGCCTCCTTACGTTCCATGATACTAAAATACATTCAGCAGACATCTATTAATGCATTGAGAGGCATCTATCAGGAGACTATACAGGTATATGGGTATGACAGAGTATCTTCCACACCCCCATAGAATGCAATCATTAAAAGTACATTTCCATTTCAGGTTCAGGGAAACATAAGGTGGGGTTAGCCTAAGCCATATTTCCCCATTGGGACCATCAGCAGACAAAAATGAAGAGATAACATATCCCCTGCAACCTGCAGAGGTCAGGTTAGAGAATATAACCATAGCTAGAAGTAACCAAAAAACTTTCCAATAAAAAGAGGAAGGAAAAAAGGAACTAAAAAGGATCTTGCTTCCTGAAAACAGAACAGGAGCTTAGTTTCGTTGAGCATGTCCACGCAGGACTGTTGCGGGGGGGGCAACGTTTCAGTTCAACTGATTCAAAGGGACTTGCGAGTCATTGATGCAGTATGATGCAAACAATAGAACATTTAACTCTCCGCCTTAAAGAAAGAAATAGGAAGATGGAGAGGTGTCCCCAGTTCTCCACCCAGGAGGATTGTGGTCATCAGGAACAAAAATAGTAGGTAGGACATCATCAGTCCCTGGGTACTGCCACTTTCTGAAGGGTATGTTCCGCATGGTCCAGCCAATGAGATGCATTTGCAGGATTATCAAAAAATTGTGTTTCACCGTTTGCAGCGATTCTAAGTTTGGCTGGATACAGCATAGCATATGCGACATCATATTTTCGGAGGCGCTTTTTTACGTCAGTGAACTTAGCCCTCCTGCATTGCAGTTCCACAGAGAAATCTGGGTAAAACGATATGTGGGCATTATCAATTTTCATAAGGTTCCCTTTGGTTCTAGCTTGATACAGGGCAGCATCCCGGTCCTTGTAGTTCAACATCTTGAACAAGAATGGTCTAGGCAGTTCCCCAGGTTTAGGTGGCCTGGGTGGGACTCTGTGAGCCCTCTCCACCGCAAACATGGGGGAAAAGGCATCTTTGCCAAACGTGTCGGTCAGCCAGTTCTCAATAAATGCCACAGGGTTCTTTCCCTCTGCCTTTTCAGGTATGCCCACTGCGCGGACGTTGTTGCGTCTTTGCCTGTTCTCCATGTCCTCTAAACGGGCTGAATGGCCGGTGATTACCGACTGCATGTGGCGTATTTCCCTCTGCAAAGGTGCTACATCATCCTCCACATTGATCACTCTGTCCTCCAGGGCCACAGTGCGATCCTGCAACTTCTGCATGTCCTGTCTGACTAGGTTCAGCTCCAGTTTAACCCCTTTAATCTCTGTAGTCAGGGTAGTGATAGACATGTTACAGGAGGTAACTGCTGCAAAGATATCTCTGAGGGTTGGTTCGGGGGCAGGGTCCTCCTGGCCTGGCATAGCCGTGTTACTACAATCAGGGCCTGGTGTACTCACTGTTTCCCATGTGGAGGAATTTGCAGTGTCCTCCGGCCAGGCATGCTCTTGTAGTGCAGGGTTGGTGTCTTGCTCCGCAGGGCCCAGGGGGGGAGAAGGCGGTCTGGAAGTGGTGCCTTTCCCCAGAGCGCCGCGGAACATTCTCATGGCTGCTTCTTTAGCTGAGTGCTGTGACCGGGCGCCATCTTGGCCTCCGTGCTCTGCTGCCTGCCAAGAATCTTTACCCGTCTTGCGGGACATGTCCGTAGGTCGGATCATGGCCAAAATAGTACTACTAGGTTGGGAACCGTATGGAGACCTGGGTGTATCAGGATGTCCGAAACAGGATAATTGAGCAGAGTTTCGGCGGAGCTCTCACACCGCGCTGCCTACTCCATCAGCCGCAAGCCACGTCCCCCGTTTACAAGTTTAAATCAGTATTTTTTACTAGAGAGTTGCTTATAACCCCCAAACACTATATATATATATATATATATATAATTTTAACCACTTCAATACCAGGCACTTAGACACCTTCCTGCCCAGGCCAATTCTCAGCTTTCAGTGCTGTCGCAATTTGAATGACAATTGCTCAGTCATACAACACTGTACCCAAACAAATGTTTTATCATTTTGTTCCCACAAATAGAGCTTTCTTTTGGTGGTATTTGATCACCTCTGTGGTTTTTATTTTTTGCGCAACAAATAAAAAAAGACCAAACATTTTGAAAAAAAAAAACAAGTTTTTCTTTGTTTCTGTTAACATTTTTTGTAAATAAGTACGTTTTCTTCTTCAATGATGGGCACTGATGAGGTGGCACCAATGTGGTGGCACTGACAGGCACTGATGGGCACTGATAGGTGGCACTGGTATGTGGCACTGATGGGCACTCATAGGTGGCACTGATGGGCACTCATAGGCGGCACTGATGGGTACTTATGAGTGGCACTGATGGGTACTTATGGGTGGCACTGATAGGTGGGCACTGATGGGCACGGATGGGCATTGACAGGTGGCACCGATGGACACTGATTGATGGCACTGATGACATTGATGGGTGGCATTGCTGGGCATCACTGATATATAAAGGTGCCAGTCAGTGCCCATTTGTGGGCACTGATTGGCACAGATTGGGCATAATTTGCACATGTGGATGGCCATGGGGTACATACCTGGCCATCCACATGTTGCCCCCTTCCTTGGTGGTCCTGGCGGCTTCCCTGGTGTCTAATGTGGGCATCCGAGGGGGGCTGCGCTGATAAACAATCGGCGCAGACCCACCTGTCAGGAGAGCCGCCAATCGGTTCTCCTCTACTTGTGTCTGTCAGACGCAAGTGAGGAAAAGCCGATCAACGGCTTTTCCTATTGACATCGTGATCAGACGTGATTGGACACGGCTGATCACGTGGTAAAGAGCCTCCGCCGGAGGCTCTTTACCAAGATTGGTGGAGCAGTGTGTCAGACTGACACACTGCTCCACCCATCGCCGCGATGCGTGCCCCCACGGGAGCGCGGCAGCTGTTATCCTGCTGGACATCATATGACGCCCAGTCAGGATAACTGAACCACCGCCCAGCCATCAATCTGCTATAGTCCGGGCGGGAAGTGGTTAATAGAGACCCTAGGGAATAAAATGGTGATTGTTGCAATTTTTTATGTCACACGGTATTTGTGCAGCGTGCATTAAGGTGAAAAACCTTAAGGCTTTAGAAACACTTTAAACATTTCTAAATAAAAATAAATCTTGTGAGCCACATTGGTCCTGTGCCCAACGTGTGTTACCCATAGCTGTGTGCGCGGATCATGTGTCATATATCGTGCAAATATATAAGGGAAAAAATAAGCGATGCGCTCAAGTAAACCAAAAGACTAAATAATTAAAATTATTATGCAAAAAATAATAAACAAAATCCAACTATGTGCGTATAAATCTAGAAATTCAGCAATAAATATTGCTGTTCTTATACATATAAAAGTGCAAAGTGCAAACGTTAAACATATGAAAGTGCAAAGTGCAAACGTTAAATAGATATAAAAAACATCAATATTGTAAATCCAAACAGTAAAGTGCATAAATGAATATAAACAGTGCCAAATACTCCATATAAGACACCATAAGTGCCCCAATGAATAATTGCAGAGTAAGAATGTAAAAAGTTCTATATAGCACTCCCAACCAGTGCCTGCAGGTGATGTCCAAATGTGATAACATTCATCATGCTGAAATATTCTAAGTGCAGCAAATCATGCTCCGGTGCACTTCAGTGGTCCTCTTAGGCTAATCTGCTCACCTCAGAGCGTGTGACCCAGCTATTACCCTGAGTCCAAACATGCTTTGGAGCCACCCCTGGGCTCAATGCTGATGTCAGAAATATTCCTCCAGCTGGATTCATTGTAGCTCTATGTATATAAATGAAAAAGAACTATATAGTGTAATATAGCCAAGTAAATTTTATTAAATAAAAACACTCCCCACAATGGGGTACTCACATAGTACTGGTGCGTCAGTGCACCACTCTATATCAGCCTTCAATGACAAGGTATGGAACCGCTAGACGTATGGTTTGGTATGCTGTGGCAAAACTTCTGCTGTGTGTACTCCATGTTGCTCTCTCCGTCCTGGCCCCTCCCCTACGCGTGTTCGACACAGGGATCATGTGTCTTCATCAGGGAAATATGATTTGACGGATGCTCTGCAGGTTTATATAAGACGACCGTGGCCATTTTGTCATGGATCGCGGACACTCTAGTGTTGGACTACAGCTTAAATGTAGATGTGAAAGCCTGTCTCCCAATGTGAACCATAGCTAGTAAACAAATGCTGAACAATCAGTGGGAAATATCTGCCAAATGCCAATCAGTGCTCAGCCTATCTATTAGCGCCAACCGACATAAGTTAATGTTAGTATTACAAATCCCAGGATGGAGCTCCGGTATCCTGCATCCCCCTCTTTGATCTCCCAGACTCAATTTTCCAATTGCCATGATGTCACGATGTGCCCGCCCCCCCACCCAAGACCAAGTACCATTTGCCTGGCTTCAGAACTGCACATGCGCAGTGTTAAATTTGACCACAACTATCTTTTTTTACTTGCACTCGGTACATGTTCCCAGACATTAACAGACAGGTAAAAATCTTCTGACTTTTACAAACTGTCCATAAATTTACGGGTGGTTCACAACCCTGGCTGCTGCAGACATCGCATTTACTCCCATGACAGTGATGAGCTTAAATAAAGGAAACCTCCAAGTACAGAATAATACACCTGCAGAATTTTGTACAGGGGTGATGTGAATTCTGCACTCAGTAATGATCAGTACAGAAGATACATTACTATTACTGTTTGTGTATGTGATTATTTTTTAGATCTATTTGAAATTCCAAAGATAAAAGTGACCCCGTATCCAGTGGTAGAAGGTGATGAGATGACCCTGACATGTGACACTAGACTCAGCCCGCTCAGACCGAGGACAGAGCTGAAATTTGCTTTTCACAAAGATGGACGGAATGTCCGAGAATTCACTTCATATAATCAATATGGAGTTCAGTCCGCTCAGGTGAAGGACTCTGGGAATTATTCGTGTGAAGTGACAACTGCAACCAACAGTGTAAAGAAGAGGAGCCAGGAAATATTGGTGAAGATAAAAGGTGAGTCAACCTCAGGAGCAACCAAAGGAATAAGTAACATTTTATAAACCCAAATCAGAAAACTAAGATTTGTGATGATCAATATTTACAGTAACAATGAATTCATGGGAAATCAAATATTCATAGATGGCCAGTTTCAACTGTAATAGTCCCTAAAAACAGGTGGACAAACCTCTTGGTATGTAGCACCCCCTCAACCCCTGGAGGCAGTTCAAGATGCCCAAGTGGCTCAGTGGGCTGACTTTTAACTTCAGGGTTTAATCATTGACTTGTAGGGTGGAAGAAAGTGAGAGCCAGTCACTTTAGAACAGTTCAACAGAGTTTATTATATGACCAAATCAACTCAGACAGAGGGATTAGGGCAAAGGTTAAACAAAGAGCGAAAAGTGCAGACTCCAAATTTCTACTCACAGTCAATAAAGAAAAAGGAATTTTAAATGAGATTGGAGCTCTGTACTATTCAGACTGTAGAGCAGCTTCAATTCAGCACAGTGACCACACTGAGCCACCAGAACTTCCTGCAATGTCCACCAGTAGAATCTTTTCCCCAGCTTCCATTCACTAGGCAGTTCGCAAATGTACACCAAAACCTGGGGGCAGGGACTTAAAAAGACTCTGCATGACCCAAGATGGCCACCAGGGTCACCTAGATCCAGCATAGCCAACCAGAACACTGCTATAGGGAATATTAGAGAAACCCAGTTTCCCTTGACATCCTCCTCAAGCTGCATTGCTGTTCCACTCTCCTGCAGTGGAGAAAATAGACTGTCCCTGCCTAAACACCACTAGCAATGAACCCCCTAGTGGTTGGCCAGGGAGATATAATTATTGATAACTAACTTTTTGGATCCTCTTGCACCATTCTCTAGGCTGTGTTCCTAGGTAAACTGTGAGTGAGCCCACTCCCTTGGCTGAGAAGCAACCCCACACATGACTGGTCTCAGGATGCTTTACTGTTGGCATGAACTGATGGTAGTGCTCACCTTTTCTTCTACGGACAAGGTTTTTTCCGGATGCCCCAAACATTAGAAATGGGGATTCATCAGAGAAAATAACTTTATCCCAGTCTTCAGCAGTACAATTCCTGTACCTTTTGCAGAATATCAGTCTGTCCCTGATGTTTTTCTTGGAAAAAAGTAGCTTTTTTGCTGCCCTTCTTGACACCAGGCCATCCTCCAAAAGTCTTCCCCTCACTGTGCATGCAGATGCACTCACACCTGCTTGCTGCCATTCCAGAGCAAGCTCTGCACTGGTGGTGCCCCTATCCCGCAGCTGAATCAGCTGTAGATGACGGTCCTGGCACTTGCTGGACTTTCTTGGGCGCCCTGAAGCCTTCTTCACAAATGCAGTGGAAATATTTTTTATGGAATTAAAAAGGGGGAAAAAGAAAATTAAATGTCAGCAGCTACAAATACTGTAGCTGCTGACTTTTAATATATGGGCTCTTACCTGCCCAGGGAGCCTACGATTTCGGCACCCCAGCCGATTTTTGGATCAGCTGTCGGGTGCTGCCGCCACCATCTCCACTAAGGGAAACCGACAGTGAAGCCTTCTGGCTTCACCGCCGGTTCCCTACTGCACATGCGCGAAGCGCGCTGCGCTTTATAATTGTGCCAGCAGCAGGGAAAGGAGGAGGGGGACCGAACTTCCGAGGGATGCGCGGTGATGCCGTCAAAAACAGGTTCCTGTTCCCCTCTCCCCCCCAAAAGGTGCCAGTTGTGGCACTGGATGGGGGAGGAAGCAAATAAGCTGAGGTTCCACTTTTGGGTACGCTTTAAGTTCATTTTCATGGCAAAGAGGGACTTCTCTGATCACTCTTCATAACATTCTGGAGTATATGCAAATTGCCATCATAAAAACTGAGGCAGCAAACTTTGTGAAAATGTATATTTGTGTCATTCTGAAAACTTTTGGCCACAGCTGTACAGTCAAAATGGTAAAAAAGCAGAGCCTGGTGGAGCAACGCATTTCGCACAGATAAATTGCTTCATCAGTATCCACGTGCCCTTGTTTCTGTCAGGGCTGGGCTCAGCTCTTCCTTCTCTGAGCTGGCCGTTCAGCTGTTGGCTAATTTCCAGCTCCTATCTCTCAACAGTTAGTCAGCTGTTGATGATATCCTGCTCGTCAGTCCTGCCTACTTAAGCTGTTCAGCCCAGTGGATCTCTGCCTTCACCTTGGTCAACATCACAGAAACTATCTCCTGTGATCCTGTTCAAGACTTGCTTTGTTGACATCCCTTCTGGCTCCAGATCCTGCTTGCTGTTCCACTACATTGATCCCTGACTTCTGACTTGGCTGACTATCCGTTTCGGTTACTGAACTTTGGCTATGTTTTGACTACGTTTGTTCTTTTTACTTTTATTATTAAACAAGTGTGATTTAACTGTACTTCTGTCTCGGCCGGATTTCATGGTTTCTGACCGTTTCAGAAGGATATGGGATATGATATAATGTCTATATTAGAAAATGTAACATAACAGCAACATTTCTTATAGTACAGTAATTCAATACATAGATCACAGAGGAATGTATGAACATTAGTTGGGGGCTGGAGGATGGAAGAGGATAATTGGCACTTCAATTTCTGAGTGAAGGTCCACTTTAACCTTCACACTCTACAACAGTATATAAAAACCCAAGAACAAATATATAACATATTGCAACTTACCACACCTTAGATGTGGAGGCTGCATTCGTTTTCTAATGCAGCCACCATATTATCAGACATCTTCATTCAGGCTAAGTACATTTTCTGTAAGTACGAAAAGTTCCGATAGAAAGCCAGTTTCCTTCCTGTGCACTGAATAGAAATTTCAAACAATTTTTTCAGCTTTCAAAACTATCTTCTGTAAACTAGAAAACACCTCCCTTCTATGTAAAGGAAATAAGCAGAGAAGGAGGATTTTGTGGTTCTAAACAGTAGAGTATCTTAGGATGACAATGCTGATCCTCCATAGATACAGTGCAGAAAAGTGTTGTAACCTTAGAAAAGAAAGTGTTTTATTGGCAGGATTAGAAGAAAAAATGGAAAAAAATGAATGCAGCCACCACATCTAAGGACTGGTAAGCTGCAATATATTATTTTTTTATGTTTTAGAGAATAGATATGCTTTAGCCTTTCCCCTATTAAGTGAAGTCTTAATATTGAACTTCAGCTTGTGTATTCCCTAAATAAATAAACCCCAAGCCTAATACTAACCTAACAAAACCGCTAAACTAACCCCTAACACTAATTAACCTTTTTGCTCTGCATGGTCACCTTGAACTGTATCAGTCCCCATAAACCTTAAAGTCTCATAGCATGCTGGTAGCTCACCTGTCATATTTGTATATGGAAACACATTTATATTTTTCTTCCTGGATTTCAGTGGCGGCTGGTGGTTTTACCCCATTGGTGATGGGGATCGGTGGGCATATCAGGGATCGGCGGACACACAGTGACGGGGATCGTGAGCAAATCAGGGATCGGCAGACACACAGTGGCAGGGATCGGTGGGCATGGGATCAGACTGCTGCGGGCATCTGGCAGCGTCTCCTGCGTCCTCTTCTCTTCTGAGATCATAGCGGCTTGTGCCATGCGTCTCCTATATCAATAGGATCGCCTGACCTTTTAGCCAATCGGGAAACGAGTAATAGACCCGCACTTCCTGACTGGCGGAGAGATAATTCAGCATTAGTAAAGTGAATATTCATTCGCTTTTCTAACACACCTGGGTGGGCTCTGAGCGCAATGCTCTGTGCTCTGAGTCCACCTTTTTGGAAGTCTGTTAGAGCCTATGGCTCTAAACAGGTGCTTCAAAAAAACACCCCTGTTGCTGTAATTGAGGCGCCCGGTGTCTGGAAAGGGACCAGATGCATGAATAGGGCATGTATAGAGGGGGCGGCGCCCATGCGCCCTTAATGGACGGGATACCCCCCCACTGGATTTCCTTTTCTGCACAGCTGTTCGGAAGTCCAAGAATCATAGTATTTTGATATCCAGCAGTAGAAGATGATCATATGACCCTGACATGTAACACAAGTCTCAGTCAGCTCAGACAGAGGACAAAACTTCAGTTTGCTTTCTACAATAGAAATGTGCACAACGGAAGCCTTTTTTCATTTAGTTTCAGATATTTTTGCTATGTTGCTAATTTAATTTCATTAATTTGTTTCGAAATTCGTTTAGTTTAGTTTTGTTTAATTTCGTTTTGTTTACTTAAGTGGAGTTCCACCCAAAAATGGAGCTTCCGCTTTAAGGGAAGGTGACCCGCTGACGTGCCACATTTGGCATTTTTGTGGGGGAGCGGAAACCCTCTAAAAAGAGGGTTCCAGCTCCCACTTCCTCACGGGGCTCCGCGTTTCAGTCAGTTCACCTCTCCCCCCTCCCTCTCAGCAATCATCTGGAACATGTCACAAGTCCGAGATGATTGACCGGCCAGTCACAGCGCGCCGCACACCCACAGTGAAAATGCCGGCGCCGCACAGAGGATGTGAGACAAGTGGGGCTTCGTTCCCCCAAATCGCTGGACCCTGGGACAGGTAAGTGTCCGATTATTAAAAGTCAGCAGCTGCAGTATTTGTAGTTGCTGACTTATTTATTTATTTTTTAAGTGCAACTCCACTTTAATTTTCTAACGAATTCCAAATTTTCGGAAAGATTCGAAATTGGATCGGTCGAAAAAAGATCGACCGATTCAAATTCTGTGTGAGGAATAGCTGGCGGAGCATTCTTAACAACCATTGACTCATCAGCTGTCAGCCGGCTTCCCCACTGACAGCTGAAATGTAAACAAAAGAATACCAGCCATGAATTCCCCCCCAAAAAACAGCGTGAGATCCCCCCCGAAATTCATACCAGACCCTTAAGACTGGTACACACGATGAGATTATCGGACGAATGATCGTCCTTTTTTGTTTTTAGCATGCTAATCTCAGTCGAATCTGAAAAGTTTACAAAAAGCACAAATTCTTGTATGACAGAATAAAAATTCGGAAGTGATGTCATGTGTTGTATTTAGGGATGAGCTTCGAGTTGAACATGAGTTGGACTCGAACATCGGATGTTTGCCAGTTAACTGAACAGCGAACAATTTGGGGTGTTCTAGGCAAATTCGCAAGCCGCGGAACACCCTTTAAAAGTCTATGGGAGAAATCAAAAGTGCTAATTTTAAAGGCTTAAATGCATGGTATTGTCATAAAAAGTGTTTGGGGACCTGGGTCCTGCCCCAGGGGACATGTATCAATGCAAAAAGAAGTTTTAGAACTTCTTTTTGCAGTGAAAAGTGAAACAATTAAAGTGTAATAAAAGAATGAATATTTCCTTTAAATTTCGTACCTGGGGGGGTGTCTATAGTATGCCTGTAAAAGGGCGCATGTTTCCCGTGTTTAGAGCAGTCTGACTGCAAAATGACATTTCAAAGGAAAAAAGTCATTTAAAACTACTCGCGGCTATAATGAATTGTCGGTCCAACAATACACATAAAAGTTCATTGATAAAAAATGGCATGGGATTTCCCCACAGGGTTTGGTATGGATATTAAGGGGAACCCTGCGCCAAAAAAAAAAAAAAAAAAAAAAACTGTGTGGGGGTCCCCCTCAAAATCCATACCAGACCCTATGGATTTTAAGGGGAACCCCGTGCCAAAATGAAAAAAAAATGGCGTGGGGTCCCCCCAAAAATCCACACCAGACCCTTATCCGAGCACGCAACCTGGCAGGCCGCAGGAAAAGAGGGGGGACAAGAGAGTGCCCCCTCTGAACCGTACCAGGCCACATGCCCTCAACATTGGGAGGGTGCTTTGAGGTAGCCCCCCAAAGCACCTTGTCCCCATGTTGATGGGGAGAAGGGCCTCATCCCCACAACCCTTGCCCGGTGGTTGTGGGGGTCTGTGGGCGGGGGGCTTATCGGAACCTTGAAGCCCCCTTTAACAAGGGGACCCCCAGATCCCGGCCCCCCCTGTGTGAATTGGTAATGGGGTACAAATGTACCCCTACCATTTCACCAAAAAAGTGTCAAAAAGGTTAAACACAACGGTTTTTGACAAATTCTTTATTAATCTCTTCTTCTTTCGGCTTCTTCTTCCATCTTCTTTCTTCTGGTGTTCTTTCAGTGTTCTTCTTCCTCCATCTTCTTCTTCTCCATCTTCTTCTTCTCCATCTTCTTCTTCCTCCGCTCTTCTTGTCCCGCATCTTCCTCCAGGCTTCTTCTCCGCTCCGTTCGCACGATCAGCCTCAGTGGGAGTCTTCAGCTGTGTGACGCTTTGCTTCTTCTGACGTTGACCCTGCCCTCCTCTGACGCACGGGGAATTCATGGGACTTCTCTGAGGCTTTCCCCGTGTTGTCAGAGGGGGCGGGTCACCTGGTTACGTGGCCCCGCCCCCTCTGACAACACAGGGAAAGCCTCAGGGAAGTCCCGTGAATTCCCCGTGCGTCAGAGGAGGGCAGCTTCACTGGGGATCGATTCGAAAGCGGTATTTTTGGTACCATTTTCTGATCGTATGTACCGGGCATTATCCGAGCATGCAGCCCAACAGGCCAGGTAGGGGGGAACAAGGAAGCCCCTCCTGAACCATACCAGGCCACATGCCCTCAATATGGGGTGTGTGCTTTGGGGCGGGGGGCTCTCACCTGCCCAGGGAGCACGCGATGTCGGCAACCCAGCCGATTTTCAGATTGGCTATCGGGTGCTGCCACCGCCATCTCCACTAAGGGAAACCGGTAGTGAAGCCTTTCGGCTTCACAGGCGGTTTCCTGCTGTGCATGAGCGAAGTGCGCTGCGCTTTCTAATTGGCCCAGTGGCGGAGGAAGGCGGCCCATACTCATTCACATAGGTGGGGGCCGGGATCTGGGGGCCCACTTGTTAAAGAGGGCTTCCAGATTCCGATAAACCCCCCCGCCCGCAGACCCCCACAACCATTGACCAGGGTTGTGGGGAAGAGACACTTGTCCCCATCAACATGTTGGGGTGCAGAGGCAGAGCCCCCCTGCCTCAAAGCACCCCCCCATGTTGAGGGCATGTGGCCTGGTATGGTTCAGAAGGGGGGGCGCTCTCTCGGGGGACCCCACACAGTTTTTTTTCAGAATTTTTCATTGGGGGTATTCTTTTGTTTACATTTCACCCATCAGTGGGGATTATTCGGTTGTTAAGGATACAGCAGCTGGCCACTTCCTAACAACCAGCTATTCTTCACACAAAATTCAAATTGATAATTTTTCGACCAATTCAAATTAGAATCATACTAAAAATTTGGAATTCATTAGAAAACGAATATATAGGAGATATTGGTAGGGGCAGCAGAGCCACAAGATGGCACCAAAATAGGAACATGCTGTGAAGCCCCATGCACTACCCCGAGCGAGTGAGCATAGTACGAGAGAGGAAGTCAGTATGCCTAAATACCCTACCTGATCCAGTTTATACCTCCGTCATAGGTCTTTTGAAGCCGCAGCGATCCAGAGCTGAGAAGCTGAGATGCTTGTAGAGACACTTGCATCTGCCATTCCTCTCTGTTCCTGGCAAGACTACCCCCCCGCAGCAAAGTATACACCAAGCCATTGCTGGCAAGGGGGAAGGAAAGCCAGAGCCGCCGAGGTGCCTGTGGATGTCGGTCCGCTCCCCGCCTGTGAGAAAGGTTAGGGGGCGGGCTCTCCAGTGTGGGAACGGGCGGCAGATTGACAGCCAGTACCGGAGCCAGCATTGGCCGTGAGCCACTGTGGAGAGGGTTCCGGTGGATGAGGCCCCCCGGCTCCTGCCTGTGTGAGAGAGGCCAGGGAGAGGTTAAGGAGGTGGCTGAGCCTGCTAGTCAGCCAGCGGAGGATGGTACCCGGCTGAGAGAGCTACGGAGCCTGCCGGGAGATCGGAGGTGCGGTGAGAGTCGGCCCTGGGGAACCTTCCCAGAGGACTGTAAGAACTCCTGAAGCAGTTTGGAGGAGATAAAGAAGCAGAGGGAAGCCTGCAGCAGGGACTCTCCAGGACTAGGGATGAGCTTTGAGTCGAACCCATGTTCGACTCGAACATCGCATGTTCGACCGTTCGTCAAATTGCGAACGATATGGGCTGTTCGCGCATCATGGTCCATAATTTACTGCGGCATCGCAGTGCATTGCTGGCTGATGATTGGCCAAGCATGCACTATGACCTGCATCTAAAAAATATAGATACAGGGAGTGGCGCTGTGCATGAGGGAATAGATGGCATATAATAATTTTCTAATGATTATGATTTATGTGTCTATAGGACATATTAAGGAGAACGATAAAAAATTGGAAAAAGCTATATATATATCCCACATGTGGATCGTGTAGTGCTAATAAGAAAGTTTGGATACAAGTAGGTGTTCAATACAGCCTTAATCCCATAACCCAATAAACGCTGGTGATTTCTAATGGTGTTATATAATGTGCATTAAAAAGTGCCAGAATATCAAGTGCAGTCCAATTAAGTGTTCCAGCCCCTGCTGGGATGAGTTACAAGTGATATATATAAAGGAGGGAGTATCTACAACCCATTATATAACACCATTAGAAAATCATTAGAAAATTATTATATGCCATCTATTCCCTCATGCACAGCGCCACTCCCTGTATCTATATTTTTTAGACCCATTTTTTGAGGGTACACGTTGGTGCCCTCTGCCTACATAGGGGGGCTGCAGTTGCAAGTATAGCCTGTAGCGCGGATCCACTGACCATAGAAACTATGACCTGCATGCTTGGCCAATCACAGCGCCATCTGTACAGAGAGCCATAATTGGCCAAAGCCAGGGTGGCTTTGGCCAATTATGGCTCAGGAGGTTTAGTACACGCCCCACACTATATAAGGCCGCCTGCACGTCAGCCCTGTGTAGTGTGTTCCGGCGTTGAGAGAGAGACAGAGAGAGAGAGAGAGACAGTGTCATTTGATTTAAGTTAGAGTAGGCAGGCGAGTCAGTTAGCTGCACGTACAGTGTATTGTGTGTGTGTATATATATATATGCATCCTAGGTGTTGTGTGTATATGTGTGTATATATATATATATATATATATATATATATATATATATATATATATATATATATATATATATATATATATATATATATACTGTATTCAGTTTAGCTAGATCCGTTCCTGTTATTCTCTTCCTACTGACAGGCAGGCAGGTGTTTTTACAGTATTTACAGCTACCTGAAGAAAATTGCTGGTGTTTTTCTGATCCTATTAGTCCTATTAGCTACAGAATTTACAGTTAGTGTAGCGCATCCTCTGCACAGTGTGCAACTAAAGCTACCTGAAGAAAATTGGTGGTGTTCTTCTGATCCTATTAGTTCTGCAGGCAGCTGTAGTATTTACAAGTTAGTATAGTGCGTCCTCTGCACAGTGTGCACCTAAAGCTACCTGAAGAAAATTGGTGGTGTTCTTCTGATCCTATTAGTACCGCAGGCAGCTGTAGTATTTACAAGTTAGTGTAGTGCATCCTCTGCACAGTGTGCACCTAAAGCTACCTGAAGAAAATTGGTGGTGTTCTTCTGATCCTATTAGTACCGCAGACAGCTGCAGTATTTACAAGTTAGTGTCGTGCGTCCTCTGCACAGTATGCACCTAAAGCTACCTGAAGAAAATTGGTGGTGTTCTTCTGATCCTATTAGTACCGCAGACAGCTGCAGTATTTACAAGTTAGTGTCGTGCGTCCTCTGCACAGTATGCACCTAAAGCTACCTGAAGACTAGGGATGAGCTTTGAGTCGAACTCATGTTCGACTCGAACATTGGCTGTTCGCCCGTTTGCCGAACAGCGAACAATTTTGGGTGTTCGCGGCAAATTCGAAAGCCGCGGAACACCCTTTAAAAGTCTATGGGAGAAATTAAAAGTGCTAATTTTAAAGGCTTATATGCAAGTTATTATTGCATAAAAAGTGTTTGGGGACCTGGGTGCAAGGATCAATGCAAAAAAAAAGTTTTAAAAACGGCCGTTTTTTCGGGAGCAGTGATTTTAATAATGCTTAAAGTGAAACAATAAAAGTGTAATATTCCTTTAACTTTCTTACCTGGGGGGTGTCTATAGTATGCCTGTAAAGGGGTGCATGTTTCCCGTGTTTAAAACAGTCTGACAGCAAAATGACATTTCAAAGGAAAAAAAGTCATTTAAAACTACTTGCGGCTATAAATGAATTGCCGGTCCGACAATACACATAAAAGTTCATTGATAAAAACGGCATGGGAATTCCCCGCAGGGGAATCCTGAACCAAAATAAAAAAAAATGATGAGGGGTCGCCCTAAATTCCATACCAGGCCCTTCAGGTCTGGTATGGATTTTAAGGGGAACCCCGGCCAAAATTTTTTTAAAAAATGGCGTGGGGTCCCCCCCAAAATCCATACCAGACCCTTATCTGAGCACGCAACCTGGCAGGCCACAGGAAAAGAGGGGGGACGAGAGAGCACCCCCCCTGAACCGCACCAGGCCACATGACAAGGGCCTCATCCCCACAACCCTTGCCCGATGGTTGTGGGGGTCTGCGGGCGGAGGACTTATCGGAATCTTGAAGCCCTCTTTAACAAGGGGACCCCCAGATCCCGGCCCTCCCCCCTGTGTGAAATGGTAAGGGGGTACAAAAGTACCCCTACCATTTCACAAAAAAACTGTCAAAAATGTTAAAAATGACAAGAGACAGTTTTTAACAATTCCTTTATTTAAATGCTTCTTCTTTCTTCTATCTTCCTTCGGTTTCTTCCTCCATCTTCTTCTTCTGGTTCTTCTGGTTCTTCCTCCGGTATTCTCGTCTGGCATCTTCCTCCATGGCGTCTTCTTCCCTTCTTCTCCCCGGGCCGCTCCGCATCCATGATGGCATGGAGGGAGGCTCCCGCTGTGTGATGCTTCTCCTCTTCTGACGGTAAATAAATAACAGGGGGGTGGGGTCACCCCATGTCAGAGGGGGCAGGGTCACCCGTTACGTAACCCCGACCCCTTCTGACATCACGGGGAATGCCACAGGGAAGTCCCCGTGTGTCAGAGGTGGTGGGGTCACCGGGTGGCTCCACCCCCCCGTTATTTAAGAACCGTCAGAAGAGGAGAAGCGTCACACAGCGGGAGCCTCCCTCCATGCCATCATGGATGCGGAGCGGCCCGGGGAGAAGAAGGGAAGAAGACACCACGGAGGAAGATGCTGGACAAGAACACCGGAGGAAGAACAAGAAGAACCAGAAGAAGAAGAAGATGGAGGAAGAAACCGAAGGAAGATAGAAGATAGAAGATAGAAGAAAGAAGAAGCATTTAAATAAAGGAATTGTCAAAAACTGTCTCTTGTCATTTTTAACATTTTTGACGGTTTTTTTTGTGAAATGGTACTTTTTGTACCCCTTTACCATTTCACACAGGGGGGAGGGCCGGGATCTGGGGGTCCCCTTGTTAAAGGGGGCTTCCAGATTCCGATAAGCCCCCCGCCCGCAGACCCCCACAACCACCGGGCAAGGGTTGTGGGGATGAGGCCCTTGTCCCCATCAACATGGGGATGAAAAAAACGGACGTTTTTAAAACTTTTTTTGCATTGATCCATGTCCCCTGGGGCAGGACCCAGGTCCCCAAACACTTTTTATGACAATAACTTGCATACAAGCCTCTAAAATTATATAAAACCAGGTGTAGCGCTAAAAAATGAGAAAGAAAATATTGCTATACCACATAAAATAGCAAGATAATTTGTGAAAAAATGGTGTTTTGTATGTTTTGTGAAAGTTCATACATAAAAGTCACTCATGTTATAAAGCCTTAGGGTCACCAAACGTGATGACAGGATGCAATAATGGCAATAAAGTCCAAAACTGAATATGCAGGTGCAATGAACATAAATGTTGCAATGGTGATGAATTCCAAAACATATACTCGTGAAAATTTCTGCATATAATCCAACATGTGCTGACAGACATTCGTGCGAAACCACCACCTGAGATGACTGGAGGCTTACCAGAAAGTTGGGACCCACCCAGCGTACGCTATATGGGTCAAACAGGCTTAGGTTGCTCACTGGCAATGGAGGTAGGATACCAAGGGCTGGTGAATAGTGAAGTTGTAACGTTGTTATCCCAAAGCAGTCTTCTCCATATGAAAGCTCGGACACCAACGAACATTACCCACATGTAATGAAGAAGGGGCTGTGCAGCTCTCCTGCGCTCATCTCCGCCCTGCGCTGCGCTCCCCGCACTCCTCTCCGTGTCCCTCCAGCGGGCTCAGCGCCTCCTCTCTGCTCTGACAGATGATGGTACCCAGCTAGAGGAAGGCAGTAATGTGAGCCCAGAGAGAGGGGGTGCCCAAGAAGGACAGCAATCTGGCAGTCATGTTCCCCCAGCTGCAGCATACTGCCAGCTTTGCTCCAGTGATGAGGAGGGAGGGGATGATGAGGTCACTGACTCCACTTGGGTGCCTGATAGGAGAGAGGAGGAGGAGGCACATCTCCAACGAGGCAGGATGCGCTCCAGGGGCCAGCTTAAGGTCAGCACACCGACTGCATCACACCGCAGAGCTCTGTATGTGCAGGGCACTGCTGTCTCTGCACACTGTTCTAAAAGTTCTTTGGTGTGGGCCTTTTTTGAGACGAGTGCATCAGATCCCACTGCTGCTATTTGCAACATATGTCTCAAGCGTATCTCGCATGGCCAAAACATCACCCGCTTGGGCACCACATGCTTGACCAGACATATGTTGACCTGCCATGCAGTTAGTTGGCAAGCGTACCTAAGAGACCCACACCAAAGAACAAAGAGGACCTCTCCTTGCTCCTCATCAGCTGGGATCTCCAACCCCACTATACCTTCAGTCCTCTCTGAAACCTGCAGAGGAATAAAGGTGTAGAATTAGGTGTGTCACAGCCAAGTACTTGCGGGCAATCTGCTATCGGTACACCGACGTTAGATTGTACCAGGCAAATTTCCCTGCCCCAGCTGCTGCACCGCTGAAAGAAGTTCGCTCCCAGCCATCCACATGCCCAGCGGTTGAATGCTAGCTTGGCTAAATTGCTAGCACTTCAACTGCTGCCTTTTCAGTTGGTAGACTCTGCCCCCTTCCGTGAGTTTGTGGAATGTGCGGTTCCTCAGTGGCAGGTTCCCAAACGCCACTTTTTCTCATGGAAGGCGATTCCGGCTCTCTACCGGCATGTGGAAGGCAATGTCTTGGCCTCTCTGGACAGGGCGGTCAGCGATAAGGTGCATATTACCGCTGACTCATGGTCCAGCAGGCATGGACAGGGACGTTACCTATCTTTCACCGTGCACTGGGTGACTGTTCTGGCAGCTGGGAAGGATGCAGGACAGGGTGCAGTAGTGTTGGAGGTTGTTCCGCCACCACGCCTCCAAAATTCTACTAGTGGTGATTCTGCCACACCTCTCTCCTCCACCCCCTCCTCTTCTTCTTCCTCCATGGCCTCTTCCTGTGCTGATTTGTCCTCGGAACCAGCGGTGCTCCATAGGCGTTCAAGGGGCTACGTAAGCACAAAGGCAAAAAGATGCCATGCGGTGCTTGAGCTGGTGTGCTTGGGGGACAGGAGCCACACTGGGGCAAAGATTTTGTCAGCTCTGCAGGGGCAGGTTCAGAGGTGGTTGATGCCACGCCAGCTTAAGGCAGGTATGGTGGTTTGCGACAATGGCACAAACCTCCTCTCTGCCCTCCGACAGAGACAACTGACCCATGTGCCCTGTTTGGCTCACGTCTTTAACTTGGTGGTGCGGGCAGGTACCAGGGTACCTACTTGGGCAGGTACCCGGGCTTACAGGATGTCCTGAGGCAGGCCAGGAAAGTCTGTGTGCATTTCCGCAGGTCATATAATGCCAGTGCTCGGCTGGCTGACCTCCAAAAGGAATTTAACCTGTCCAAGAACCGCCTAATCTGTGACATGCCCACCAGGTGGAACTCAACGTTGGCCATGCTGCAGCAGCTGCACATGCAGCAGAGGGCCATCAATGAGTACCTATGCAACTATGGCACCAGGACAGGGTCAGGGGACCTTGTTTTTTTTCCCACACCAGTGGGCTATGATCAGGGATGCATGCACTGTCTTGTCACCATTTGAGGAGGCCACGAGGATGGTGAGCAGTGACAGTGCATGCATCAGTGACACTGTCCCTCTTGTCCACCTGTTGGAGCACACGCTGCGTGGAATAATGGACAGGGCATTTGAGGCAGAACAGAGGGAGGAAGAGGAGGGCTTCCTTAGCTCTCAAGGCCCCCTTTATCCAGACAGTGTTCCTGCATGCCCGCCGATCACACAGGAAGAGGAGGAGGAGGAAGAGGATTGTGTCAGCATGGAGGTGGAGCCTGGCACTCAGCATCAGCAGCAGTCTTCAAGGGATCATTTACAGTCCGAAGAAACCCATGGACTTGTACGTGGCTGTGGGGAGGTGGCTGCGGATCATGTCGTCCTTAGTGACCCAGAGGACTCTGGACCAAATGCCTTAGCAAACCTATGCTGCATGGCCTCCCTGATCCTGCAAAGCCTGTGGAAGGATCCTCGTATTCGTGGTATCAAGGGGAGGGATGATTACTGGCTGGCAACCCTCCTTGATCCATGTTACAAGGGTAAGGTTGCGGATCTTATCTTGCCGTCACAGAGTAAGCAGAGGATGAAACATCTTCGAGAGGCCTTGCAGAAAGGTTTGTGCAACGCGTTTCCAGATCCTGGGAGGTTGCAATTTCCTGGTCCTCCTGGACAACGTGTTGCTGAGGCTTCGGTCAGTCACAGAAGGAGCGTTGAAGGTGGCCATCTGACCGACGCGTTCAGACAACTTTTTAGTCTGCAGCCCCAAGGTCTGATCGGTTCCAGCAACCATCGCCAGCATCTGATTCACATGGTGCAGGATTACCTAGGGGCAAAATCAGACTTGGACACCTTTTCCACTGAAAATCCTCTGGGTTACTGGGTCTTAAGGATGGATCACTGGCCAGAGATTGCACAGTATGCAATTGAGCTACTGGCCTGTCCTGCATCCAGTGTTCTTTCGGAACACACATTCAGTGCTGCTGGAGGCTTTGTAACCGATCAGAGGGAGCCTGTCCACCGAATCAGTTGATCGGCTGACCTTCATAAAAACAAATCAGTCTTGGATCACCAGCTACCAAGCACCTGATGTAACCGATTGATTTTTTTTTTTTAATGTGACATCCCTTCAAGACTGCCTATGCTGATGCTGAGTGACTATCCTGTTATGCTGAGTCACAATCCTCTTCCTCCTCAATTTTCATGCTGATAGCTTGTAAGAACTTTTTTGGTTCTGGGCACCGCCACCAGTGGCCAAGACCCGATGCCGTTTGTCCCACTGATTTTCATCTATATTGCCGGGACCCGACATTACATTAAAGCCGCAAGCAGTTTTAAATTACTTTTTTTCCTTTAAAAATGTCATTTTGTGCAGGGACTGTTCTAAGCACGGGAAACACGCGCCACTTTACAGGCATACTATAGACACCCCCCAGGTACGATATTTAAAGGAATATTTCACTTTTTTTTTTTTTTTTTACTTTAAGCATCATTAAAATCACTGCTCCCAAAAAAACGGCCATTTTTAAAACTTTTTTTTGCATTGATACATGTCCCCTGGGGCAGGACCCGGGTCCCAAACCCTTTTTAGGACAATAACTTGCATATTAGCCTTTAAAATTAGCACTTTTGATTTTGAACGTTCGAATCCCATAGACGTCAATGGGGTTCTAAAGTTTGCGCAAACTTTCGGTCCGTTCGCAGGTTCTGGTGCGAACCAAACCGGGGGGTGTTCGGCTCATCCCTATCCAGGACTGTAGCAGCAAAAGTTGCTTTAAGCTTTAAAAAAAAAAAAAGTAAATATAGAGCTTATCTGCCCTGAAGCTTGTCTGCCCTGAATTGTTATTGGACAAGCTTGGAATTTTTTTTATTTTTTTTTGTGGATGCAGCAGAGGGACAGTTGTGATAGAATTCTTTGTTTAAAAGATATGATCTCAGCAAGGGAGATAAATGCTCTGAAGTAGATTAAAGAGGAAAGCTTAACTTTGCATGCTTTTCTCAAGTATTGCTTTACCCTACTTTCACTTTGACAGGACTGCTCTGTGAACTGCTTGCCGAAGCCTATAGAACAAACAGAGCGGATATACAGTGGGGACAGAAAGTTTTCAGACCCCCTTAAATTTTTCACTGTTTGTTATATTGCAGCCATTTGCTAAAATCATTTAAGTTCATTTTTTTCCTCATTAATGTACACAGCACCCCATATTGACAGAAAAACACAGAATTGCTGACATTTTTGCAGGGACTTTACATACTATTCTCAGGTGCACTCCTCCTATTCGAGAATCGATTATGTTTTTCTGGACCACCAGCTTCTAGAGGGACTAATAATCAGAGATGAAAATCCATCACCCTCTCGGATCATGCCCCGGTTATAGTTAGCTTGGATTTAGAGAATATCCTGGATAGGCAAAGATCTTAAAGATCCTGGAGGTTGGATGAATCACTTCTACATGATCAAGGCATAGTGGAGAATTTAGAAAGGGATATGAACTTATTTTTTAAAGAGAATAATGTAATACTGTGGGAAACCCATAAAGTATTTATGAGAGGGAGATTGATAGCAGAAGGAGGAAAAAAATATGGTCAGCACAAAAACAATCTCTCCTACAAGGAATCCATGAACTAGAACAGTTACACAAAAAATGAAATGATAATGAAGTAAAGGCGGAATTAATACGAAAACGGGAGGCTCTGAGAGATTTGATGGAACAGGAGTCCAAATGAGCTTTTATTAGAACAGCCAAAAGGCAATACGAGTTCGGTAACAGACCTGGGAGAGTGCTGGCAGGGCTAATTAAACCTAGACAGAATTTAAATTACATTGTGAAAATGAAAGATAAAAAGGGAGAAATTAAATATTCTACTAGAGACTAGGGATGAGCCGAACACCCCCCTGTTCGGTTCGCACCAGAACATGCGAACAGGAAAAAAGTTCGTTCGAACATGCGAACACCGTTAAAGTCTATGGGACACGAACATGAATAATCAAAAGTGCTAATTTTAAAGGCTTATATGAAAGTTATTGTCATAAAAAGTGTTTGGGGACCTGGGTCCTGCCCCAGGGGACATGGATCAATGCAAAAAAAAGTTTTAAAAACGGCCGTTTTTTCAGGAGCAGTGATTTTAATAATGCTTAAAGTCAAACAATAAAAGTGTAATATCCCTTTAAATTTCGTACCTGGGGGGTGTCTATAGTATGCCTGTAAAGGGGCGCATGTTTCCTGTGTTTAGAACAGTCTGACAGCAAAATGACATTTTGAAGGAAAAAACTCATTTAAAACTACTCGCGGCTATTGCATTGCCGACAATACACATAGAAGTTCATTGATAAAAACGGCATGGGAATTCCCCAAAGGGGAACCCCGAACCAAAATTAAAAAAAAAAAATGACGTGGGAGTCCTCCTAAATTCCATACCAGGCCCTTCAGGTCTGGTATGGATTTTAAGGGGAACCCCGCGCCAAAAAAAAAAAAAAAAAACGGCGTGGGGTCCCCCCAAAAATCCATACCAGACCCTTATCCGAGCACGCAACCTGGCAGGCCGCAGGAAAAGAGGGGGGGACGAGAGTGCGGCCCCCCCTCCCTCCTGAACCGTACCAGGCCACATGCCCTCAACATTGGGAGGGTGCTTTGGGGTAGCCCCCCAAAACACCTTGTCCCCATGTTGATGAGGACAAGGGCCTCATCCCCACAACCCTGGCCGGTGGTTGTGGGGGTCTGCGGGCGGGGGGCTTATCGGAATCTGGAAGCCCCCTTTAACAAGGTGACCCCCAGATCCCGGCCCCCCCTGTGTGAAATGGTAAGGGGGTACATAAGTACCCCTACCATTTCACGAAGAAAGTGTCAAAAATGTTAAAAATGACAAGAGACAGTTTTTGACAATTCCTTTATTTAAATGCTTCTTCTTTCTTCTATCTTCCTTCATCTTCTGGTTCTTCTGGTTCTTCTGGCTCTTCTGGTTCTTCCTCCGGCGTTCTCGTCCAGCATCTCCTCCGCGGCGTCTTCTGTCTTCTTCTCCTCAGGCCGCTCCGCACCCATGGCATGGAGGGGAGGCTCCCGCTCTTCTCTTCTTCTTTTCTTCTCTTCTTCTCTTCTTCATTTTCTTCTCCGGGCCGCTCCGCAATCCATGCTGGCATGGAGGGAGGCTCCCACTGTGTGACGGCGCTCCTCGTCTGACAGTTCTTAAATAACGGGGGGGTGGGGCCACCCGGTGACCCCGCCCCCCTCTGACGCGCGGTGACTTGACGGGACTTCCCTGTGGCATTCCCCGTGACGTCACAGGGAAGTCCCGTCAAGTCACCGTGCGTCAGAGGGGGGCGGGGTCACCGGGTGGCCCCGCCCCCCCGTTATTTAAGAACTGTCAGACGAGGAGCGCCGTCACACAGCGGGAGCCTCCCTCCATGCCAGCATGGATTGCGGAGCGGCCCGGAGAAGAAAAGAAGAAAAGAAGAAGAGAAGAGCGGGAGCCTCCCCCACATGCCATGGGTGCGGAGCGGCCCGAGGAGAAGAAGATAGAAGACGCCGCGGAGGAGATGCTGGACGAGAACGCCGGAGGAAGAACCAGAAGAGCCAGAAGAACCAGAAGATGAAGGAAGATAGAAGAAAGAAGAAGCATTTAAATAAAGGAATTGTCAAAAACTGTCTCTTGTCATTTTTAACATTTTTGACACTTTTTTCGTGAAATGGTAGGGGTACTTATGTACCCCCTTACCATTTCACACAGGGGGGGGGCCGGGATCTGGGGGTCACCTTGTTAAAGGGGGCTTCCAGATTCCGATAAGCCCTCCGCCCGCAGACCCCCACAACCACCGGCCAGGGTTGTGGGGATGAGGCCCTTGTCCTCATCAACATGGGGACAAGGTGTTTTGGGGGGCTACCCCAAAGCACCCTCCCAATGTTGAGGGCATGTGGCCTGGTACGGTTCAGGAGGGGGGGGGGGCGCACTCTCGTCCCCCCCTCTTTTCCTGCGGCCTGCCAGGTTGCGTGCTCGGATAAGGGTCTGGTATGGATTTTTGGGGGGACCCCACGCCGTTTTTTTTTTTTTTTTTGGCGCGGGGTTCCCCTTAAAATCCATACCAGACCTGAAGGGCCTGGTATGGAATTTAGGGGGACTCCCATGTCATTTTTTTTTTTTAATTTTGGTTCGGGGTTCCCCTTTGGGGAATTCCCATGCCGTTTTTATCAATGAACTTCTATGTGTATTGTCGGCAATGCAATAGCCGCGAGTAGTTTTAAATGAGTTTTTTCCTTCAAAATGTCATTTTGCTGTCAGACTGTTCTAAACACAGGAAACATGCGCCCCTTTACAGGCACACTATAGACACCCCCCAGGTACGAAATTTAAAGGGATATTACACTTTTATTGATTGACTTTAAGCATTATTAAAATCACTGCTCCTGAAAAAACGGCCGTTTTTAAAACTTTTTTTTGCATTGATCCATGTCCCCTGGGGCAGGACCCAGGTCCCCAAACACTTTTTATGACAATAACTTGCATATTAGCCTTTAAAATTAGCACTTTTGATTTCTCCCATAGACTTTTAAAGGGTGTTCCGCGGCATTCGAATTTGCCGCGAACACCCCAAATTGTTCGCTGTTCGGTGAACTTGCGAACAGCCAATGTTCGAGTCGAACATGAGTTCGACTCGAACTCGAAGCTCATCCCTACTAGAGACATCAGTAAAATCTTTCTGGAGTACTATCAATCATTATATAAAGTAAGTGATACTCAAAACAGTGAAGATAGACAAAATAGACGAAATAAAATAGAACAGTACTTACGAAAGATAAAGTTACAGGCCCTATCGGACAAGGACGTAAGTAATTTAGAAAAAGATATTTCCAAGGAAGAAATCACACAGGAAATCAGGAAAAGTACAGCTGGTAAAAGTCCGGGCCCGGACTGCTACACATCTTTATAGTTTAAAAAGTTTTTAGGTACCCTGACCCCCTTTTTCCATTTATATATGAATTCTATTGGGGAAGGCCTGAAGATTCGTGAAGAAGCTTTGGGGGGCTATATATCACTCTTGGGTAAAGAAGGGAAGGACCCAACTCTGTGCTCTAGCTTTAGGCCGATATCCTTGATCAATGAGGATATTAAAATATATGCAAGGATCTTGGCCGAAAGAATGAGACCATTTATGCAGGATTGTATTGAGAAAGGTCAAGCAGGATTTGTCCCTGGGAGGGAGGCAAGAGATAATATTTTATGAACAACTTTATTGATGCATGTAGCGAAAAAGGGAAAGAAACCTGTTCTTTTTCTATCAATAGTTGCTGAAAAGACCTTTGATAGGTTAGATTGGGACTTTATGTTGCGGACACTACATTAATTTGGCATAGGCTCACGAATGCTGAGGTGGATAGGGGCTTTATGCTCTAACCCTACGGCTAAAAATCAAGTAAATAAAACTCTGTCCGAGACCTTCCAGCTATATAATGGCACACGCCAGGGGTGTCCCCTCTCTCCCCCATTTTTCTCCCCCCATGTTTTCCTTGGAACCCTTTTTGGCTTCTATAAGAGCTAATTATAAAATTAAAGGTATAGAGGTGGCGGGACAAAAACACAAGACATCCGCATTTGCGGATGATGTTATGCTATGTATAACGAATCCCACACAAACACTCCCAGAGATTTTATTAGAACTGAGAGAATACGGGCCGTATCGAATCTCAAGATTGATATGGAGAAAACTGAGATATTAGATATCTCAGTCCCCTCAGATGAAGGAAGGGATTTCAGAATTTTGTATCCCTTTAAGTGGAGGAAAAGGGGATTGCAATATCTGGGAGTGTTTCTGTCAACATCAATAAAGGATCTATACCGGGACAATTATTTGCTTCTACTAAACAAAACCAAACAAGATCTGAGAGGATAACCTGTGCATAGATTATCATGGTTCGGCATGGTTAGGAATGATGACTCTCCTGAAAGCCCTGTATATTTTGCAGTGCCTCCCGATATATATCCCTGTGGCTTATTTTAAAACTCTTAGATTGATATTGCAAAAGTTTATATGGAATAATAGGGGCAATCGTATTGCCTACAAAACTTTGAGTAGACCAAAGGAAAGGGGAGGATTATTCCTTCCAGATCTCGAAAAATACCATACGGCGGCAATACTACGGAGAGTTATGGAGTGGATACATGGCTCTCTGTATAAAAAATGGGTGTCACTAGAGGCAGAGGTGAGTAATTCTGCTTTGAGCCAGAGTATTTGGATCCCAAGGAAATATAGAGGCGAGAAATGGCCCCAAATTACTATAGAAACACTGAGAGTTTGGGAAAAGCTTTTCAAAAATACTCCTTGGCAATATAATAGTCCTCTGATGCCGTTGACAGGCAACAATTATTTCCCTCCAGGTAAGGATAATAAACTGTATTTAAAATGGACCTCTTTGGACTGTCTTAGGTTAAAAGACATCCTGAAGGGAAAAGTCCTTTTCTCGATATCTGAACTGCGAGGAAAATATGGAGTGACATCATGGGATACATGGAGATATAGACAACTTCAACATTTTGTAGAATCTCTCCCGAAACCCTTCCATTTTCAGTGGAAGTAAAAAGTTGAGAATTTCCTCTCATTATAAATTAATAAAGAGGGATTGGGAAATTCACAGTTCTATTGTATTGAGAAGGAAGTCACTGAGAGAATTAAACAATAGGTAAATTCTCCTTTTTTCTTTTTTTTTCTACTTTCACGGAAATAAGCACTTTCAAGGAGGAATTTTCAACAGGGGTAAAGAGTTGAGAATTTCTCCTCCTTATTAATTAATAAAGAAATGGGATATGTCACGTTTTATTCATGTAAGAAGGAACGGCACTAAGTACCGAATGTTATAGGAAGGGGACGCGAGCACTTGTCACAAGTATAAAGGATAACACCCTTGAGTGGCATAGGTGGGGGTGTTTTTTTTTCCTCCCCAGGCGGGACTGGAGGGCTGGATGGCAGGGTTTGGTGTAATATATTTAACATGATGAAGTATATTATGAGATAGATCCATGTTTGTGTCAATTGTGTTTTATGTTTTGTGTATTATGAATGTGTATGTATATGCCTATATATATATATATATATATATATATATATATATATATATATATATATATATATATATATATATATATATATATATATATATATATATATATATATATATATATATATATATTTTTATTTGGTCTTGAAATGGAATGTTTTTGTTTATATGTGTATAAAAATTTAATAAAAATAATTGAAAACAGAAAACGAATATACAAAATGCAATTAAACGAATTTCAACTAAATTCCTTACTATTTCATTCGAAGATTCGGCTATATCTGAATCTCCAAATAAACAAAAATTTGTCCGAATTTCTATTCGGACTGAAATTAATTGCACATGTCTATTCTACAGAGATGGACGGATTGTTCAGGAATTCAGTTCATCCAATTAATATCCGATCAATATGGAGTCATCCTTCTTAAGATAAAAGGTGAATATGATTTATTCCTGAATAGATCACAAATATATCTCCAGCTTATGGTAAAAAGCAATCTGCAAAATTTTAGACTGTCATCAAACCGTTAAATTTTTTCTGGCAGTTCAAGTTGCTAGCATTTTATAGGGATGATCAGAAAATTTTTTGAAATTTCTGTAAAATCTTACCCCCTTATTGACTCCGCAATCGTTCATACCTTTGTCAAAATGTTGGGACTTTTTGACTAAACTTATTAATGTGAATTTTTTGCATAGTTACTAGGGATGAGCCGAACACCCCCCCCCGGTTCGGTTCGCACCAGAACCTGCGAACAACCGAAAATTCGCACGAACGTTAGAACCCCATTGACGTCTATGGGACTCGAACATTCAAAATCAAAAGTGCTCATTTTAAAGGCTAATTTGCATGGTATTGTCCTAAAAAAGGTTTGGGGACCCAGGTCCTGCCCCAGGGGACATGTATCAATGCAAAAAAAAGTTTTAAAAACGGCCGTTTTTTCGGAAGCAGTGATTTTAATGATGCTTAAAGTAAAAAAAAAAAAGTGAAATATTCCTTTAAATATCGTACCTGTGGGGTGTCTATAGTATGCCTGTAAAGTGGCGTGTGTTTCCCGTGCTTAGAACAGTCCCTGCACAAAATGACATTTTTAAAGGAAAAAAAGTCATTTAAAAACTGCTTGCGGCTTTAATGTAATGTCGGGTCCCGGCTATATGGATGAAAATCAGTGAGACAAACGGCATGGGTACCCTCCAGTCCATTACCAGGCCCTTTGGGTCCTGTATGAATATTAAGGGGAACCCCGCACCCAAATTAAAAAAAGGAAAGGCGTGGGGCCCCCAGGCCCTATATACTCTGAACAGCAGTATACAGGCGGTGCAAACAAGACAGGGACTGTAGGTTTGTTTTTAAGTAGAATCTGTTTGTAATTTTGAACTGGTACATTTTTAAAGTGTAGCTCCAGCCAAAAAATCTGTTTTTAAGCTTTTTGGACAACATAGGGAACGGTTATCACCCCTGTGACATTTGTTTTGCTGTATGTGCTCCTCTTCAGAAGATTTCACTTCACTTCACTTTTTGTCCCAACAAATGTTTTTTGAAAATGTGGGGTTTTTAGTGAAACCAGGATTGGTGATAAAGCATCAGTGGAAAGGAGAAAAGTTTTTCCCATATTAACTCTTACAGGAGAGAACTTCCCTTCCTATGGGGTAGATTTCATCTCACTTCCTGTTGTCTCCTTCCGTTTGCAAGTAGGAGTCGTTTGTAAGTTGGATGTTTGAAAGTAGGGGCCTGCCCTATATACTCAGCAGAAATTTGGGCATTAGGTGTTGGTGTGGCCTCAACACTGTAAGCCCTCGCAGGGACCTGCTGTGAAATATTAGATCAAGAATTGTAATTACATGCCCCTGTTGAACAGGGCCAGAAAAATTGGGCCTTTGGTGATGGTAGTGCTGGTGCCACAACACTGTAAGTCCTCACAGTTACTCTTTGTGGGCGCTGGAACGGGCCTTGCAGTGAAATATTAGATCAAGAATTCTAATTACATGCCCCTGTTGAACAAGGGCTGAAAAATTGGGCCTTTGGTGGTGGTGGTGGTGCTGGTGGCACAACACTGTAAGTCCTCACAGTTAATCTTGTTGGGTGCAGAAACAGGCCCTGCTGTGAAATATTAGATAAAGAATTGTAATTACATGTCCCTGTTGAACAGGGCCAGAAAAATTGGGCCTTTGGTGGTGGTGGTGCTGGTGGCACAACACAGGGGCTGAAAAATTGGGCCTTAGGCACTGGTGCTGGTGCCACAACACTGCAACCCCTCACAGATACTCTATTTGGAACGCAGGAACGAGCCCTGCTGCAAAGTATTGCATCAAAAATTGTAATTACACGCCCCTGTTAAACAGGGGCTGAAAAATTGGGCCTTAGGCACTGGTGGCAGCGCCCAGAACCAAAAATGTTCTTACAAGCTATCAGCATGATCATTGAGGAGGAAGAGGATAATTACTCAGGATAGTCACTCAGCATCACCATAGGCAGTCTTTGAAGGGATCTGACATTTCCAAAAAAAATTATTCGGTTACATCAGCATCAGGTGCTTGGTATCTGGTGGTGATCCAAGACTGATTCATTTTTATGAAGTTCAGTCAATCGACCGAGTCAGTGGACAGACGCACCCTGTGATCGGTTACAAAGCCTCCAGCAGCACTGAATGTGCGTTCCGAAAGAACGCTGGATGCAGGACAGGCCAGTAGCTCAATTGCATACTGTGCAAGCTCTGGCCAGTGATCCATCCTCAAGACCCAGTAACCCAGAGGATTTTCGGTGGGAAAGGTGTCCAAGTCAGATCTTGCCCCTAGGTATTCCTGCACCATGTAAAATAGACGCTGGCGATGGTTGCTGGAACTGATCATACCTTGGGGCTGCGGACTAAAAAATTTGTCTGAACGCATCGGTCAGATGGCCACCTTTTCCACCGCTCCTTCTTTGACTGACTGAAGCCTCAGCAACACGTTGTCCAATAACAGGAGTTTGTAACCTCCCAGTCTCTGGGAACGCGTTGCACAGACCTTTCTGCAAGGCCTCCCGAAGATGTTTCATCCTCTGCTCCCTCTGCGATGGCAAGATAAGGCTCGCAACCTTACCCTTGTAACGTGGATCAAGGAGGGTTGCCAGCCAGTATTGGTCCTTCTCCTTGATACCAGGAATACAAGGATTCTTCCACAGGCTTTGCAGGATCAGGGAGGCCATGCAGCGTAGGTTTGCTGAGGCATTCGGTCCGGAGTCCTCTGGGTCACTAAGGACGACATGATCCGCAGCCACCTCCTCCCAGCCACTTACAAGTCCATGTGTTTCTTGGGACTGTAAATGATCCCTTAAAGACTGCTGCTGATGCTGAGTGCCAGGCTCCACCTCCATACTGACACAATCCTCCTCCTCCTCTTCCTGTGTGATCGGCGGGCACGCAGGAACACTGTTTGGATAAAGGGGGTCTTGAGAGCTAAGGAAGTCCTCCTCTTCCTGCCTCTGTTCTGCCTCAAGTGCCCTGTCCATTATTCCACGCAGCGTGTGCTCCAACAGGTGGACAAGGGGGACAGTGTCACTGATGCATGCGCTGTCACTGCTCACCATCCTCGTGGCCTCCTCAAATGGTGACAGGACAGTGCATGCATCCCTGATCATGGCCCACTGGCGTGGGGAAAAAAAAGAAAGCTCCCCTGACCCTGTCCTGGTGCCATAGTCGCACAGGTACTCATTGATGGCCCTCTGCTGCGTGTGCAGCTGCTGCAGCATGGCCAACGTTGAAATCCACCTGGTGGGCATGTCACAGATTAGGCAGTTCTTGGGCAGGTTAAATTCCTTTTGGAGGTCTGCCAGCCAAGCACCGGCATTATATGACTGGCGGAAATGCACACAGACTTTCTTGGCCTGCCTCAGGACATCCTGTAATCCCGGGTACCTGCCCAAGTAGGTACCAGGGTACCTGCCCGCACCACCAAGTTAAGGACGTGAGCCAAACAGGGCACATGGGTCAGTTGTCCCTGTCAGAGGGCGGAGAGGAGGTTGGTGCCATTGTCGCAAACTACCATTCCTGCCTTAAATTGGCGTGGCGTCAACCACCATTGAACCTGCCCCTGCAGAGCTGACAGAACCTCTGCCCCAGGTTCTGCCCCTCTGTCCCCCAAGCACACCAGCTCAAGCACCGCATGGCATCTTTTGGCCTGCGTACTTGCGTAGCCCCTTGAATGGCTATGGAGCACCGTTGGTTCCGAGGACAAAGAGCAGGAAGAGGCCATGGAGGAACAAGAAGAGGAGGGGGTGGAGGAGAGAGGTGTGTCACAATCATTAGTAGTGGCATTTTGGAGGCGTGTTGGCGGAACAACCTTCAACACTACTGCACCTTCTCCTGCATCCTTCCCAGCTGCCAGCAGAGTGACCCAATGCGCCGTGAAGCTTAGGTAACGTCCCTGTCCATGCCTGCTGGACCATGAGTCAGCGGTAATATGCACCTTACCGCTGACCGCCCTGTCCAGCGAGGCCAAGACATTGCCTTCCACATGCCGGTAGAGAGCCGGAATCGCCTTCCATGAGAAAAAGTGGCGTTTGGGTACCTGCCACTGAGGAACCGCACATTCCACAAACTCACGGAAGGGGGCAGAGTCTACCAACTGAAAAGGTAGCAGTTGAAGTGCTAGCAATTTTGCAAAGCTAGCATTCAACCGCTGGGCATGTGGATGGCTGGGAGCGAACTTCTTTCGACGGTGCAGCAGCTGGGGCAGAGAAATTTGCCTGGTACAATCTGACATTGGTGTACCGAAAGCAGATTGCCCACAAGTACTTGGCTGTGACACACCTAATTCTACACCTTCATTCCTCTCAGTGCAGGGCGCAGAGAGGACTGAAGGTATAGTGGGGTTGGAGATCTCAGCTGATGAGGAGCAAGGAGCGGTCCTCTTTGTTCTTTGGTGTGGGTCTTTTAGATACGCTTGCAAACGAACTGCATGGCAGGTCAACATATGTCTGGTCAAGCATGTGGTGCCCAAGCGGGAGATGTTTTGGCCACGGGAGATACGCTTGAGACATATGTTGCAAATAGCAGCGGTGTGATCTGATGCGCTCGTCTCAAAAAAGGCCCACACCAAAGAACTTGCGGAGCTTTGCGGTGTGATGCAGTCAGTGTGCTGCCCTTAGGCTGACCCCTGGAGGGCATCCTGCCTCGTTGGTGATGTGCCTCCTCCTCCTCCTCCTCCTCCTCTCTCCTATCAGGCACCCACGTGGAGTCAGTGACCTCATCATCCCCTCCCTCCTCATCACTGGAGCAAACCTGCCAGTATGCTGCAGCAGGGGGAGCATGACTGCCAGATTGTTGTCCTTCTTGGACACCCCCTCTGTCCGTGCTCACGTTACTGCTTTCATCTAGCTCAGTATCATCATCAGAGCCTTCTAAACTCTGGGAATCCTCCTGGAGCATGTACCCAACACTGTGGTCAAACAGTTCGAGGGACTCCTCAGGAGGACATGGTGGGGCTAGGGAAGGAGTCACTGATTCCATTGAGCCGAGGGAAGAGGCCACATTGGCAGCTGCTTTGCCAAAAAAGTACCCTGAGCATGGGTGAGGGAGGATGAGGAGGATGAGGATGGCATTGTCATCCACTCGACCAAGTCTTCCGCATGTTGCGGCTCAACACGGCCAGCTGCCGAAAAAAAGGCCAAGTGCGTCCCACAGCCACGAGCTGATGAGGATGCACCGTCTCCACAACCAGCGCCGTTGCCTCTAGATACAGAGCCTGCTTTCCCTCTTTTATTGGCTTGTGACTGTCTGCCTCTCCTTGTTGGCCTTCCAGACATACTAATGGCCTGTAGCTGCACTAAGCTGGGATATATATATATATATATATATATATATATATATATATATATATATATATATATATATATATATATATATATATATATATATATATACTGATACTGCAGCTAGCAAAATCAACTGCTTGCCTACAGTATGAGAACACCACCAACCTTCTACAGGTAGCTTTAGCTGAACACTGTGTAGAGGTCGCACTACACTAACGTGTAAATACTTTAGCTGCTTGCGGTAGTGATAGGATCAGGAAAACACCACCAACCTTCTACAGGTAGCTTTAGCTGAACACTGTGCAGAGGTCGCACTACACTAATGTGTAAATACTTTAGCTGCCTGCGGTAGTGATAGGATCAGGAAAACACCACCAACCTTCTACAGGTAGCTTTAGCTGAACACTGTGCAGAGGTCACACTACACTAACGTGTAAATACTTTAGCTGCCTGCGGTAGTGACAGGATCAGGAAAACACCACCAACTTTCTACAGGTAGCTTTAGCTGAACACTGTGCAGAGGTCGCACTACACTAACGTGCAAATACTTTAGCTGCCTGCGGTAGTGATAGGATCAGGAAAACACCACCAACCTTCTACAGGTAGCTTTAGCTGAACACTGTGCAGAAGTCACACTACACTAACGTGTAAATACTTTAGCTGCCTGCGGTAGTGATAGGATCAGGAAAACACCACCAACCTTCTACAGGTAGCTTTAGCTGAACACTGTTCAGAGGACGCACTACACTAACTTGTAGCTTTAGCTGAACACTGTGCAGAGGTTGCACAACACTAACTTGTAGCTTTAGCTGAACACTGTGAGGAGGACGCACTACACTAACTTGCAGCTTTAGATGAACACTGTGAGGAGGACGCACTACACTAACTTGTAGCTTTAGCTGAACACTGTGCAGAGGTCGCACTACACTAACTTGTAGCTTTAGCTGAACACTGTGCAGAGGTCGCACTACACTAACTGTAAATAGTCTAGCTGCCTGACTGTGGTACTAATAGGATCAAAAGAACACCAGCAATTTTCTTCAGGTAGCTGTAAATACTGTAACAAGACAAGCCTGCCTGTCAGTAGGAAGATAACAGGAACGGATCTAGCTAAACTGAATACAGTGTATATATATATATATTTACAACACCTGGGATGCATATATATATATACACAATACACTGAAAGTGCAGCTAACTGACTGTCCTGCCTAATCTAGCTAACTCAAATGAAATGACACTGTCTCTCTCCCTCTCTATGCACGCCGGCGTGCAGGCGGCCTTATATAGTGTGGGGCGTGTTCTAAACCCCCTGAGCCATAATTGGCCAAAGCCACCCTTGCTTTGGCCAATTACAGCTCTCTCTACTGATGGCGCTGTGATTGGCCAAGCATGCGGGTCATAGTGCATGCTTGGCCAATCATCAGCCAGCAATGCACTGCGATGCCGCAGTGAATTATGGGCTGTGACGCGCCACACGAATTTGGCGCGAACGGCCCATATCGTTCGCAATTCGAAGAACGGGCGAACAGACGATGTTCGAGTTGAACATGGGTTTGACTCGAACACGAAGCTCATCCCTAATAGTTACATTGGTGGCAGTAAAACTACAACAAATCCATACCTGGAATTCAGATTTGATGGAGACAAATTTCACAAAATTTTCACAGACTTTTGACGCTCATCCATTCAAAACAAATAGTCTTTTTTTTTTTTTTTTGCAGAGTTGTTTTTCACCCCGGTGCTAAATGTAAGCACATTGGAAGTTTTAGAAGGTGACAACATGACCATTAAATGTAACACGAGTCTCAGTCCACCCAGACAGAGGACAAAACTGCAGTTTGCTTGACCAGTTTAGATAAGATGTCCACCTTCATAAGACTGCCACCATTATCATATTCCAAAATCCTGTCCCACTTTTTATTACCTATTTATTAACGAGACCACACTTCAACTGGAGTATAATTGGCCATAGCAGCCTTTTTATTCACAAATATTCAAAAATACATAAACATTTTAACCATAACAGAAACTTCCATAATCTCAGTTGCTCCCCCCGGTCTTTGACTGCACTTCCCAACATAAGTCCATGCCGCTTCCACACTGCAGGCTTGATCGTATTAGGCCTGTCACACCAGCCCAAAGACAAACCCATTCCCACAGTTCCACCATTACCATCATCCAGTTAACCTGTGTTAACTGAATACACCGTGGGTCCATACCACCGATGGGTCCCCCACACTCCATCTCATAGGTTACTTGCCACCATCAAAGACCGCCACCACTAACAAGGGTGACCCCTTACCCTTGGGAGCCCATCCACACTCTCAAAGCCCGCTGTATCCCATCCTGCAGTCCCAGGGACCAAAGATCAATGCCCACCGCTGACAGGTGAGCCCCATCCCTTGTGAGATACAGCCCAACTTCCCTCTCCAATTACCTATGGCGGATCACCAAGCCCCCATTCCGAACCATGAAATGGCCCACCATCTTATTAACCTTAATGCGGGCTTTATTTAGTTTATCCACCGACCTTGCCAACCACCAAGTCGTCCTGGCTACAATGTCCGACCAAACGATCAACATGTCAGGGAAGGTCATCCGCATCCAAAGGAAATCAAATTTAATGTCCTTAATAAGCACCCTAATGGCACGACCTCCAAATCATCCCCCCCAACATGGAGAACCAAAACGCCCGGAGGCCTGTCCAGCCGGGCAAAGCGATGCACCTCTGGCAGAACCCTATTCCACAACATTCCCGGGCGGCCTAACCAACGTATACATCCCTCCCCCTGGGAATCCCCAGCTGCCTGCCATTAGGCCTAACGTCTGCTCGCCTGGCCTCCCAAAATACGTAGGAGTGGCCCAAGATCCAGACGAGGCTGGATCTGGCTTCCACCTGCCAGAAAGAAAGAAAACCACAAGATAACCATGATACCACTACACACAATACTCACCCAACTCGAAAACTTGAATACATGCCCGAACGGCTAACAAACCACCTTCTTTTATGTCCTACCCCATGCTTTGTCTTTCCTCCCCTATTCAACTGCCAAATGTGGTCAGATGTAAGTCTGGAATCGCCCCAATTCCCAGCGAACAATCTGCTTTACAGCCACCTCGTCCAACCCACATCGCGCAACCTCTGACGCCGCGCCAATGCGGAAGGAGTGCGAAGCATACTGTGAGCTATCCAAAGTCAGGCATTTTTTTAAAATGGCCACAAACTGGAATTTAGACAATGGGGCTCCATCCTTCTGCACCAGAAAAATCCCATCCAAGCTAGGGTGAACTCCCAAAAATTCCCTCACTGTCACCACCGGGCATACAACAGAGTCCGGTACTTTTACCCCTTTCCCACCCTGGTCTGTCTTGAACTGGTGTAACAATACATTAATGCACGCCCCTTTGAATTCCACGTCCTGAATGCGTAAACCCCCCCATAACCTTTTTGGAAGGGCTAACCAGCTCGCTAATCCTGAAGGCTCCAAAGAAAGCTAGCGAAAAAGCCGCTCTAAACAAATACCCTTCATATGCTGAAGAGCACACCCCGCCCAGCTGAACAAACAGTGACTGCAGGTTGTCAAAGGACACTGGCCTCCTGGAATCCCTCCGTTTATGTTGACAATGATAACCCTTCATGCCCTTTCGTACGCAGAAATCCTTTGTGAAATCTGCCCCGCCCTGCAATTTAAACAAGAATGCGAGCACCACTAGCTTGCGGTCCATGGCCGACACTGACACCCCTCATTCCAAATTTCTGAAGACAAAATAATATACCAGCAACCTTACCTCCATGGTGTCCTGCTCCACTCTGGCCTGCCTGACCAGCGCCCACCATTCCTGCCATACCTTCTCGTAAGCAGCCCATGTGGACATACTCACCGACCTCTTTATCCAACCTGTGAGGACACCAAGGCGATCTCCCACAGCCATTGGGGACACGGCACCCCTTGTCGGTCCGCCCCCGGAGCCAAATAAAGCATAAAGCATCAGCCAAAGTGTTATCCACCTCCGGGAGATGCACCGCATACAGTAAAATGTTCAACTGTAGGCACCAGGTGGCGTAAGAGCAGTAATACCGGCTGGGACGACGCTGAGACACGGTTAATGAATTGAATCACTCCCAGGTTGTCACAGTTTAACCTCACCTTCAAATTCCTGAAAGACTCACCCCATACTTCCATGGCCAGAACCACTGGAAACAGCTCCAGAAGCACTAGATTTTTCTGTAACCCTGCGTCCACCCATGCCACCGGCCAAGGACCGGCACTCCAATGACCCTGATAGAAAGGCCTGTAACCTGTTGCCCCTGCAGCAGCAGTAAAGAGCTCCAAGACCCAGTTACTCACCAGGCCGGCCATTCAGACTGATCTGCCATTGTAGTCCGTCAAGAAGGTATACAGCCGTCTGCACAACATCCTGCCCATGGGAATAATCTTCCGTAGCCTCAGAATCCCCTGCATCTCCAACCTAAGTGCACCCAACTTCTCCTCCAGTAATGGACACTCCATAGCTTCCGAGTCAGTGACAATGCCCCAAAAGCTAAGAGTGGTGGTCGAACCCTCTGTCTTGTCCTCTGCCAATGGGATCCCAAATGCGTCCGCCATGTGTTGCAATGTGGATAACAACACTGTACACATGGTAGATGACCGCGGACCCACACAAAGAAACTCATCCAGGTAATGAATTATGGAATTCAGCCCAGAAACATCCCTAGCCACCAGTGTTAATTTCGTCGACTAGAACATTTTAGCCGACTAAATTAATACTATTTTAGTCGACTAAAATACGACTAAAACTAAAACAACTGAGATGACTAAAATACGACTAAAACTAAAATGGCATTTTAGTCAAAAGACTAAAATGGGACTAAAACTAAAATGCCATTTTAGTCAAAAGACTAAGACTAAAACTTAATTTAAATTTGACTTCAAAATTAACACTGGTCTGTAGCGCATGTTCATACCTCAATACCATAAATAATAACATTAGATTTTTCACTCCAGCAGTATATAATGAGTTTGGAAATTGTAGAGAAATGCATTACAATTTAATTGCACCCATTAGATTTTAGACAACTAAAATGAGTTTTAGTCGACTAAAATGTATTGGAGATTTAGTCTACTAAATACGACTAAAACAATTGCAGAAGACTAAAATGGGACTAAAACTAAAATGCCATTTTAGTCCTAAGACTAAGACTAAAACTAAATCGAAATTTGCTGCCAAAAATAACACTGCTAGCCACCCATTCTACAAAGGAGCTGAATGTTTCGAACAATGCGCACGAAATGGAGCAACCCATGGGCAAACACTGATCAACGTCAAATTCCCCTTGCCAACAGCACCCCAACAGCCAAAAGCTATCAGGATGAACCGGGAGCAAGCGGAAAGCCGATTCGATATCAGCTTTTGCCATCAGTGCCCCCTTTCCACAGTGGCGAACCCAGCCCTCTGCCGCATCGAAGGAAGTGTAAGAAACTGTGCATGAGTCAGGGTCGATCACATCGTTGACTGATCTCCTCTTTTGGAAAAGACAGATGGTATATGAGCCTAAACTTATTTAGCTCCTTTTTGGGCACCACTCCCAAAGGGGAAATCACCAACTCTTCCTTAGGCCGATCGCTGAAAGGCTCTGCCATGCGGCCTAGCGCCACTTCCTTACCCAATTTTTCCCCCACTACCCCAGGATGGAGCAAAGCCAAACGCAAATTCTTAGCTACAGGCGGGACGGCCGATAAAGAGCAAGGGATATGGAAATCTTTGGAAAATTCCTCCCTCAACAGCCTAGCGGCCTCCCGATTCAGATACCTTTTTAGAAAAATTTGCATCTTTTTCACCCTCACCGGCGTCGTCCCTTTTGTTGCTAAAATCCCCGGCTCGTCCCTTGCCTTTTTTGAAACAGCGTGAGACGGGATGAGATCCCCCGCACCCGGAGCACTCATGTTTAAAATGACATGCTCCCCGGAACTTGCAGGGGTTCCCTCATTGTACTGCCAGCAGACACCCCATTTTTTGGAGGCCAGATGTCCTGGGGACGTAGAACCCCGGCCCCCCTGGAAAAAGATTTGGGGCCCATGCCGACGACATCAGCTTCATCCAGAGGCTAATGTCCTTGTGATCCTATCTGAGGGACGGAAGGTCCTGAGCTGTCTGAACTGCTCGTCATACCTCAGCCAAGCTGAACCTCCATAGACTCTGTACTCCTCCCCCACCGCATCCATGTAACAGAAAAGCGCCGAACAATGTTCAGGGTTCTTTTCACCTATCAAGCTTGCCATAATGGTAAACGCCTGCAGCCAATTCGTGAACGTGTGCGGGATCAAACGGTATCTCCGTTTCTCCTCATCCTCCTTCTTGCTATCGTCTGGTTTAACCCTGCCCAAATTAAACTTCTCCAGGGGCAATAGCGAAAATATCTCCACGTACTCACCCTTCACTATCTTGTCTCTGACCTCCTGCTTTAGGTGAGAGCCTAGTGGGCCCTCAAAACAGACGTATACCTTGCATTTTGCTGCATCTGCAATGCGAACCACATCTTCCCCCCCCCCCCCACAGCCATTGGCAGCTCAGGATCCATGGACCCAGTAAAACATGCGGCCCTCTGAGATTCCGTGAGAACTGCTAAAGGGGAGGTGACTGACCCAGGGGCCCCTTGCATCACCGCAGCCGAGGGAGACCCGCCACTCGGTGGCACCCATGCAGCTGCCTGTTGTGCCTGCCCCCTGGTCCCTACTGCAAACTGCTGTACCAAGCCCTGCAATCCCTCCAGTAAAGCTTGTAAACGCGTGTCAGACCCCGCAGGGGTGGATATCAAATCCGCCCCCTGGGGGGGCCCCCACTGCGGCAACAGGGGGCCGTGTCACCCGTTTTGTGGCCCTTGAACCCCCTGCAACCGTTAGTCCTGACAACCCCTGCATAGTGTCTGCGCTAAAATAAATAAAGTATATATAAAGACTGTGCTGTAATAATACTAATATGGTAAAACCAAAAAATTGTGCCAGTAAAAAACAATAAAAAACAAATACATATAATAAGTGCGATCCTTCTGTAGAAATATCCTCAAAGGTGCATCATGCAAAAGGAAAATAACATATATATATAACTATGGACGTAAATTCCAGGTGCTACTCTTGTGACAATCAAGTGTCCACATCAAAATAAAATCAACTGATTAGTATCAAAACATAAAGTGCAAATATATGGTGTCCATAAAATTAGTGTCCATCATGCTTCTCCTTAACGGTGTCCACAATCAAACATGCTTTTGTGCTCTCCTGTGACCACCCAATCGTGCTTGCGCTCACCTCTAGGCCTGTGACACGGTAATTAAACAGTGTCTAAACATGCATTGGAGCCACTCCTGGGCTCATTCAGGGTATGTTGGTGTGAACTCCAATCCTCTCAGGTAACATCAATGATTTTCATATAAAAGAAAGAAAAAGCTCCATGGTGTAATACAGCTAAGGATTTATTACAAGTAAAAAAATTTTCCTCCAGGAGGGTACTCACAATATACAGGTGCGTTAGTGCACCAATCTATCCAGAGTATAGTGTACAATCAACTGCTCGTATGGCGTGCGGCGTGCTGTGCTTCACCTCCTCCTCTGCTGACAGCTCAGTCCTACCCCTCCCCGACGCGTATTCGGCACAGGGATCACGTGCCTTCCTCTGGGGGATCTAATTGGATGGGCGCTCTATGTGTATTATATATGCTGACGGTGGCCATTTTGCCTAGGACCGCCGACAGCTCTAGTAATAGGCTACACCTGTGATCAACGAACGGCTTAAAAAAAACAGTATTAGATTATCCAGCAACTTATGGCGCTGTTAATTATTCACATCAATCCAAGATAAATTGTTATTATCCAGCTTTAGTAACCAAATTGTGGAATAAAATATATGTAAATAAACTGAATATTATTACTAATCAAGGATAGAGCTGTGCATCCCAGAGATCACCATACCGCACCTCATAATCCACTTAAAAGAGCCTGAACCTACTAAATTGATAATACAAACATGCATTGCCATAATCAAAATTAAAAAATCTACACTACAAAATAATTAAAAAACTATTTCATAATTAATATTACATGGACAAATAACACTTAAAAAACGATCCCAGCAAATACTAAAGTGCATCACAAAATAACAGGGAATCCATTAATTCTCAGTATTAAATCCTCCATGGAGTACTGAAACCCACTCGAAGGAGGTCTAAATCCCATAATATTTTAATAAATATGAATATTCCCTCTGGACACCCGACAATGTGGGATATTTTAAATAATTTTTATATTAAAAATATTTTATATTCATTTTTATATTAATTCTCATTTTATTTACTGATATGCATATTTATTTAGGGGTGGGGATTAATTTTATTAAAATATTATGGGATTTAGACCTCCTTCGAGTGGGTTTCAGTACTCCATGGAGCTTTTTCTTTCTTTTATATGAAAATCATTGATGTTACCTGAGAGGATTGGAGTTCACACCAACATACCCTGAATGAGCCCAGGAGTGGCTCCAATGCGTGTTTAGACACTGTTTAATTACCGTGTCACACGCCTAGAGGTGAGCGCAAGCACGATTGGGTGGTCACAGGAGAGCACAAAAGCATGTTTGATTGTGGACATCGTTAAGGAGAAGCATGATGGACACTAATTTTATGGACACCATATATTTGCACTTGATGTTTTGATACTAATCAGTGGATTTTATTTTGATGTGGACACTTGATTGTCACAAGAGTAGCACCTGGATTTTACGTCCATAGTTATATATATATGTTATTTTCCTTTTGCATGATGCACCTTTGAGGACATTTCTACAGAAGGATTGCACTTATTATATGTATTTGTTTTTTACTGGCACAATTTTTTGGTTTTACCATATTAGTATTATTACAGCACAGTCTTTATATATACTTTATTTATTTTAGCGCAGACACAATTAGTTATATATTTTTTTATGTACACGAAATGAAACGTGGTTAGTGTTTGCGGCTTATCTATAGTTGGTATACACTCCAGAGGCATTAGTCCACTTGTGGCTCGCAAGATCCCTACGTAACCCCTGCATAGTGTTAGGCTTGTACATAGAGGACAGACATGGTGACTTACCGGGCTGACCAGGGGAGGGCGTCCCCGCCGCCATCACTCTGGAATCCATTACTGCCTGGCTCTCCTGGGCATCCTCCACTTCTGATCGTGTGCCCGACAGCTCCTGGACCTCCGAATCGCTCACCACTGGAGACACCGGCCTGAACACCATGCTGACCTGGCTCTGCTGGCCCTGCCTCCTGGCATTGGCTCCGCCCCCGGTTGTTCCTCTTGTGTGTCATGTGCACTGGCCCCTACTGGTGTGTCCCCACGGACGGCTCCATTTTGCCCTCGCAGCCCAGCGGTGTGAAGCGCCAGTCTGAGGCCGCCGTCCGAGGCCGGAGAGGGCCCAGCGGCCATAGCAGTTTGTCTCCCTCGCTGGGACCCCCTGGCTGTGACATCCAGCAAGGGGGTGTCCGTCTGTCTCTGCTGACTCCGCCGTGCGGGCGGGGGGATGCGTGTGCGTGCACCAAAGCCATGCCCACGGAGCTCCACCGGTGACGAGGATTCCGCCCCGGCCCAGCTAAAACCGACTGGCATTTTGCTGGGGGGCCGGACGGGTCCCGGTCTGGGGGGATCCTATTGTGGCGCGAAGCTCTGGGGGAGGCTCCTGGAGAAAAACGCTCCGGAGGCCGTGACCTTCAAGCGCGCGGGAGGTCCCCCCCTGCTGCCAACTCTGATTCCTGCTCAGGAAGGAGGGGGGCCAGGTGGCTCTGCAGCCATTCAGGGCCCTTGAAGGCGGCAGCTGACCGCAGCTGGTCCAAAAGCCTATCGATATCCACCATTTCTGAGAAGGGAGGGGAGCTGCAAACTGTTCCTCTGACAAGATCCCCTGCAGTGTTGCCTGTGTCACCCCTCTTGCTCCTTAAATTAACTAAACCCCACCTATTCCACTTTCTCCTCCAATGATTAAACCCCCACCTTTCTCCATTTTGTTAACCCATGCTGTTCCCTTATCACCTTGTCATGCCGGCCCTCTGCTAGTCCTTTTCATTCCCTTGCTCCAGGCCTCTCTTTCTACAGAGATGGATGGAGTATTCAGGAATTCAGTTTATCTGATCAATATGGTATCCGATTTTCTCAGCTGGAGGATTCTGGTTATTATTCCTGTGAAGTGAGATCTGCATCCAACATTTCTAAGAAGACTGAGGATGTGTTTGTCCAGATAAGAGGTAAATTGTTTCAGTTATGAAGAAAGTTACCCTACATAGGTATGTACCTCCAGTGCCAGGACAAGGTCATCCAGTGCACGAGGCGAAGATGGCAAACTGCACCCACCCTGATTATCACTGATGTCATTCAGACAGCTAAACAATGGAGTACCGACCCGCCCCCAGCATCCCCTCCTCCACATACAAAAACTGCCCCCTCCATTGTCCCAGCCCTCTGTACATTTACTGATATGTAGTGTATAGTCTCATAAGCTAACACAGTTCTTATTTTACTTTTTCAGGGAAGAGCAGCAAACATGAAACCCCAATAATCATTGTGACTCTTCTGGTCTTGCTTTTGGTTGCCACTTTTCTACTCTTCAAGTACAGACACAAACTGCACTGGCCAACCGCTGGGTGTCCACGAAGAGGAAAGCAACTGGAGCCTCGATTCTCTCCAACATGTATGACCGTTATCAATATATTCAAGCATTACTGAAGACTAGGATGTAGTAAAATATTGCAGAAACAGCCCAGAGGCAGCTTCTTTAATACACAGTACATGACTTTTGCCCTGTACACATGATTGGACATTCCGACAACGAAATCCTCCAAAATTTATTTCCGACGGATGTTGGCTCAAACTTGTCTTGCATACACATGTTCACACAAATGTTGTCGGAAATTCCGAACGTCAAGAACGCGGTGACGTACAAGACGTACGACGAGCCGAGAAAAATTAAGTTCAATAGCCAGTGCGGCTCTTCTGCTTGATTCCGAGCATGCGTGGAATTTTGTGCGTCGGAATTGTGTACACACGATCGGATTTTCCAACAACGGATTTTGTTGTTGGAAACATTTGCTGTCAGAATGTCCGATCGTGCGTACGCGGCATTAAAATTGAAGTTTATTCTTTTTATATTTTGCCTTCACTGGTTCCTTATTTCCCTCCACATCAACATGCTAATGGAATTTTTACATTACCTTTCCATTACATACCTCAGATCAGATCATGGCTGATATACAGTATATATACATATATACACTATATTGTCAAAAGTATTGGAACTCCTGCCTTTACACACACATGAACTTGAGTTGGCCCACCTTTTGCAGCTATAAAAGCTTCAACTCTTCTGGGAAGGCTGTCCACAAGGTTTAGGAGTGTGTCTATGGGAATGTTTGAGCATTCTTCCAGAAGCGCATTGGTGAGGTCAGGCACTTATGTTGGACTAGAAGGCCTGGCTTGCAGTCTGCTCTAATTCATCCCAAAGGTGCTCTATCGGGTTGAGGTCAGGACTCTGTGCAGGCCAGTCAAGTTCCTCCACCCCAAACTCGCTCATCCATGTCTTTATGGACGTTGCTTTGTGCACTGGTGACTCAAGACATGGATGAGCAAGTTTGGGGTGAGCGAACTTGACTGCCCTGCACAGAGTCCTCAATCCGATAGAACACCTTTGGGATGAATTAGAGCGGGGACTGAGAGCCAGGCCTTCTTATCCAACATCAGTGCCTGACCTCACAAATGCCCTTCTGGAAGAATGGTCAAACATTCCCATAGACACACTCCTAAACCTTGTGGACAGAAGAGTTGGAGCTCCTAAAGCTGCAAAGGATGGACCAATTCAATATTGAAGCCTACGGACTAAGTTCATGTGCGTGTAAAGGTGGGCATCCCAATACTTTTGGTAATATAGTGTATGTGTGTGTATATATATATATATATATATATATATATATATACAGTATACTATATTACCAATACTGTATATACTGTATATTTATGTACTGAATATACACAAATACTTTTTTCCAAGGGTCTTTTGGCTGGTCTGTTGATTTCACAAGTTTCTTTGACTTCTCCTCCAGCATGTTTTCTGCTGGACTGTACAGCACACATGTGCAATAGTACTCTGGGCTCACAGGAAGTAGGTTGAATGATGCTGGCCATCATTCAGTCTGGAGACTGAGGACACCATGGACAATTGATAGTGAATATTTTTGAAGGTAATGTTTTCTTTTTTGCTTTTGCTAGGCTATAGTTTTTATTTAATTATTTATTTATTAGATAAAATGCTGCTTTAAATCTCGCATTGTGCAAACAAAATACAGAGGAATGTGTTATTATCATGTCTCTCTGTCTCAGATGCTGCCAGAGAGTCAGCTGATGACACTGAAGTCACTTACACCGACCCTGTTCTGTATCGTGGACCACAAGGTAATCACAGTGTAGGAGTTTATGTTCTTGTCTACTGCCTATTTATAAGCCTTTGACCACACAGAACACAGCCATAGTCTCCTGCTTGTAAGCTCCCTTTATATGACTAAAACCTCAGACTGAGCCATCCAGTGAGGCAGGGGTCTGTGTTCTGACTCAATCACCTAAGTATGCAGATCTTAGCTTCAGCTACTGATCCCTGTAGACACAGGCCTTTAACAACACTGTGGTAAGAAGATATGGAAAGCATAAGGGGGCCTATAGCTCCATCTAGGGACAGGATAGCAAACTGCTTTATATGCAATCCATTTTTGAGACGGATGCATCAATTGTAACATGGAACATGTAAAATGTGTCTGTTAAATCTATTAGTCTTCTGAATTTTATACAAACAATTAATTTTATTGATATAAAATAAATAATGATTTTATAAATTTTGTGTCGAGTTGCACCTTTAAAGTCCCCATTTTTCTCGTACCTGTATCTACTATAGATGCAATAGTTCATGTTTAACTGTTGGTTTTTAAAATGTGATTTATTTATTTTTTTAGGTCCAACTATATTAAAATAAATAAGTATATAATGTATAAAACTATTATACAATTCCTTAATGTTTTGGCCTCCCTGTGGCTGCATGCCCTGTGTCAGCCAAATCAAATGTTTTTGTATTTATTTGCTATGAATTGATATAAAATGTTTTATTTTTGTTATATTTTGCAACATATTGGAACCTGTCCTCTTAAACCGCTGTATGGTCTTGGCCATCGTGCTGCAGCTCAGTTTCTGGGTCTTGGCAATCTTCTTATAGCCTAGGCCATCTTTATGTAGAGCAACAATTCTTTTTTTTCAGATCCTCAGAGAGTTCTTTGCCATGAGGTGCCATGTTGAACTTCAAATGCCATGTTTAACACCAAATTTAACACACCTGATCCCCATTCACACCCGAGACCTTGTAACACTAATGAGTCACATGACACCAAGGAGGGAAAATGGATAATTGGGCCCAATTAGGACATTTTCACTTAGGGGTGTACTCACTTTTGTTGCCAGTGGTTTAGACATTAATGGCTGTGTGTCTCTAACATCAACCAGTTCCGTGATATCGTCATGGAGGAGTGGAAGAGGACTCTAGTGGCAACCTGTGAAGCTCTGGTGAACTCCATGTCTAATGCTGGAAAATAATGGTGGCCACACAAAATATTGACACTTTAGGCCCAATTTGGACATTTTAACTTAGGGATGTATTCACTTTTTTGCCAGCGGTTTAGACATTAATGGCTGTGTGTTGAGTTATTTTGAGGGGACAGCAAATTTACACTGTTATACAAGCTGTACACTCACTACTTTACATTGTAGCAAAGTGTCATTTCTTCAGTGTTGTCACATGAAAAGATATTCAAAAATATCTACAAAAATGTAAAGGGTGTACTCACTTTTTTGAGATACTGTATGTTATAAGTCATATTTACCTGACTGATAAAAGATGTATAAAATATGAGTATTTTTATTATTATTTTTTAGGCCTGATCATAATAATTAAATAAGCAAAAAATGTACACAACTATTAAAAATTTCCTTTAAAACTCCCATGTTTAGCCTACTTATGGCTGCATGCCTTTTGTCACACAAATCGAATATTTTTGTATTTATTTGCTACGAATTGATGCAAAATATAACAAAAATGTTATTCTTTTAATATATTTAACTATGGGATGGCACAGCTGAGGCTTAGGGGTCATTTGGACTTGGCAGATGGGGCTTTAGTATAAAAAGGTTGAGAACTGATGGGGTAAAGAATCGTTGACTGGAGAAGTGAATAGGTTACTTTTTGATCATGGAATGTGGCCACTGAAAATCAGAATTTCCTTCCTGTTGCAGCATTTTAAATCTGTGTTTATCACTATGGACCAACTTAATGATAATTCATATTTTTTTAATGGGGGACATACACATGGCAACTGTAATGACATCCCAAGTATGAAAGGGGTTAAAGTCGTTTAGGACATTTCATACCCAAACACAAAGGCAGCTACCAAACACTCCAATCAGCCGAACAAGGAACCCATACAAATAATCCACCCCAAAAACGAGACACGGCTCCGTCTTCAGGTTTCAAGCAGGAATCAACTAATTTATCATATCACACTGACACAACAGATAAAATAACTCAGAGACTCTTTCCCCCCCCCACCCTTGGAAAAGAGGGCGGGTTAAACTGTCCAATGACAATGGACACACAGGTCTGGTGTGTTTAACGTCTCATCAGTACACAGTCTTAGCAGGGAGAGCTGTTGGAAGAATCCCCCCTGCCTCCAATGCAATACACATCCTGTGATCGATGGCAGACAAACACAATAGAACATTGGAATACAGCCCCACCCAAAACTAGCACAGCAAACAGTACACAACACAATGAGACAGCACACATTATATATACACATATATACAGCATTGAGTCTCTGACTATCACAGATCATAGTGGGGTTCTCATTCACCTTGTGCCCCTATTAGTGACTCCCATCATTATGGCACATCCAGGGTCCCCAGAGTCTGTGTGTCTTGGGGGACATGGACCTGAATCTAAAGTAATGCCAATTCCAGGGTCCCCAGGCATACAGCTCACAAAGAACATCATTCCCCAAAATGCCAGGACCCATAATTCAGTCCCCTCCAAAAGCCTCTACCCCAGACGGGTTGACTCCGAAGTTAGTCAGTAGTTCCAGTCCTCCAATGCCGGTATCCACAAAGTACCCCAAATAAATTGTTCCAAACAGAGAATTACTCACCCAGCCAACCTCTGCATCTCTCAGAGAACATGCCCTTCTCCCTGGAGTCTTTTCAGCCACTGGAGAGAGGACAGGGTGAATGGGCTCACTCCGTCACGCCGTTGGGGATCTGGGCCGACCGCCCAGCATCCCTGGGGTATACAAGTGGAGACTGAAGTCCCATCCACTTTTGGTAGGTGAAAATCCCAGAGTGCTTGCAAAGCATGGCTGACATCCTCCTGTCCCAGTGCCGCACCAATTTTTGGGGTTGTGTCAGTGAAGTCCGAAGTCCTTTCCACTACCACTCCCTCTTCTGTTAGGTAAGGGCAGAGGCTCGCAGCACTCTGCTCTGTTGCCAGCTCTTCTGCTGGATTGGTGCCATCATTCTGGGGTGCCATATGCTGCTGGGAAGGGACCATCTCCTTCTCACCCTGGGCCTCCGGAACCGCCGCAGGTGTAGGGCAGAGGTCTTGGACCCTCTGTCCAGTGACCAGCGCTTCAGCTGGGGAAGTTCCTTGTAACTCCACAGATACTGCTGTTGGTGCTGGGCAGAGCACAGTGAACCCCGGCCTTAACACCAGCTCCCCCAACGGAGGCTCACCTGGCTGTTCCTCCCCAGCAGAAAAGTCCATCAAATCCCCTGTGTCTGCAACAGGTGTCTGGGGATAGAAGTTCACAATCTTATGTCCATGGAACCTAGAAGATGCCATCAGTGCTGGGCAGAGGTTAGCAGAACTCTGCCCTGTTGTCAGCACTTCAGCTTTGGAGACAGCAATCTCCGGAGTTTCCACTGCCGATTCTCTGGCATGCTGCTGAACGCATTCTAGCAGTTTCCTGTATGCCCTTTCCAGATGCTGTTCCTTTCTTAGCAAATAGTCTAGAACAGATTTAAGCTCTGAGACCCCTGCAAGCCTGAACATAGCCGCTCTGTATTCTCGCAGGTCCTCCAGGGTAGGTTCCCCTTCATCACCATACACAAAACAATCTGAAAGGCTCTCCCACAGCAATCCAGGGCCACCAAAGTCATATCCCTCCGGAGAGCATTCTGTTGTCTCCCCTAAATATTCCTCCTCCACGTGCCATTGCAGAGCCCAATACCGATTGTCCAGCTCTATTTCTTGCTGGACCAGCCTGTCCAACTCAGTCACCCATTGCTCCTGGGGCCGCTCTCCCAAGAATTGCATCCGTAACTCCCGTTGTTCACTGGCCTGTTGCTCTGGGGTTGGAAAGCACTTGCCCTGTTGTGTTGCAGCAACCTGGAGGGCTCTAATCCAGTGTCTTACCCGGATCTTCTGCCTGAGCTCCAGACACAGTACTGGGGATTGCTGAAAGGACGATTCGCAGCAGCCCGGGGAACTTTGATGCCAAATCCATATCTCCGCTGGGGTGACTGAAGTCTGCTATGCTGGGCCTTTTGGTTATGTTGGGTCTTTCAGCTCTATCCATTTCAACTAGTTCTGCGATAATGTCCCTCTTCTTATGGTTATTGGCCAGTCGACCCCAGTTCTCCAGTAAGTCCTTGAGGGAAGAGAGCTTTAGCCGTCCATACTGTGCTTCTATTGTCCTGTGTCCTCTTGTAGCTGTCCTTCTGGGCTGTGGGAATGATCCCGCTGCTAGCCACCAGTGTAAACGACACCCTCAGTATGAAAGGGGTTAAAGTCGTTTAGGACATTTCATACCCAAACACAAAGGCAGCTACCGAACACTCCAATCAGCCGAACAGGGAACCCATACAAATAATCCACCCCAAAAACGAGACACGGCTCCGTCTTTAGGTTTCAAGCAGGAATCAACTAATTTATTATATCACACGGACACAACAGATAAAATAACTCAGAGACTCTTTCCCCCCCACCCTTGGAAAAGAGGGCGGGTTAAACTGTCCAATGACAATGGACACACAGGTCTGGTGTGTTTAACGTCTCATCAGTACACAGTCTTAGCAGGGAGAGCTGTTGGAAGAATCCCCCCTCCCTCCAATGCAATACACATCCTGTGATCCAAGGCAGACAAACACAATAGAACATTGGAATACAGCCCCCCCCCCCCAAAACTAGCACAGCAAACAGTACACAACACAATGAGACAGCACACATTATATATGCACATATATACAGCATTGAGTCTCTGACTAGCACAGATCATAGTGGGGTTCTCATTCACCTTGTGCCCCTATTAGTGACTCCCATCACTATGGCACATCCAGGGTCCCCAGAGTCTGTGTGTCTTGGGGGACATGGACCTGAATCTAAAGTAATGCCAATTCAAGGGTCCCCAGGCATACAGCTCACAAAGAGCACCGTTCCCCCAAATGCCAGGGCCCATAATCAGCCGGCAGGAGGCTGGCATTCAGCCCCCTCCAAAAGCCTCTATCCCGGCTAGGTCTGTCACAGCAACATTTGAAGAACTACAGCACATTTTTAATAAATTCCCATTCCCATTCAGAACAATTATTTTTTTAAAGTATACCAGAAAGTTTGTTTTAAAATGTTCACTTTTGTTTTCATTACATTTTCATAGCCCACTAGTGGATATCAGTCTGTCAGAAAGGGAAGTTGGCATCATTGCTGAACACTTTGTTTTCGTGCACTTGTCATGGAATAGTAGTATTTCTGAATGTTGTGTACATTTATTGTATGTTTATTTTCCAGGGTTTTCAAAATTGACCAGAGAACCTGTGAGTATAACTCAATAATAAAACATTGGTTAGGTGCAAGATTTACAATATTAGATTTAGAAGAATAATTGGAAGGATTAATGGGTGGTGATGGGTACCTAAAGTGATGTTTCCAGATGGTGGTGTGAAAGCGGTGGCAACACTGGACTGGCTCTACTCCCAAACCAAAGGGCTTCCAAGCACACTTTGGACTGGTATTGGAACAAGAGATAAGGACTGGAGGGCTCCACCAGAACCCCAAACCATCAGATGCTGAGGAACATGCTTAAGAGCTGCCTTATAACAACTTTGTGACTCGAATGCCCAGTCCCTAAGACCAGCCTTTCTCAACCTTCTTACCACAGAGGAACCCTTGAAATAATTATCAGGTGCCAAGGAACCATTGCAAAAACAAATTCATTGGTGGTCATTGGGAAAAATATCCCCTATGTTGCTGACCAGTGGGAAGAATGCTTCCCTTTAGGCACCCTTACAGTTAAAAAGATCATTGGGTTCATAGTTACATAGTTAGTCAGGTTTTAAAACGTCAATCTGGTTCAACCAATAGAAAGAAAACATAGTAAATAAAATTAAATAAATATAAAAAATAAAATGCAAGTGGCATTGACCCCTGAACTATGCAGGACCACAGCTCAAGGAACTCCTGGCAACCTCTGGAGAAACCCTGTTTGAGGATGGCTGTCTTAGACATTCCCTCTGTTTATCAAGCCCTTTAGAAAATGGCATCCTAGAGCCTGAAACGAGTTGGCTATACAAACAAATTCTGCTTGAACTTTCTATTTGAAAAAACATATTTTGGACTTCAATACTCTGATGTGGCACTCCAGTCCTTATCTCTTTTTACAGATTTAGGAAGAATATGAACACTAGAGCTAACTCTACAGCAATAAGCATAACCTAGTGCGCAAGCAGGGTGAGACCCTCATTTCAAAAATTGTACAGGGAATGGCAAAATATTCTTCAGATTTTGGGCCTGGGCTGGGAGTAGCCCTGGCGGAGGCGAGGTACCAGGGAAGCAAGATATCGATCAGAGTTGGGTTCTGGCAAGGTAAGTCAAACAGTAGCCATGGGTGCACAATTAGATGCCATACTTGAAAACTGTCATAACCAAGTTAAAGCAGAATTCTGGGTTTTATCTAACTACTCCTTAAACGTTCTACTCCCCCCTCCTAACACTTATACTTACTAACCTGTGTAAGAAAGTTGCATATATTTACCTAATTTCAGGCTGCTCCGATCTAGTCACGTGATCCCCCAAATATCATATAGTGGTGGCTCCAATAAGGAAGAGAGAGCACTCCAACGATGGCCAGTAAAGGCTAGAGTGGTGACATTACCCATAGGCTTAAATGGCCCATCCATTGTTGGCACTTCTTCCTCTCCCCTACAGAGGCCAGACCCGAGAGGCCTGAAAATTGGTAAGTATATGCAAGTATAGTAAGTATAGCTGTTAGGAGGGGGGGAAGGGACAGTTTTAGGAGTAGTTAGGTAAAACCAGGAATTTCACTTTAAGTTTTTTGCTTGAGGACAGATGTTCAGATTACATTGGAGTTAAAAAAACAGGATCCCTAGCCTGCTCTTAGATATTGGTCCATGTTCACAGTGCAGTGACAATTTTCATTGTTCCAAGCTTTTTATGGTTACCAGTATTATGGAGCTCTTGAGTGCCACCCTTTGAGCACCTTCTGCTAATGTCGTGTTTGGTGAGCACTGATTCCGAGCATGCGTGTTTGTACTTTCAACTTTTGTGTGACGGACTTGTGTACAGACGATAGGAAAACAGACCGTTGTCTAGCCTGCCATCCAAAATTTGTTGGCAGAAAGTTGGACAACAATTGTCTGATGGAGCGCACTAACGTCAGTCATCACACAATTCCCTGCCGAAAATCCGATCGTGTGTACGAGGCTTTAGTGTCACTTCTGTCTGCTGCCTCATTCCTCTGCTATCAGCATGAATCACTTCCAACAAGTTTTCCTGACACCAAGAGAAAAAAGGTGACAGGGAGGTAGCTCCAGCATGTAGCCTGTGATTGACAGCCTCAGGTCTATTCCCGTGTGTTGGGTGAAGGGGGGGGTGTCCCTCAAATTAGCTCTCAGAGCTCTCCTCACCGAGCTCTGCAGAGTGTAACTTCAGCTCTCCAATCCCCCCCCCCCATTTTCTGAAAGTTCAGACAAGCTTTAAAGTCTATAAGACATAGATAAAATACATGATTTTTAACGACTAAGGTCTATGTCTTACAGGACGTCACCTACGCCACTGTGAAATGCAGAGAAGTGCCATATTAAAGAAGACCTCCGCTGATCTCTGTCTGACCACAAAACATCACCTCATTATCATTTTTTTTTTATTGTTGAATTTTTATTGAGTTTTGAGAAAGTTGGTACAACAACCCATTATCATTCTTTAAAAACAAACTCTTGTTCGAGAAATAAACTCACTTTCATTGTTGTCATTGTGTATATTTATTATACCAAAAAGTGCTTTGCACAAAACTATTACATAAAACTATTTGTATCAGTTCCCGAGCAAATCCATGTTTTAAAGTCCAGAGATTTTTTTTTTTTTTTTACCACCCACTTCCTTAAATTTGTAGCTGCTGTTAAACCTCACTTTCAGCTTGAGACAACCTGACACAAGGAGAAGAGAGGAGAATTTCTATTGTCTCTGTTTGGTCTATTTTAAAGAAAAAAAAAAAATTTTAATTATAGGTGTGGAAGGTAGGGAAGTGGGGGGGGGGGGGGTAGCACAGACAGTGTTTATTGGGAGTGTAACTTCTTCTAGCGTCTTGGGTGTTTGTTGATTTCCAACAGACAGATCAGTATGAAGACAAAAGGGGCATAGCGTGTGCATTGTTTTTAACGTTTCCTTCAGCCCTGATGAAGGGAGATTTTATGGCGCATGAAACGCGTTGGATACCCTTTGCTCTTATTTTAGTAACCAGTCAAAGAACAAAGACTCTTAAGGATGTTTTGCTTGCCGCTCTCTTTGACCCATTATACTTGGAATTCTTAGATTCGGGTGAGCCTCCTCTTCTGGGAATGCCAATTCTTTGTGGTGAGCTGCCGATCACAAGCCAATTAGGCATAAGTAATGATTTTGTCTGCCTTTAGATTAGCTGTGAAATCTGTGCCCAGTGCCCTACTTAGACAGTGGTAGTAAATATTAATAAGGAATGTAAACTAATAATTAGAAAATGATGAATAAAATCAATAAACTATACACATAAAATAAAAGTACTATTTTAACACTGTAATAAAAAAAGAACTGGTGTGAGTCAGTGTTAGCAGGAAGCACGGCACCAAAATTTCAGTAGGTTAATGAGAATAAAATTCTTGTAGCACAGAATATAGTAACAACACTCCATCTAATGGTAGAAAATAAGAATGCAATTTGTTCTGCTGCTGATGCACTCTACATATGGAATCTGGGTACTATACCTCCCTCTAGTGGCATAACGTGAAAATTAAAAAAAAATGCATTTTCTGTACAAATATTGCAGTGAATAAAATTATAACATAATCATCTCTAGTAACCTAAGATTAAATAGTGGACACATTGCAAGTGCTTACATTTGGTTATTAATCATAATTTTATTTGTTATCCACTTCAATATCGAGCACTTTTACCCCTACCTGCCTAGGCCAATTTTCAGCTTTCAGCGCTGTTGCACTTTGAATGACAATTGCGTGGTCTTGCTACACTCTACTCATATGACATTTTTAGCATTTTGTTCACACAAATAGAGCTTTCTTTTGGTGGTATTTATTTATTTTTTATTTTTATTTTTATTTTTTATGGGATACATCTTTATTCCACTGAAGATATTATAAAACATTGTGGACAATTGTGCTCTTGCAATTGCGATAACAGTTTGGTGAAGACCCTTTTCTTTTTTTTCACTTTGCAATAGATTTTTATTTTTTATAATGAGGTTACAGTGGTATATTTAAGCTAGAGGTAATATTAGCATCAGCATCAACATTAACTGCTTCAGCCCTGGAAGATTTTACCCCCTTCCTGAGCAGAGCACTTTTTGCGATTCGGCACTGCGTCGCTTTAACTGACAATTGTACGGTCATGCGACGTTGTACCCAAACAAAATTGACGTCCTTTTTTTTCCCACAAATAGAGCTTTCTTTTGGTGGTAATTGATCACCTCTGCAGTTTTTATTTTTTGTGCTATAAACAAATAAAAAGGGACAATTTTGAAAATAACGCAATATTTTTTACTTTTTGCTATAAAAAATATGCCCCAAAAATATATAAAAAAAAACAATTTTTTTCCTCAGTTTAGGTATGTATTCTTCTACATATTTTTGGTTAAAAAAATCGCAATAAGCGTATATTGATTGGTTTGCGCAAAAGTTATAGCGTCTACAAAACAGGGGATAGTTTTATGGCATTTTTATTATGATTTTTTTTTATTAGTAATGGCGGCGATCTGCGATTTTTATTGGGACTGCGACATTAAGGCGGACACATCGGACACTTTTGACACTATTTTGGGACCATTGTCATGTATACAGCGATCAGTGCTACAAAAATGCACTGATTACTGTGTAAATGACACTGGCTGGGAAGGGGTTAACCACTAGCAGGCAATGAAGGGGTTAAGTGTGTCCTTGGGAGTGATTCTAACGGTGGGGGGATGGGCTTCCAGTCACATGACAGCGATCACTGCTCCCGATGACAGGGAGCGGTGATCTCTGTCATGTCACAAGGCAGAACGGGGAAATGCCTTGTTTACATGGGAACTTCCCCATTCTGAGGCTCCATCACACGGTTGTTGTGAGGCCAGCGGACATCGAGTCCGCCGGTCCCACAGGCACGGTCACGCTGTATGCGGACGGCGTGCGCACGCGCCTGCTATCCCCTCCTCTTAAAGAAGACATACAGGTACGCTCATTTTCCCACCGCTGCCGATGTATATCGGCATGCGGCGGTCAGCAAGTGGTTATAGAGAGTCGATAGTGCCAAGGTGAGGAGGAACTCACATCTGTCTCACGTGGGCACCAACAAAGCATATACGCTGAGAACTGATGAAACATTTACCAAAGTTCAAGAAGATAAAAATCTCATATTTCCTGCTGTCCATGTATATTTTATAGTTGTATATGGTGAATATTGTGGTATCAATATAGGGGAGGGCTTTAAAGGTAACATGTATGGCGAGTCTCAGGGTAGAGATGGGGATTTAGGGTCAAGGCTTTTTGGTGGTATTTAATCACCACTGGGTTTTTTTTTATTTTTTGCTAAATAAATGAAAAAAGACCAAACATTTTGAAAACATGTTTTTCTTTGTTTCTGTTATAAAATTTTGCAAATAAATAATCTTTCTTCATGAATTTAGGCCAAAATGCATTCTGCTACATTTCTTTGGTGAAGATAACCCAAATAAGTTTATATTATTTAGTCTCTAGGAAAGTTATACAGTCCACATTCTATGGTATATATCAGAAAATTGATCAATCCTGATGTACTGACGGACAATCTCATTTCTTGAGGCCCGAAAATGCCAGGACAATACAAATACCCCTCATATGACTCCTTTTTGGAAAGTAGACAGTCCAAGGTACAGTAAACTAAATGAAAAGAAACACAATTTTTTCGTCATGCATATGTCTAACTGTGATTAGCTGTGATTGGCCACAGGTCATCAGATAGCACAGATGGGCCATGATTGGCAGAGTCTGTACCATGTGATCACTGTTGCCAATCACAGCTAGCAACAGAATCGTATACAATGGATGGCTTGAAAGGAAGCCATTGTTTACAAATGTCATGTGACCTGCTGTGATTGGTTACAGCGGTCACATTGTTCCGGCAGTGGGCCAGTACAGTGATCAGTCATTGGCTGTGTCTGGTGGACGCTGCTGGTGACAGATTGTGCAGCTGTGCTGCCCCAAAGACACAATTCACAGAGTAGTGGTTAATGATTCTTATGCCCCGTACACACGGTCGGATTTTCCGATGGAAAATGTCCGATCGGAGCGTGTTGTCGGAAATTCCGACCGTGTGTGGGCTCCATCGGACATTTTCCATTGGATTTTCCGACACACAAAGTTGGACAGCAGGAGATAAAATTTTCCGACAACAAAATCCGATCGCGTCAATTCCGACCGTGTGTGGCCTGTTCCGACGCACAAAGTGCCACGCATGCTCAGAAGAAATTCCGAGACGGGACAGCTCATTCTGGTAAACTTAGCGCTCGCAATGGATACAGCACTTTCGTCACGCTGCAATGTTCAAAATGGTTTAATACAGCGCACTCTCTTCTTCTTTATAATGTGACAAGAATTAAGTAGTTTTGCTGCTCATATTCACACAGACTTCTCACAAACTTCTTTCGTTACTATTTATCGGGATTCCCTCAATATATTTTGATTTCTCACATCTGACAACATATTTTTGTATATTTTTTATATATTTTTTGGCTTTAATGTAGATTCTTTTTTTGTGTTTCTATTTTATTTTTTTTATTTTTGCGATTTTGATTTGTACTCCCGAAAATGTTTGAGCGTGTTTTTTGTGACAAGTTCCCACAACACCACTAATATGTTGTTCTATTTAATCTGTAGGAGATTGTTTGGTGTTGTTGTCTCTTGTTAATTTCACATTTTATGTTAGAAATGTACCTGAATCCTCACCAACAAACTGTCCTTTTTGGATGAAAACACACACAGGAGAGTAGAATTTCCCCAAAAAATTTATTAAGGGCTCACAACTAAACAAAGAGGGAGGCAACGCTGGAGAAACTGCAGAAGTGGGTGAAGCCTTGGACCCCCAGGGCAGACATCAATTATTTAAAAGCAAAATTGGTGGCCTGAGGAGTCCTTATCTAAGGGAGGGCAGTCTGGTCCAGAAGTCCCAGAGATCCGCAAAGCAGCAGATGACATCTGTGTCCCCAGGCTGTGGTCATACAAGGGACTGCAGCTTTTGTCAGACCAGACTGAACCCAGGGCCATCACTCTTTGGTCTTCTTTCCACGCCTCCTTCCACGTGGTGGCTCTGGTGGTGGAGTTGTGGCAGCAGGAGGAGGAGGAGGAGGAGGATCGTCCATCTCAATGACATCCGTCTTGGGTGTTAGTTCCCCACTCACCCCCTTATGTAGGACTTTATAAATAAGGTCCTCAGAGAGCCTGCGTTGGCCCTCCTGCATGCCCTGCAATTTGGTGGCAGCCATGCAGGCAAAGGCCTCTTCAGGAGTGGGGAAGGCTCTGAGGGACGCAGAAGCCTCCTGGATCAGCCTGTATGCTGAATCCTGCACGGGACTCTGAGTCGTCTTCCTGGCTCGTTTATGTGGCAGGCGGAGGGGAGGGACCTGAGACTCAGTTAGGCTGCGACTGGTCCCAGGCTTCTCCTGGCTGACACTTAGCCCCGCCTCCTCCTGCCTGCCACTAATCCCCGCCTCCTCCTGACTGCCACATTCCACAACCTCCTCCTGGCTGAGGTCTTCCTGTGTATGAAAAAGGGACATAGTTTGAGATTTTTAGTCATCAATCACACACAATTTTCACCTCCTGACTGCTGCAAATTGAATGTTAACAAATATAACAGACTATCATTCTGAGCCCAGCATTTTTCATTCTTGTCCCAATTTTGGGTGCCCACTACTGTCTATTGATATGTAAAACACTTTTTTCAATCAGCAATTAGTGATCACCAATTTTAGCTTTTAAATAGGGGATGGTTGCTGTGGGGACCACCGGCGTCACCAACTCCAGCAGTTTCTCCAGCGCTGCCTGCCTCTTCTGTTTGTGGTTATAGTGGGGGTGTCTCACTTGCCACAGACAGGGCAGCTCCCTGTACTTGTCTATGAACAGGGGCAGGAAATTGTGGTTGTTGAACCCATCCATTTTCTCTGGAAGACACTACACAAGAAAAAACCCTAATGTAAGGCCAAACTCCCCTAATCTTGTTACAATATAGGCTTCCATTTCAAAGCAGTATAGGCCCAAGTTTAGATCTTACCTTCGTTATCACGATTAGCGTCTCCGATGCTCCTTCCTCCGCTCACAGATCGTACGTAAGACGCACGTGTGTTATGCTTTATACACACTGCGCGGGCGTATAACTCCGCCCGCCCCTGACGTTCTTTCTAGTCTATTCCCCACCCCTTTTCGTTCGGCGCAGTGGGGGAAGAGCACATGGCGGATAGACAGCAGGTGCGTGCTAATTGTAGCAACGAGGAGGAGGAGGAAAGGCTGGAGCCTGAAACGTCCCGATCCAGAAGGAGATTTAAGGACTCAAATATGTCCTTTGGGGAGATGTTGGAGATGGTGGACATCCTGAAGAAGGCCGACTATGATGGAAAGTATGGGCCTTACCCCAACCCCAATGTCAGAAAGGCCAAGATCATGGCGAAAGTGGTCAGGAGTCTGCACCAGAAATTCGGGGTACGACAATTGAAAGATCAGCTCAGGAAGCAGTGGTCGGACCTGAAATTACGAGAATATGAGCAGTACAGAAAGATCCGGAGAGTGCATCAAAAAAGTAAGTAGTTGTGCTGTGTTCCTATTCTTTTTGTGTTTATTACGTTCGTGCTGCTCCATGTGCTTTTAGGAACTGTTGTACAGTTTAAAATGGCAACTTTCATGTTTATGGGCACATTATTCGTTCGGATCAAACATTTTTCGTTCCAAATATAAAATACCATTGTTTAGCCCATATGCATTTGGCCACCATTTTGACGCCCTATACTTGTCTTCAAAGAATTGGGTTGTGTAGATGGCTTTGTTACTAGAATGAAATGCAAACTAGATTCTGTGTAAGGAGAGGACACTGAGCAGCTATTTTCACATCTTGACACTGGAGCACTAATGTGGGACACAAAAACGCCATTTTTATTAGGGGGGCCACACAGGTGCTCCAGTGTATACTATAGGGGGGTCTCTATCTGTGAAGCTCACACTAAACAGGTAAAGTATTGCAGGTTGACAAAGGGCATTCAAAAAATTACAACTTGGAACTCTGCTAAAATTGACAATTGTACCCCACTTCCAAGCAATGTTTCCTATTTATAGTTCTGACATTAAATATCTGTGTGCTAATTATACCATTTTGTTTCACATAGGGGAGAAAAGACTCGGAGGACATCCCTCATCTGAGGAGACCAGAGCCCCCCCCCCTCTGGAGCTGAGCAGGAGGAAGAAGACGTGGTGGAACTAGTCACCACAACAGGTGAGTGTCTGCAACCACAGGCTCAGATAAGAGATGGATGGCGGAATTTTTTTTAAACCAAATTTATTTTGGGGTTCCTCTCTTTTTAGGTGATCGTGAGGTTGTGGATGAAGATCCTTTCACATCCGAAAGTGCCCAGATCCTGATCGGGGAGATCATGGGGTGTAATTTACAATTGGAAAACATCAAGCAAAACATCAATGATGTTATTCCAAAATATAAAAACATCATTGATGTTTTGGGGCGAGTTTAAAACCCCTCCACATCACTTTCTTCTTTTCTGTGCTACAATGTGCTAAATGTTTTTGTGATTTTTCCCAAAGCCAAATTTGGAGGATGCACACAGTGTGTCAACATGTGCTATCTGCCATCACGGGAGATCAATGGACGCGTTTTGGGGGTGCAACCCCTTCCTCAATAATAAAGTAGCGGTAAGGAAGGGCTTGCTCCCCCAAAACACATCCCTTGATCCCCCGTGATGGCAGGTAGCACATGTTGACATTGGGAAATTTGTGTGCATCTTCCAAATTTGGCTTTTCCTGGGGTGATTTCCCCCCATCTGAAAGCAATATCAAACACAGTTCCTAAATACTCATGTCTGATATTGCCTTCAAGTTCTACCAAATGTGAACTTTGTAAGATCAAGATTTGTGTCTTTCTTGTTGGTTTTACACAGGCCTGTTTTCTATAAAATGGACATTTTGATTTTGGATAATGCCACCACAAAAATTGGTATACAACAAACATGTTGGTTTGTGTGAAAAACCTTTGGTAAATGCACATGTGATTGTGCAGGTATTAAAAAGATTGTTAATCAAGAATGTGTGGATTATTGTCTCAACGCTACAACACTTTTGGGGTGATGTAATTGCTGTTTTATGAGAAAATGGGGGTTATTTCCTAAGGGCAAATCCACTTTGCACTACAAGTGCAGTTTCAGTGCAGTTGCAAGTGCACTTGTAGTGAAATGTGTTTTTGCATTTAGTAAATAACAGCCAACAGTGCTTTGTATAAGGTTACACAATCACGCCATTTTCTGCACTCCAAACATTTCTGTCAGGGTCAGCTAAAACAAACACAAGCAGTAAATGTCCACAAAGATTTATTTATTTTTTTTATTATAAAAAGGCTTCACAGATTGTCTGGCATATTGATGGCCCCCCTACCCGCAAAGAACTCCTGGTATCGTAACCGGACATCACGGGCACTCAGGGAGGGCAAGCCAGGACGGCCGCTTTCAAGCGCCGTCAGTGTGGTTTGATGTATCATTCCGGCCTCAGGCCCAACTGAGCCAGCATAGTTGGCCGAATGTTTCCTTAAAAAGTTATGGAGAACACAGCACGCAAGTATTATATGGTTCAGTTTATACTCCGCCATATGGATGGGTGTCATAAATAGGCGGAACTGGCTGGCCAGGATTCCAAATGTGTTCTCCACCACTCTTCGGGCTCTGGCCAGCCGGTAATTAAAAACCCTCTGTTCCGGGGTGAGGGTCCTCATTGGGAATGGCTGCATCAGGTGGTCCCCCAGCGCAAACGCTTCATCAGCAACGAACACGAATGGGAGTCCTTCCACATTGTCCCCTGGAGCTGGCAAGTCCAAGCTGCCATTCTGGAGACGCCTGTAAAACTCCGTCTGGGCGATGACTCTACCATCGGACATCCGGCCATTCTTCCCCACGTCCACATACAAGAAGTCGTAATTAGCCGACACCACCGCCAACATCACTATACTATTGAACCCCTTGTAATTATAATAGTACGACCCCGAGTTGGGTGGTGGGACGATGTGGACGTGTTTCCCATCAATTGCCCCTCCGCAGTTATTAAAGTCCCACCGCTCAGCAAAGTGGGAGGCCACAGTCTGCCATTCCTGTGGTGTGGAAGGAAACTGTTGAGGAAAAAACAATAAACATTACTATTTTTACTCTGAAACATGGCAAGCAGATTAGACACAAACATTATGGGGCAACCTCCAGATAGCATTTATTAAGGGGAATTTAACAAGGCCAAAGTATAAGGTACACCTATCATATTCCCCCTCCCCCCCTCTCATGGGCCATTTCTAACATTATGGGATGTGTGGAAATCTTGGACAGGTAACCCTCTTCACTTCATTGAGAGATGAATGCCTAAATAATGGGTATTACTTGGAACAGCCCCTCCTTAGTTACACTATTGGCAGACCACTGGACAGGTAAGAAGTGTCTGAATACAAAGATATAAATACACACTGTACACATTTGAGGACATTTGGACATTCTGCTATTACCTATCAAGATAATAATAGGATACAAAAACTTTAAACAGTACCATTGGAAAGTATACAGGCAGGCCCTTGCACTACATGCTTTGGGGAATTCATCCATAAATCTGACCAGTAAAGAGGTGGGTATAGTAGTGTATAGTGTATAGTGTATGGGTTTGGCAAAGTCAGCAGATAGATGATTGAGGATAGAGAATTGGGATCAGCTGGCTTAGCAGTTGGGGGGAGGGAGGGTTACTAAAAATGATTTGGGGACACCACAAAAAAAAGCCTCTGGCACTCTGCCTGAATTTAAAGCTAAAATAACATTTCCAAACATTTTAGGGGGTGTTTGGGGTAAAGCACTACTATGGAGCTGATAAAATACATTGTTAAGTGATTACATGAGGTGAATATAGGGCAGGAGACACCATGCTGGGGAGGTTATTGAAGGGCAAATATGTATGAAGGACATAAAATAATAATTACATAAAAATCCAGCATGCATGAGGACAAAGGGGACATTCACAGCATATTACAAGCATGGTAATTAGGGAATGAGGAAAGAAATACAAGATATTATCAAACATTAAATACAATAAAATGTGATGTTATAGGATAAAAATCTTACCTTCATATACTCCTTCTGCAGGACCTGGATGATGGCAGAACAGGTCTCTGGGATAATGATACCCAGAGCCTGGGGGGAGATGCCTGTCGAGAACTTCAAGTCCTGCAGACTTCTCCCTGTGGCCAAATACCGCAAGGTAGCGACCAACCTCTGCTCCGGAGTGATGGCTTGCCTCATGCAGGTATCCTGCCTGCTAATATAGGGGGTCAGCGAAGCCAACAAACGGTGAAACACGGGGTCCATCATCCTGAGAAAGTTCCTGAAATCATCAGGATTATTCTCACGGATCTCACGGAGCAAAGGCATATGAGAGAACTGGTCACGCTGAAGCAATCAATTCTTGGTCCATGAACTCCTCCCCACCCTGTTCATGGACTGGACTTGTGTCAAGGTCAGGACCCCAACACCAAGCCCCCGCACAGCATGAACTCTACGAGGAGTATGCATACGAAACATGGCTAGAAAACGGTCGCTGCTCAGAACGAAGTAACAGAACGCACTGAAGAACAGCAAGGCCTGTGAAGAGCGACCTGAAAACCAGTAACGAAGGAACAAGAATACAATGACTACCTAAAGTCACGCGGAACTTGCTGCACGCACTGAAGAGCAGATACAAACCCACAAGCACAAACTGAACGGCAGAAAACGATCTGAAAGCCACGAGTCTGAAAAAGCGTGAATCGTCTCTCACCAAACTTTTACTAACACGAGATTAGCAAAAGGAGCCCAAAGGGTGCCGCGCTTGGTTCTGAACCGGCCTTTTCTAGTCTCGTCGTACGTGGTGTACGTGACTGCGTGGTTGGCGATCGGAAATTCCGACAACTTTGTGCGACCGTGTGTAGGCAAAACAAGTTTGAGCCAACATCCGTCGGAAAAAATCCTAGGATTTTGTTGTCGGAATGTCCGAACAAAGTCCGACCGTGTGTACGCCCTATTACTCTGAATGGTCTAAGGTTATTAGTGGTGTGCCCCAAGGTTCCGTGTTTTGACCCTTACTTTTTAATATCTTTATAAATGATATAGGGTCTGGGATTAAAAGTAACAGTTCAGTGTTTGCAGATGACACCAAACTATGCAGTGGAATAAAGTCCTTACAGGATGTCTCCAATTTACAAGCCGACCTCAATGCACTGTCTATTTGGGCAACTAAGTGGCAAATGAGGTTTAATGTTGATAAATGTAAAGTTATGCACTTTGGGGCTAAGAATATGCATGTATCATACATACTAGGGGGATTACAACTGGGGGAATCTATAGTGGAGAAGGATCTGGGGGTTTTGGTAGATCATAAGCTCAATAATAACATGCAATGCCAAGCAAGCAAAGTCCTTTCTTGCATTAAGAGAGGTATGGGCTCCAGAGAGAGATATCATTTTGCCCCTCTACAAATCATTAGTAATACCTCATCTGGAATATGCGGTTCAGTTTTGGGCACTTGTTCTCAAAAAGGATATCGGGGAACTGGAGAAAGTGCAGAGTAGGGCAACCAAACTGATAAGAGGCATGGAGGAGCTCAGCTATGAGGAAAGATTAGAGGAACTGAATGTATGCTCTCTTGAGAAGAAGAGATTAAGGGGGGATATGATCGACATGTACAAATACATAAGTGGTCCATATAGTGAACTTGGTGTTGAGTTATTCACTTTAAGGTCATCACAGAGGACAAAGGGGTACTCTTTACGCCTGGAGGAAAAGAGATTTCATCTCCAAATATGGAAAGGTTTCTTCACAGTGAGAGCTGTGAAAATGTGGAATAGTCTCCCTCCAGAGGTGGTTCTGGCCAGCTCAGTAGATTGCTTTAAGAAAGGCCTGGATTCTTTCCTAAATGTACATAATATAACTGGGTACTAACATTTATAGGTAAAGTTGATCCAGGGAAAATCTGATTGCCTCTTTGGGATCAGAAAGATTTTTTTTCCCTGCTGTAGCAAATTGGATCATGCTTTGCTGGGGTTTTTAGCCTTCCTCAGGATCTGTGGGTATAGAATTGTGTATATGGGATTGTCTGATTTTTTTATTTTTTATTTTTATTAGTTGAACTAGATGGACGTGTATCTTTTTTCAACCTAACTATGTAAAGAATAGTAACGAATTTAGTTGAAATGTATTAAAATTCGTTTAGTTTATTTGTTTTCTAACAAATTCCATCTTTTGGGAAAGATTAGAATTCGGAAAACAATCAACCGATTTGGAAGAGGATTCCAGTGGCAACTCGTGAAGCTCTAGTGAACTCCATGGACAAGAGGGTTAAGGCAGTGCTGGAATATAATGGTGGCCACACAAAATATTGACATTTTGGGCCCAATTTGGACATTTTCACTTAGGGATATACTCACTTTTGTTGCCAGCGGTTTAGACATTATTGGCTGTGTGTTTAGTTATTTTGAGGGGACAGCAAATTTACACTGTTATACAAGCTGTACACTCACTACTTTACAATAGAGCAAAGTGTCATTTCTTCAGTGTTGTCACATGAAAAGATATAATAAAATATTTACAAAAATGTGAGGGGTGTACTCACTTTTGTGATACTGTATATACCCGATACTTATTCACATAGGGGGGGCTGGGATCTGGGGGCCCCTTTTTAAAGGGGGCATCCAGATTCTGATAAGCCCCCTGCCCGCAGACCCCCACAACTACCGGCCACGGTTGTGGGGATGAGGCCTTTGTCCCCATCAACATGGGGACAAGGTGTTTTGAGGTGGGGGGGCAGAGCCCCCTATCCCAAAGCACCCACCACTCCATGTTGAGGGCATGTGGCCTGGTATGGTTCAGGAGGGGGGGTGCTCACTTGTCCCCCCCTTTCCTGACCTGCCAGGCTGCATGATCGGATATGGGTCTGTTATGGATTTTGGGGGGGACCTCAAGCCATTTTTTTTATATTTTGGCATGGGGGTCCCCTCAAAATCCATATCAGACCCGAAGGGCCTGGTATAGACTGGGGGGTGGACCCCAGGTTGTTGTTTTTTACATTTTTGTATTGCCAGCATTCTTTACATTCATCTGTCAGTGGGGAAGCCCGCTGACAGATGATGACTCATGGTTGTTGAGGACGCGGGCGGCCGGCTTCCCGGCCCGCTGCTTAAAGTGGTGTTATAGTTTTTAAATAAAAATACCCCTATAATACATAAGCTTAATGTATTCTAGTAAAGTTGGTCTGTAAACTAAGGTCTGTTTTGTTAGTTTATAGCAGTAGTTTGTTATTTTATAAACTTACAGCAGGCCGTGGCCATCTTAAGTGTGGGCATCTGAAGCCAGACTGTATTTCTTCCTGGATCTCATCCTTGCAGATCTCGCACATGCTCAGTGCAGCACAAGCAGTGTAATAGGTTTCAGGTCAGGTTTCCATAGCAACGGCAGTGTAGAAGGCATTGCAAACAGGAAATGATGCGATGGGCCACGGCCAGGGAGGAGGAAGTGAAAAATGAATACAGCAGATATAAAGTAGGTGCTGAGAAAATTTTTTTTAAAATATCCAATTCGTTTACAGTGCACAGTTTAGTGAGGGATGCTGAAGAGTTGTAAAAGTGGGTGGAACTCCACTTTAACAACCAGCTATTCTTCACACAGAATTTGAATCGGTTGATCATTTTTCGACCTGACCGAGTTTTAATCATTCACAAAAGTTGGACTTCATTAGAAAACTAATAAACAAAACAAATTTCAATGAAAACTAAACGAAATTTAGCGACAACTAAATAACGAAAATAGAAATGGAAAAAAGAATTACAGAAAATCTATGTATGGAGGAGAGAGTCACAAATCTAATACAGGTACCTATATTATGTATCTCCATGTATTCCATACTTCTGGGTGTGGTATACCTGTTACCTCCACTTTGTTTTTTTCTACCATTTTTTCTACCATGTCATCCATCAATGCAGGACAGGCCAAAAGGACAAACCCTGCTTCCCTGCACTGCAAGTGGTAAATGCTTTTTTTTGTTAGAACCAAAAAAACAATAATACTTACCTTATTTCTTGTTTCCATGCAACCCGTTGCTGTCCTGTACCATGTGATACTCATGAGTTTGGGGGGCCCTTGGCATCCTCACAATGCAGGAATCCTGGTCCTGCAAGTGATGACTTCTGCAACCCATGGAACACCCAACAGAAGATTGGTTGGGACCTGTGTCATATGGAGAAGAGAAAACCTGCAAAAGCGAGGGATACTCTGTCACCATAGACAAAAACAAGCACTTAACCCTTGCAGTGTGGGGGGGAGCCCCCTACATGGGTAATTTTGAATTATTTGTAAAAATAAAACTGAGCTTTGCAGTGTTGGGGGAGCCCCCCAGCCTGGTGAAATAAGACTGAGTCTTGTAGTGGGGCTCCCACTGCACATCAAGGGTTACATACTCATTTTTGTCTAGAGGGGAGCAGAAAAAGCAACTATACTTACCTTATTCCTTGCTCCCCTGGGAGCCGGGACTCTTCTTCTCTCTACTACGCTCCAAGTTGTGGGAAGGGCCCTTGGTGTCCTTAGGACTGGTGGTCTTGCATTTTCTGTGATCATCACAGTGCCTGCAACCGACAAGACGGTGAAGAGAAGCTGCTTTGGAGGACCTGTTGTGCAGTTGGGAGGAAGCCAGCAGGAGCGAGGAATAAGGTAAGTACAATGCTGCGATTTTGGTCGGAAAAAGATATGATGGCTTTTCCGACGGGATTCCGCTCAAGCTTGCCTTGCATATACACAGTCACACAAAAGTTTGCTGAACTTTCGACTGCCAAGAACGCGGTGACGTACAACACTACGAGGAGCCGAAAAAATGAAGTTCAATGCTTCCGAGCATGTTTCGAATTGTTTCCAAGCATGCGTAGGAATTTTGCACGTTGGAATTGCTACAGACTATCTAATTTTCGGATAGGAACTTGTTCTGAGCGAAAAATTGAGAACATGCTCTCAATCTTTTGCTGGCTGGGAATTCGGCCAGCAAAAGTCCGATGGAGCATACACACGGTCGCATTTTCCGACCAAAATTTTTGATCGTGTGTACGTGGCATAACTGTTTTTTTCTCATGCCCTGTCAGAGAACGGTCCGCAGAAGAACTGGCACATCTGCTAATGCCCAACAGGATCACAGATTGGCACATAGAAATTTGCCAATGCTAATGCACCTGCGCACGCGAGCACGAGCGGCCGCGAAGATTCATGTGCCAGTGCGTACCCGCGTGCCCCATGGCGCACGCAATGTGTGACAGATTCTGGCACCCAGTGGTCTATTTAAAGCCAGTAGCATCAGCCACTAGTTGCTGGATGATCCTCAGCTCCCCGTGTGTTCCTGAGTTCCTGTTCCTACTATTATTGGATTTCCTGTTACCGACCCGGCTTGTCTTTGACCTGTCTTGTCTCCATTCTTGTAGCAATAACTCCCTTAGGATCTGCTGATTTAATTCGGGCTGTTGCCGTCACCCCTTACCTGTATTTTCACCACATCGGTAACCTAGAGTCCATGTTGAGCTTTGTATCTACAACGTATGAACCAGTCACTTTATTATTTTTTCCAATGCTTTAATGGAGAACTTGGAAGGAAGTAGCAGTAAAGAGGTAGAAGGAGAGTTGCAGGAAAGTTCAAATACCTTTTTCAGATCACTGAGGAAGGGACATCTTAGGGTCGAATATACCTCAAGTCCCAAGATCCTTTGCCCACCCGGATAAGTCTCTCTCACTGACCTAGCAGCCGGAATGGAGTACGAGCAAGAAGTCTCTGCCACAGACTTTAAATGAACAAATTTGTTGTATGATCCTCTGCCACAGGACGCAGTAGGTTTAGATGAACAGCAACACAGTACCAGAACCTTTAAGCCGACCCGGCAGTACTTGTGTGGTAGATTAGATTAAGATGCGTCCTTCAATCGAGTCACCAGGCCCCTCTTGAGACCAGCCTTCCGCGTGGTCCCTTCCAAGACGGGTCCTCCTCTGGGTCTTCTCAATTGCTTGGCTTCTTCCCGCAGGACAGACAGCACAGGACCACCTTTAAAGCGAGCATCCCCACAACGACCTCTGGGCCTACTCGTAGTAACGTAGCCTGAGGCCAGCATGGCCCTGAGACTAACAGGAAGCCGTCAAATACCTTCAGGCCAGGAGGGCCGGCAGGCGAAAAAGAACCCCGTAAAATGCTGTTGCCCTTAAGTACCCTCTCCCAGAGTGCATAGCAGTGGACAACCTCTGCCGAGTTACCTCTGAGAAAGAAGAGCACTCAATATACTTCAGCTTGTTGCTTTCCAACACCGGCTTGTAGTGACAACAACACCTACAGGCGACGGGGTGGAACCGCACACAACACAGCCAATGCTGGAACAAAGGCTAATTTAGCCATAGATAAGTGCTTGATCAAAAATTGTCAGCGCTACATTTGGCTTTGACTCTCGGCTTGTTCCAGTGACTATTCTTCTGCTTGCTGATCCATGTATGACCTCTGGCTTGCTCTTCTGACTCCGCTGCTGCCTGATTTCCAGTGTATGACCCCGGCTGACTCCTGACTCTGCTTGCTACCTTACTCCTGGCTGATATTCCGTGCATAACTTCTGGCCTGGCTCCTGACTCTGCTCCTTGCTCTCCCTTCTGTCTCATCTGGTTCTCTTGAGGGACTCCTGCCAGTGCATCCTGCTCGTCAGCCTCCACCCAGCGGACATCTCCTCATCACCTCAGCCTGTCACAGCTGGCAACCCCTGCTTCTTCGGGCATAGCACTCCCTGTCACCACTTTCAGGAATGCTCTGCACATAGCTACAAGGGAAGCCCTCTCAGCACTTTGGCCTCCAACCAGGTACGTGACATACCCCCAGACATAAATCAAGCATTTTAACCCTTATAGTTTGGGGTAAACCCACTTTGGGGATGACACAGACAATAGAACCACCACTGGTTAGTGAGGAGGCTTACCGGAGTGAGAGGACTCAAATGGGCATATGCTCAGTGAGTCAACAAGGCTTATGGTGCAACCACCAAAATATGGGACCTCCACGTCTGAGTTCCAGATCAAGTTGTAAGGCAATCCAATTGGTCAAGAGATGTCACCAAGAAGCGGTTTTCAGAAGCAGAAAACTTGTCAGACCAAATCCTCTCAAGTGTTCAAAATAGCATGACCAAAAAAGTATTTATGTTTTGAGCGCTGCACATAATTTCAGTTTTTACTTATTCCTTGATTTACACTTGTCTTATGCCTTCTACACATGGTCGGACATTGATCTGACATTCCGACAACAAAATCCATGGATTTTTTCCAACGTATGTTGGCTCAAACTTGTTTTGCATACACACAGGCACACAAAGTTGTCGGAATTTCCGAACGCCAAGAACACGGTCACATACACCACGTACGATGAGACCTTAATAGGGTAGTTCAGTACCAAGCGCGGCACCCTTTGGGTTCCTTTTGCTAATCTTGTGTTAGTAAAAGTTTAGTGAGAGACGATTCGCGCTTTTTCAGACTTGTGGTTTTCAGATCATATTTCTGCTGTTCAGTTTGTGCTGGTGGGTTTGTATCTGGTCTTCAGTGCATGCAGCGAGTTACCATTGACTTGTCATTGTGTTCTTGTCCGTTCGTTACTGATTTTCAGGTCGCTCTTCACAGGCCTTGCTGTTCTTCAGTGCGTTCTGTTACTTCGTTCTGACCAGCCGACCGTTTTCTAGCCATGTTGCGTGTACGTACTCATCATTGAGTTTGTGCTGTGCAGGGGCTTGGTGTTGGGGTCCTTACTTTGACACAAGCCCAGTCCATGAACAGGGCAAGGAGGAGTTCATGGACCAAGAATTGGTTGCTCCAGCGTGACCAATTCTGTCACATGCTTTTGCTCCGTGAGATCCGTGAGAATAATCCTGACCATTTCAGGAACTTTCTCAGGATGACGGACCCCATTTTTCACTGTTTGTTGGCTTTACTGACCCCTTATATCAGCAGGCAGGATACCTGCATGAGGCAAGCAATCACTGCGGAGCAGAGGCTAGTCGCCACCCTGCGGTACTTGGTGACGGGGAGAAGCCTGCAGGACCTTAAGTTCTCGACAGGTATCTTCCCCGAGGCTCTGGGGATCATTATCCCAGAGACCTGTTCTGCCATCATCCAGGTCCTGCAGAAGGAGTATATTAAGGTAAAATTTGTATCCTTCTACATCACATTTTATTGTATTTAATGTTTGCTAATGTATTGTATTTCTTTCCTTATTCCCTAATTACCATGATTGTAATATGCTGTGAATGTCCCCTTTGTCCTCATGCATGCTGGATTTTTGATGAGTTTTTTTTGGGGGGTCCAAAATCATTTGGAACCCTCCCCCCCAACTGCTAACTCAGCTGATACCAATCCTCTATCTATCTTCAATCCTCTATCTGCTAACTTTGCCAAACCCATACACACTATACCCACCTCTTTTGTGGTCATATTTATGGATGAATTCCCCAAAGCATGTAGTGCAAGGGCCTGCCAGAATACTTTCAAATGGTAATGTTAAAAGTTTTTGTATCCTATTATTATCTTGATAGGTAATAGCAGAATGTAAAAATGTGTTAAAATGTGTACAGTGTGTATTTATATCTTTGTATTATGACACTTCTTACCTGTCCATTGGGCTGCCAATAGTGTAAGTAAGGAGGGGATGGCCAAAGTAATACACATTATTTAGGCATTCATCTCTCAATGAAGTGGAGAGGGTTACCTGGCCAAAACATCTCCCCCCCTAAAATGTTTAAAATGGCCCATGGTGGGGGGGGAGGGGGGATCTGATAGGTGGACCTTATACCCTTGTCTTTAAATACTCCCTAAAATAAATGATATACTGATGTTGACCAAGAATGTTTGTGTCAAATCTGCTTTCCATGTTTATGTGCAAAATGATTAATTAACTTTTCTTGTTTGACTCCACAGTTTCCTTCCAACCCACAGGAATGGCAGACTGTGGCCTCCCATTTTGCCCAGCAGTGGGACTTTCCTAACTGCGTTGGGGCAATTGATGGGAAACATGTCCACATCATCTCACCACCCAACTCGGGGTCATATTATTACAACTACAAGGGGTTCAATAGTATTGTGATGTTGGCAGTGGTGTTGGCTACTTATGAGTTCCTGTATGTGGATGTGGGAAGAATGGCCGGATGTCAGATGGTGGAGTCATCGCCCACACAGAGTTCTACAGGCATCTCCAGAATGGCAGCTTGGGCTTGCCACCTCCAGAAAACAATGCGGAAGGACTCCCATTCGTATTTGTTTCAGATGAATCGTTTGCGCTGGGAGACCATCTTATGCGGCCATTCCCTATGAGGACCCTCACCCCGGACCAGAGAGTTTTTAATTACCGGCTGGCTAGAGCCAGAAGAGTGGTGGAGAACATGTTTGGAATAATGGCCAGCCAGTTCCGCCTATTTCTTACACAGATACACATGGCAGAATAAAAACTCAATCACATCATCCTGGCTTGCTGTGTTCTCCACAACTTTTTAAGGAGAAATTCTTGGAACTATGCTGGTTCAGTTGGGCCTGAAACTGGAATTAATATGAATGAACCAAACCTGACGGCGCTTGAAGCTGGCCGTTCTGGCTTGCCCCTCCAGAGTGCCCGCGAGGTCCGTCTAAGATACATGGAATACTTTGCGGGTAGGGGTCCATCGATATGCCATGTCTGAGACATTTTTTAAATTAAAATATATTTTAAACTGAACAAATATTTGCTTAGATTTACTGTTTGGCTTTCTTTTAGCTGACCATGACTGAAATTTGGGGAGTCCTAAAAATGGTGTGATTGTGTAAAATTATAAAGCACTGTTGGGTGTTATTTACAAAAGGAAAATACACTTTGCACTACAAGTGCACTTGAGACTGCATTGAAACTGCACTTGTAGTGCAAAGTGGATTTGCCTTTAGTAAATAACCCCCATTGCCACTGAAAACACCAACTTTGCAACAAAAAATGCTTTTGAGCATTGAAAGAAGAAGCCACACGTTGTTGATTCTCAATCTTTTTAATCCAAGCACAATCACATGTGCATTTATAAAAGATTTTTAAAACAAACCAACATGTTTGTTGTATAACAATTTTTTAGGTCCCATTAAAATGTAGAAATTGCCTTTTAAGGTAAAACAGGCATGTTTAAAACCAAAAAGAAATACACAACTCTGGAACTTACAAAGTTCAACTTTTATAGAAAGTGAAGGCAATATCAGACATGAGTATTTATAAACTGTGTTTGATATTGCGTTCAGCAGATGGGGTGAAGTCACCCCTGGAAAAGCCAAATTTTGAAGATGCACACAAATTGCCGAATGTCAACATGTGCTAGCTGCCATCATGGGGGATCAATGGAAAAACAAAAACACAAAGCACAAATAAGTTAGGGATTTTTAGGGGTTTTAAATTCTCACTAAAACATCAATGATGTTCTTCATTTTGTTTTGAACATCATTGATGTTTTGCTTGATGTTTTCCAAGTCCATATTACACCCCATTATCTCCCCGATGAGGATCTGGGCACTTTCACTGGTGAAATTACCTTCTTCAACAACATCACGATCACCTAAAAATATATAAAAAACAAAAACACCATGTATTATAAATATGCCGGCATCCATCTCTTACCTGAGCCTGTGGTCGCAGACACTCCCCTGTTGTGGTGACAATTTCCACCACGTCTCCCTCCTCCTCCTCTGGTTGGGTTTGGGGGATTTCCACTTCTTCCTGAGGTGGGGGGTCTGTTGTCCCCTCTGATAAGTGGTGTCCTCCGAGTCTTTTAGTCCCCATGTAAAAAAAAATAGGTATACTTAGCACACAGATATTTTATGGCAGAAATCGGAATATGAAACATTGCTTGGAAGTGGGGTACAATTGTCTCTTTTGGCAGAGTTGCAAGATGAAGAAATATTTTTGTCCTTTGTTAAGCTTGAATACATACCTGTTTGTACAAGCTTCACAGATGCAGTCACCCCTATAGTATACACTGGAGCACCTGTGTGGGCCCCCTAATAAAAAGGGTGTTCTTTTGTCCCACACTAGTGCTCCAGTGTCCAGATGTGTAAACAGCTGCTGAGTGTCCTCTCCTTATACAGAATCTAGTTTGCATTTCATTCTAGTTATAAACCCATCTAGACAACAAACTTATTTTAAGAGAAGTAGGCCAGAAAAAATTTATTGAAATCCATCTGGACAAAACATGGTGTTTTATTGGTCGAACAAACAATGTTTCCTACGAACGAATAATGTGTCCATGAACATGAAAGTTGCCATTTTAAACTGTACAACAGCAAAGAAAAGCACATGGAGCAGCACAAACATTCTAAAAATAACGAATAGGAACACAGCACAACTACTTACTTTTTTGCAGCACTCTCTTGATACTTCTATACTGATAGTGCTCCCTGATTTCGAGGTCCGACCACCGCTTCCTCAGTTGATCCTTGGATCGTCATACCCCAAAATTCCTGTGCAGACTCTTCACAACTTTCGTCATGATCTTGGCCTTTTTGACATTTGGGTTGGGGTAAGGTCCATATTTCCCGTCATTGTCGGCTCTCTTCAGTATGTCGACCATCTCCACCATCTCTACAAAGGCCATTATTGATGCCTTAAATCTTCTCCCCTGGGATCGTGACGTTTCTGGCTCCGGGCTTTCCTCCTCCTCCTCCTCCTCCTCCTCGTTGCTGTAATAAGCATGCACCTGTTCTGTCTCCGCCATGTGCTCTTCCCCACTGCGCCGAACGAGAAGGGGCGGGCAATAGATTAGAAAGAACGTCAGAGGCGGGCGGAGTTTCACACATGCGCAGTGTATATAAAGCGTAACACGCGTGCGTCGTATGTATGATCTGTGAGAGGAGGAAGGAGAATAGGAAGCACCGATCGTGATAACGAAGGTAACATTTAAACTTGGGCCTATACTGCTTAGAGATTGAGGCCTATATTGGGACAAGATTAGGAGACTTTAGCCTGACATTAGGGTTTGTCTTGTGTATTGCAGATAAAATGGATGGCTTTGATGACCACAACTTCCTCCCCCTGTTCATAGACAAATACAGGGAGCTGCCCTGTCTGTGGCAGGTGAAACACCCGCATTATAATCATAAATAAAAGAGGCAGGCAGAGCTGGAGAAACTGCTGGAGTTGGTGAAGCCTGTGGTCCCCACAGCAACCATCCCCTATTTAAAAGCCAAAATTGGTGGCCTGAGGAGCAATTATCTTAGGGGGCGCAAGAAGGTCCAGGATTCCCAGAGATCCGGAGCTGCAGCAGATGACATTTATCTTCCCAGGCTGTGGTACTATCAGAGACTGCGATTTCTGTCAGACCAGACTGAAGTCAGGGAATCCCTCTCAACCCTTCCTTCCACTCTTCCTTCCAACCTATCTTCCACCCCAGCTGAGGCTTCCGAAGTCCAACCTGGGACTTCCAGCCAGGAAGAAGTGGAGGAGCCCAGCTGGAGCCAGGTATAGCATTCTTCTACAGATTTCTTGGCAAAACATAAATGATGTTTACTAGATGTTATTATTGATCACTAATTGCTGATTTAATAAAGTGTTTTACATATCAATAGACAGTAGTGGGCAAAAATAATTGGGACAAGAATGAAAAATGCTGGCCTCAGAATGATAATCTTTTATATTTCTTAACATTCAATTTGCAACAGTCATGAGATGAAAATTGTGTGTGATTGATGAAGAAAAAACTAAAACTATGTCCCTTTTTCATACACAGGAAGACCTCAGCCAGGAGGAGGGCGTGGAATGTGGCACACAGGAGGAGGCTGTGGAAGGTGGCAGCCAGGAGGAGGCGGGGGTTAGCGGCAGCCAGGAGGGGGCCGGGCCCAGTAGGAGCCTCACAGAATCCCAGGTGCCTCCCCTCCGCCTTCCAAACAAAAGACCCAGGAAGGGGAGTAACGTGGAGGATTCAGCACTCAGGCTGATTCAGGAGGCTTCTGCATCCCTCAGAGCCACCCCCACTCGTGAAGAGGCCTTTGCCTCCATGGCTGCCACAAAACTGCAGGACATGCGGGAGGGCCAACGCCTCATGTGTGAGGAAATCATTTATAAAACATTAAATAAGGCTTTGAGGGGCGAAATCACACCCAATACCCACCTGAGTGAGTTGCATCATCCTCCTCCTCCTCCTCCTCCTGGCACAACTCCACCACCACAGACACAGCGTGGAAGGAAGAGTGGAAGGAAGACAAGAAAGTGATGACCTGGGTTCAGTCTGGTCTGACAAAAGATGAAGGCTCTTGTATGACCACAGCCTGGGGACATACATGTCATCTGCTGCTGTTCATGATCTCTTGGACTTCTGGACCAGATTGTACTCCCTTATATAAGGACTCCTCAGGCCTCCAATTTTGCAGTAAAATAGTTGATGTGTGGCCTGGGGGCCAAAGGCTTCGCCAATTTCTGCTGTTTCCCCAGTGTTGCCTCCCTCTTTCTTTGGTTAGGACCCCTTAATACATTTTTGGTTTGTTTTATTATACTCGCCTATGTGTGTTTTCCTTCAAAAAGGACAGTTTGTTTGTGAGGAGGCAGGTACATTTCAAAAATACAATGTGAAATTAACAAGAGACACCAACACCAAGCAACCTCCTTGAGAGTAAATAATACAAGATAATAATCGTGTTGTGGTAACTTAACACACAACACACCCAAAACTATTCTGGAGTTAAAAAAAAAAAAACATAACACAAGATCAGGATTTTTTAAAAATAAAAAAAAAAATTAATCTAAAAACATCAAAAAAATTTTTTTTTTTCAGTTTGACGTTTGTGAGAAGTCTGTGTGAATATGAGCAGCAAAACAACTTCATTCTTCTAGCATTCTAAAGAAGAAGAGATCGCGCTGCATTAAACAATTTTTAAAACATTGCAGCCTGACGAAAGTGCTATATTCATTACGAACGCTAATTTTACCAGAACAAGCAGTTCCGTCTTGGAATTTATTCTGAGCATGCGTGGCACTTTGTGCGTTGGAATTGTCCACACACGGTCGGAATTGACGCGAACGGATTTTGTTGTCGGAAAATTTTATAGCCTGCTCTCAAACTTTGTGTGTCGGAAATTCCGATGGAAAAAGTCCGATGGAACCCACACACGGTCGGAATTTCCGAGAACAAGCTCCGATCGCACATTTTCCGTTGGAAAATCCGACCGTGTGTACAGGGCATAAGTGTTGTGCTGCCTGCTACTAGATATATGTCAGCGCTATATACACCAATTTTTACTATTTATATAAACCCACTGCGGGGGTCAACTTTTTTTTTTTTTTAACTGAGTTAAGCTTTAGAGAGAGAACATCTCTACAAAATGTCACTTGCTTAGTTCCTGTTTTTTTATTTTTAGTTATGTTAGTTTCTTTAATGTTCTTTGTGGGTTTTAATAACATGAGCCCTCCAGGTGACCCGGAAAACCAAACACTTATTAAAGTCCTCGTTCTTTCTACACTTGTTAATACTGAACCACAAAGCTGAAATGACTCTCCAGTCCACAGCTCTGATAGTCTTCATCTGTAAGTATCTGCTTTGATTATTTGTCAATATATTAAATTATCTACCTATTTAGCTATTTGTTCCATATCTATTAAATGTTGTTACTTATTCTAGTTACTTAATCAATGAACAATGATCTAGTAACTATTTTAAAAAGAACTGCAAAAAAGAAGAGCATTTTACCTGAAGTCCTTGCGAGGTAACAACAGTTGAGTATTGTCCGTGATACTTTTTTTATTTGCACTAAAATATAAATTTTCAGGACAAGCTTTCAGGTTGTGTCTCCTTCAAGGTCCAAGCCGTACTAATACCAGTATGGACCTTGAAGAAGGAGGTACACCATGAAAGCTTGTCCTGAAAATTTTGGATTTTATTGCTAAAAAAAAAAAAAAAGTATCATGGACAGTTCTCAACTGTTGTTTTTGCAAGTGCACTAATATATCCACAATCACCTCATACGAGGCAACAAAAACATTTCTATTAAAAACCAAGAGAACATTTTTATTACTTAGAAAAGTGGATAGAACTCTTTGTGTGATTGCTTTGTATCCTTGTTTTTATTATCACAAAGTGTAGCAGTAAAGTGTAGGTACAGTGGGTATAGAAAATAATCACCCCTTTTAAAATAATCACATTTTGTTGCTTTGCAGACAAAAATGAAGGCAGACACAGTTTTTGTTTTATCCAGCTGTATTTACTCAGTGCAACTTATAACATTCAAGTGAAAGATATAACACCAACATGTCAGGTTTTTTTTCATTCAAAAACAGAATCACTGAGTTGGAGAAAGGATCACCCCCTTGTGTCAGTATTTTGTTGGACCACCTTTTGCTTTAATTCCAGCCTTTAGTCTGTTGGGATTTGTCTCTACTAACTTTGCACATCTAGACTTTGCAATATTTGCCCACTCTTCTTTGCAGAACTGCTCATGTTCAGTTAAATTTGATGGTGACCGTTTGTGGACTGCAGTCTTCAAGTCATACTACAGATTTTCAATAGTGTTTGTCTGGGCTCTGACTAGGCCATGCAAGGACATTTACTCTTTTCTCCTTCAACCACCATGGGGTCATTATTGCTGTGTGCTTTGGGTCATTGTCATGTTGGAAGGTAAACCTTCTTCCCATTGATAACTTTCTGGCAGGGGGCAGCAGATTTTCTTCAATAATTTGATGGTATTTTGCCCCATTCATTTTTCCTTCTATCCTGACAAGTGTTCCAGTCCCTTCTGCAGAGAAACACCCTCATAACAGGATATATACCACCTCCATGCTTTACTGTAGGAATGTTGTCATTTGGATGGATTTCTGCCAGACATATCATTGGGTGTTGAGGCCAAATAATAACATTTTAGTCTTATCTGACCATAACACCTTTTTCCATGTGGCGTCAGAATCTTCAAGGTGCGTTTTAGCAAAGCTCATGATGTCATGACTGCACGTGGCCTTTCTTGAGGAGAGGCTTTTTTTTGTAACCCTCCCATACAAGACACATTTGTGGAGAATGTGTGGTATTGTTGTCACATGCACACAATTACCACTCTTTGCGTAAATTCCTGCAAATGCTTCAGAGTTGTTGTAGACCTCTTGGTAGCCTCTCTGACCACTTTCCCCCTGGCTCTTAATAATAGACTTTACTGTGCTTCTAGGTATTGATAAAGCCTTTGAATTTTTTTGTATCCTTCTCCTGACTTGTGCCTGTCCACAATTTTATCCCGGAGATCCCGGTGACAGTGCCTTGCCACCCATAGTTGATTGTTTGCTTCAGTTGCACTATCAGGGACTGAAATGCTCCAGGAAAGCTCTCTTCAAGCTGAGCTTATCAAAATGATCCCAGCTGATCACAGTTGAAAGTCAAATGGCTTTGCATGCCATTGAGAAGGTGATTAGCTACAACTGATTGAGTCATTTTTAGGAGGGGGTGATCCTTTTTTTCAATATCAATATAGTCAATAATTCTCTTTTTTTATTTTTTTTTTTGGTGTTATATCTTTTATTTGTATATAATAAGGTACACTGAGTAAATACAGCTGGATAAAACAAAAATGGTGTCTGTCTTCATTTCAGGCTACAAAGCAGCAAAATGTGATTATTTTTAAGGAGGGTGATACTTATCTATACCCACTGTATAAGAGTGTTGGGTTGGCGGCTTCTATACAAATTTTTATCATTTTTTTTCACACACATAGAGCTTTCTTTTGGTGGTATTTGATCACCTCTGTGTTTTTTATTTTTTGTTAAAAAAATTAAAAAAGACCAAAAAATTGTGAAAAAATGCTGATGAGGCTGCACTGATGGGCACTGATAGGCTGCATTGATAGGGACCGATAAGGCGGCACTGATGGGCAATGATAGGAGGCACTAGTGGTAGTGGCGGCTGCATTGATGGGGACTGATAAGGCGGCACTGGTGGGCACTGATAAGGCGCACAGATGGGCAATGATAGGCTGCACTGATGGGCACTGATAGGCTGCATTGATGGGTACTGATAAGGCAGCAATGATGGGCATTAATAGGCTGCACTGATTAGCACTGATAAGGCGGCACTGATGGGCAATGATAGGCGGTACTGGTGCTCAAAATGTTTGTGGGGGGAGCAAACAAACTGAAAAATTCTGGAAAAAAAAACATCAATTGCAGCCACTGTGCCCATCAATTTCAGCCACTGTGCCCATCAAATGCTGCCACTGTGCCCATCAAATGCCGCCATTGTGTCCATCAAATGCAGCCACTGTGCCCATCAAATGCCACCACTGTGCCTATCAAACACAGCCACTGTGCCCATCATACACAGCTACTGTGCCATCAAATGCAGCCACTGTGCCCATCAAATGTTGCCACTGTGCCATCAAGGCATCAAATGCTGCCACTGTGCCCATAAAATGCTGCCACTGTGACCATCGAATGCTGCCACTGTGACCCCCCGCCCACTCGCCGTCTGCCCGGCACTTACCCTGTCTCAGTGGGGCAGCGGATGACAGCGGCGAGCGGTGTCCTCCATGCTCCTCCATGTCTTCTCCCGCCCTCTCCTCCCGTCCTCTCCTATAGGTGATTGGATACCTGATAGGCGTCCAATCACAGCGCCTGTCGTTTCAGCCAATCAGGTGTCGGGTAACAGACCCGAGCACCTGATTGGTGGAGAGGCGGTTCAGTGCTAGAAAAGTGAATATTCATTCGCTTTTCGAACACACCTGGGTGAACTGCGAACGCCAAGCATGGTGCTCACAGGACACCATTTTTGATGCCTATTAGAGCCTATGGCTCTAATCAGGTGCTTCAAAAACATCCCCCTGCCGCTGTAATTCCCGAAAATGGGCCGGGCGCCTGAATAGGGGGTGGCAGCTGCAGCCATGGATAGATTCATGGGCACTGATGGGCAGCACTGAAGGGCATTGATAGGTGGCACTGAAGGGCACTAATATGTGGCACTGATAGGTGGCACTGATGGGCGCTTATAGGTGGCAGTGATGGCACTGGTAGGTGACACTGATAGGCAGCACTGCTAGGTGGCACTGATGAGGCATTTTTTGGCCCCCCTGGTGGGCATTGATAGGTGCCACTGATTGATGGCACTGATATGCACTGTGGGCACTGGCAGGTACTGAACACAGAAGTTTTGTTTTACCTTAAAGTGGTTGTAAACCCTTACAATCCACTTTAGACCAGGTAAGCCTATAATAAGGCTTACCTGTAGCTACCCCGGATATCTCCTAAACTTGCACAGTTTAGGAGATATCCCCTGTATCCGCATGTGCATTGGCACATGCGCACTGAAGCAATGGCACGTTCGTTACGTTAGTGTGCCGTTACTGTGGCTCCAGCCAATTACAGTGCCGGAGCCCGCTATACCCGGAAGTAACTCCGGGAGAGATGTTGCTGGCCGGAGCGGTGTACGGGGACCGCAGTGGGGGCTTCGATCTAAGGTGAGTATATCATAATGAGCTAGTATGCTATGCATACTAGCTCATTATGCCTTTGTCTTGCAGGTTTTTTTTTTTTTTGCGGGGTTTACAACCACTTTAATGCAGAAATTTATTAAGGATAAAAGAACCTTCTGCCTTTACAATCACTTTAAGAACTGAAGCGCCACACAGTCCAAATACAAGTTTTTTCCAATGATGAAATGTTTGTCAAGCCAAAGTGTTTCGGGGGCCGTATTCCCTTAATCAGGACTTGAAAGAATGATACATTGTGACGGTCTATATAGACTCAAATTGGTTTATAGTTGTGTATTGTTAGTTTGATTTTCTATGGCTATCTGTTGATAGCTAATTTAGATAATAAGGTTTGGGGTCTATATCTCCTTCTACTTTATCAGGTTATGAAAGAATGCTTAAACCGGCTGTTAAAGGATTGATGTACAAACTCACACTAGCAATGTACAACTATAAACTGATTCTTACCTCCATATACACTGTTACAATGTATCTTTATTTCAAGCCCTGATGAAGGAGGTGGAGATAGAACCCCCAAAGTGTGTTGGTTTTACAAACATTTTATCATTGGAACTTATGTCTGGATCTTTAATATTACCATATGGCACATAATATCTTAATCCCTCACAATTATTGATACATCCTAAATTTATATACAGTATATATTAAATTGTTCTTCTCCTTGACACAATATCGCATTTTTGCATAGACTGCAGTTTGTATATTCAGACGTGTAACAGTTTTTATCTTATTTTACAGACACAATCCTGGGACACACAGGTGAGTCTTTATTTTATATCAATCAATCAATTAATCAATCACTATAGTAAAATTATAGGAACTGAGAGCCTGAGCCGGCCACTCCCGCCCCTCCACAGCTCAGCCCTCCAGTGAGCAAGGAGGAGGCAGAGCAGAGATTGGTGACTGACAGTCAGCAGCTCTCTGCTCATGAAGTGAACGGAGGTGTTTGATCACTCGGTTCTCAGTGTTAGAGGCGCCAGGGGACAGATGCTGCATCCATTTAGGTAAGTATGAATCTAAAAAAAAACAAAAAAACTCATACTTCTCTTTTAATAAATGAAGTTATCATTTGAAAACTGTATTTTGGATGTACTTGGGTTATCTTTGTGTATTATAAACATTTGTTTGATGATCTGAAATATTTAAAGTGTTTGTTACTAGGGATGGTCCCGATGTTCGAGTAGAATGTAAGTTCAACTCGAACATCGGGTGTTCGTCTGTTCGCCGAATAGTGAACAATTTGAGGTGTTCCTGGCAAATTCGAAAGCCCTTTAAAAGTCTATGGGAGAAATCAAAAGTGCTAATTTTAAAGGTTAATATGCAAGTTATTGTCATAAAAAGTGTTTGGGGACCTGGGTCCTGCCCCAGGGGACATGGATCAATGCAAAAAAAAAGTTTTAAAAATGTCAGTTTTTTCGGGAGCAGTGATTTTAATAATGCTTAAAGTGAAACAATAAAAGTGAAATATTCCTCCACCTCAATACCGGGCCTATTCTGGCACTTCTCTCCTACATGTAAAAATCATAATTTTTTTGCTAGAAAATTACTCAGAACCCCCAAACATTATATATGTTTTTTTAGCAGACACCCTAGGAAATAAAATGGCGGTCATTGCAACTTTTTATCTCGCACGGTATTTGCGCAATCATCTTTCAAACGCCTTTTTTTTGGAAAAAAAATGGTTTAATGAATTAAAAAATAACAAAACAGTAAAGTTAGCCCAATTTTTTTTGTATAATGTGAAAGATGATGTTATGCCGAGTAAATAGATATTTAACATGTCACGCTTTAAAATTGCACACACTCATGGAATGGCGCCAAACTTCGGTACTTAAAAATCTCCATAGGTGACGCTTTGAAAATTTTTACAGGTTACCAGTTTAGAGTTACAGAGGAGGTCTAGTGCTAGAATTGTTACACACGCTCTAACGCACGCGGCGATACCTCACATGTGTGGTTTGAACAGCATTTACATATGTGGGTGGGACTTGTGTGTGCATTCGCTTCTGAGCTACCGGGGACAGGGGCGTTTTTTTTAAAAAATGTTTATTATTTTATTTTTTATTTTACTTAATTTTTTTTTATTTTTACAACCATTTTTATTTTTTTGATCACTTTTATTCCTATTACAAGGGATGTAAACATCCCTTGTAATAGCAATCTATGTGACAGGTCCCCTTTATGGAGAGATGCGGGGTCAATAAGACCCCACAATTCTCCTCCATGCTGGAAAGCATGAGATCGTGAAAAAAAAATCACGATCTTCATGCTGACAGACGCGATCGCGGCTTTGTTGACATCCGGGATCCCGGGCGTGAAGTCATAACGTCACGCCTGGGCCTCCGACGGTCATAGAGATGACTGGTGACCATCTGGTCACCAGAAATCTCTATCGTAGTCATCGGCGCTGGCCGATTCTTTCTCCGGGCCCCCGATGGCACGGGAGAGCCCAGAGAGCCCGGAGAAGCACCAGATGGTGGCGGGTGGGGGGGCGTCCCCTCCCGTCGCCTATAAGAATGATCAAGCGGTGGAACTGCCGCTATGATCATTCTTATCGTGCACAGAATCGCCGGCTGAATGATATTTGAATGATGCCTATAGCTACAGGCATCATTCAGATATCCCCTCACAAAGTGAGGAAGTTTTTTACTATGGCCCGGTTTTGAAGTGGTTAAATTTCGTACCTGGGGGGTGTCTATAGTATGCCTGTAAAGGGGCGCACGTTTCCCGTGTTTATAATAATCTGCCAGCAAAATGACATTTCTAAAGGAAAAAAGTAATTTAAAACTACGCTATAATGAATTGTCGGTCCGGCAATACACATAAAAGTTCATTGATAAAAACGCCATGGGATTCAACCCTGAACCAAAATTAAAAAAGAAAATGCGTGGGGGTCCCCCTAAATTCCATACCAGGCCCTTCAGGTCTGGTATGGATATTAAGGGGAACCCCGCGCCAAAATTTTTAAAAAATGGCGTGGGGGTCCCCCTCAAAATCCATACCAGACCCTTCAGGTCTGGTATGGATTTTAAGGAGAACCCCTCACCAAAATTTTTTTAAAAATGGCGTGGGGTCCCCCCAAAAATCCATACCAGACCCTTATCCTAACACGCAACCTGGCAGCCCGCAGGAAAAGAGGGGGGACGAGAGGGCGCCCCCCCTGAACCATACCAGGCCACATGATTTCAACATTGGGAGGGTGCTTTGGGGTAGCGGCCCCCCCAAAGCACCTTGTCCCCATGTTGATGGGGAGAAGGGCCTCATCCCTACAACCCTTGCCCGGTGGTTGTGGGGGTCTGCGGGCGGGGGGGCTTATCGGAATCTGGAAGCCCCCTTTAACAAGGGGACCCCCAGATCCCGGCCCCCCCCTGTGTGAAATGGTAACGGGGTACAAATGTACCCCCTACCATTTCACAAAAAATGTGTGAAGATGGTAAAAAAAAGACACTACACGCCTTGGGACAAGTCCTTTATTAAAAAAATTTAAAAATAAAACTATCCCACGGAGTCTTTCTCTTCTTCTTCTCGAGCTCCCACGGACTTAAAAAGAAAAAAAACAAAGAAAAGCCGCAAGCCGCCTACAATCTGCCTCCATGGGAGACACCCGCCGTAATGACTGGCCTCTCAGGTGACAGTTCTTTTATAAGTGAGAGCGGAGCCACACAATGTCATCGCCGGGTGACCCCGCCCCCCCCTCTGATGTAAGGGGATATCCCTATGGCTTTCCCGTAGCATTACCATTTCACACAGGGGGGGTGGGTTCTGGGGGTTCCCTTGTTAAAGGGGGCTTCCAGATTCCGATAAGCCCCCCCGCCCGCAGACCCCCACAATCACCAGGCAAGGGTTGTGGGGATGAGGCCCTTCTCTCCATCAACATGGGGACAAGGTGCTTTGGGGGGGCACTAGCCCAAAGCACCCTCCCAATGTTGAGGGCATGTGGCCTGGTATGGTTTTCCTGCGGCCTGCCAGGTTGCATGCTCGGATAAGGGTCTGATATGGATTTTGAGGGGGACCCCCACGCCATTTTTTTTTTTTTTTTTATTTTGGCACGGGGTTCCCTTTAATAGTCATACAAGACCTGAAGGGCCTGGTATGGAATTTAGGGGGACCCCCACGCATTTTTTTTTTTAAATTTTAGTTCGGGGTTCCCCTGTGGGGAAATTCCATGCCATTTTTATCAATGAATTTTTATATGTATTGCCCGACCGACAATTCATTATAGCTAGCTCTAACACTTTTAAATGACTTTTTTTCCTTTGAAATGTCATTTTGCTATCAGACTGTTCTAAACACGGGAAACATGTGCCCCTTTACAGGCATACTATAGACACACCCCCAGGTACAAAATTTAAAGGAATATTACACTTTTATTGTTTCACTTTAAGCATTATTAAAATCACTGCTCCCGAAAAGAAGGCCGTTTTTAAAACTTTTTTTTGCATTGATACATGTCCCCTGGGGCAGGACCCGGGTCCCCAAACACTTTTTAAGACAATACCATGCATATAAGCCTTTAAAATTAGTACTTTTGATTTTTTATGTTCGTGTCCCATAGACTTTAATGGCGTTCGCGTGTTCAAACTAATTTTTTTGCCTGTTCGCATGTTCTGGTGCGAACCGAACGGGGGGTGTTCGGCCCATCCCTATTTGTTACCCCAACATTTCATATTCCTGATACATGCCTGCTGTACCATGTACTCGTATGAGAAAGTCTTCTGTTCTTTTTGTATTGCTTCCTTTGTGTGAAATCCCTGGTGTTCCTGTAAATCTCCCTGCTTTCCTATTAATAACTGACCACACTAAGCAGGAGAGCACAACATGGTCAGTGCTCTAGCTATGCTGGGAACTTAGCTTGCTCCCCTCTAATGATCAGACTTATCTTGACATGCTCCCCCACCCCGCTCAGCACAGTCTTTCACTGGGAAGATCAGTGTGCTGTTGCTTCTCCCCCCAGCTCTTATGCAGCTGAGAACAGAGGGAATGTGATCACTTATAAAAAAGGGAAAAAATGTATTTATGTTTTTATATTTATACACAAATGTTTTGCCTTTCATTTCTAATTTAAACTGAATGGGTTGTTTTACAAGGTGATCGTTTACAACCACTTTAAGTGTGACAAATATGCAAAAAAAATATAAGAAGAAAGGGGCAAACACAACACTGTATATAGGAAAATATTTTTATATTGATTTTCACTATGATTGTGGGAAAAATTAGCGCTGCCTCTTTATGTACGTATTACATCAGATATTAGGATATAAGGTCTTCACCTTTCTCTTCTTCTTTTTGGCTACAAGCGCAGTTTTTAATTTGTATTTGATCACGGCGATTGGTCATCACAGCGATCACATGGTACCGAGCTGCTCAGATCACCTCTGTACACTGTGTTTGACCGGAGCCATCCAAGAACAGCTCAATTTACAGACATTATTAGGGAAATTTCTGGAGTGATGTTTATAAACAGAGCTACAGAAATAGGCATCCACCACTCTGTGATTATTTTTTTTATTTTTTTTTTTTACAATATGGCAATAGTAGGTTTCTTTTCCTCAGAAGGCAACCACAGCCTGAGTAGCAGTACCTTTCCCAGGCCAGCAGGCTGCAGAGAAGGACCCTAACTAACTGTAGAAAAGCAGTGGTCTATCTACAGAGCCTGACACGCCCTCTGCTGAGTCACTCCTATGGCTCTGCAATCAGAAAATCTACTGCCCCCTGCTGATTGGAGCACTCTGATTGAGCAAGGGGCATGTCAGGCTTCTGCAGAGAGACCACTGCTTCCACACGGAGATAACGGTTCCTACTCTGTAGCATGCTGTCAGAGGACTGGGAATGCGACAGATTGTAAAACTTTGCACACTTAATTTTTGATGCATCTAAATGTACTTAGCCATACAAGTCCTTCTGAATATGACGTACGATGACTAGCTATGTAGATGTATTAAACTGAAAGTCCATTTGGCTGAGTACCATGTTATGCCACTTTCTTAGAACAGATTACATTTTATTGTGTGGAATTACCATGGCAGAAGTTAGAATTCCACTTTATTCTTCTTCAGGATCGGCAGTGACTCCTGTGGTCACCTTCACCCCAAACTGGAGGAAGATCTTCAGAGGAGAGTCTATAACAATGACGTGTGATGTGGGGTCCTCTGGAGGAGAAGATCTGACCTACATCTGGTACAAAGATTATAAGAGGGTGAATGAAGGAAAAATCTATACCATTGTACCTGCAACCACTATGGATAGCGGGGACTACAGCTGCCAGGCCGGTACAGAAAGAAGCGGCACTGCCAGACTGGACGTTGTTGTTGGTCAGTTCATTTTTTTCATATTTGGAAATATACCATTTATTATGCTCTTTGCCCATTCCAGACAAAATAAAAGAAACCTATTATCAAGCAGTACCCACATGTTTCTTCTTAGTGCAGCCTGCAGTTGACTTTTTAGGCGCTCCCATGTTATAGGAATTGTTTTACCTGCCAAAGGATTCATATTTTGTCTATGCAGCCCTCAGATTTGCACAGCTCTGTCACACAGTACAGCCTTGTCTGGCAGGGCAGGAGACCTTATTTTTTTCTGCTGCAATTCGGTGACACGTACAGGTCTTGTCCCTTCCCAGCCAGTGACTGGTCAGTGAAAGGAGAAGCAGCAGACTGGTGAGCTTATCTCTCTGTCACTCTGCTCTCTCCTCCTATCAGCAAGATCTTTAGTAGCACTGCAGATCTTTGCGCTTCTTTTCCCTCCCTCAGTCAGAGCTTAGCTGTACAGGAACTGCAAGTGTCTGATACAAAGTCAAATTCAGATACTTACACTTCTTGCAGTAATATAATTTACACCAATCAGCCATAACTTTATGACAACCCACCTAATATTGAGTGGGTTCCTCTTTTGCCCCCAAAACATCCCTGATCCAATGAGGCATGGGGCCTACTAGACCTCTGAAGGTACGCTCTGGTTTCTGGCACCAATCCGTCAGTAGCAGATCCTGTAAGTTGGGAGGTGGGGCCTCCATGGATTGGACTGTTTTCCCAGCACATCCCACAGATGCTCATTTGTATTGAGATCTGGAGAATTTGGAGGCCAAGTCAACACCTCAAACTCATTGTTGTTTTCCTCAAACCATTCTTGAACCATTTTTGTGGTGAGGCGCATTATCCTGCTGAAAAAAACCATTGCCATCAGGGAATCCTGTTTCCATGAAGTGGTGTACTTAATTACCCACAATGTTTAGGTAGGTGATACCTGTCAAAGTAATATATAAGGATTGACCAAGTCAAAACATTAGCGGACTTTGTGGGCACGCAATGAGAGGGAAAATAAAAAAAAGGTATAAATTTTATTACAGCATAATTAAAAAAACATATAAACAACATACAAACAACTTAAAGAAAAATTACGGAAAGAGAGGAAAATTCAATAGCACCACATCCCAAATATTCACTTTAAATGTAAGAGAGGGGCATTGAGGCCAATATATGGTCCTCAGGGACTTTTAACGGTGCTTGAGTAAGGTAATATATCCAACATATCATAAAATCATATTTTATTAAACAATCTTATAAAAGGAAACAGACATGATCAAGGACAATATACAATATAAAAAAAGAGGGGGGGGGGGAAGATGACCCTTTGATATACAAATTAATACCACTTTCTCAACATGTTTTGCTTGCATAAGCTTCTTCAGGAGATATATTTGTGATATTAAGGTCAACTATAAGAAATAGAAAGAATATCCATAAATCATACATATACATATCTGCTAATACCTCATGCAATCATAATATTAGAGTATAGACAATATACAAAATAAATCTAGTAATTAAATCTACATCTGTGTAAACATTATATATTAAAGAAGAAAAAAAAAAAAAAAAAAAAACGGGGGGGAGGGGGAGGGGGAAGAGAAAGGGAGGGGGATTTTTTGCATTATCATCATTCAGCTCAAAAGAGCTTACCTGTGGAAAGAAGTCTACAAATCACATGGACATTGTGTAATGGCAAAATGCTTCCTCCTTGATTCTCACCTCACTAGGGAGGCATGCAGAGAGAGATAAAAATCTTTAAGTATAAGCAAAGATTTTTATCTCTCTCTGCATGCCTCCCTAGTGAGGTGAGAATCAAGGAGGAAGCATTTTGCCATTACACAATGTCCATGTGATTTGTAGACTTCTTTCCACAGGTAAGCTCTTTTGAGCTGAATGATGATAATGCAAAAAATCTTCTTTGGAAGAGCTTATACTTAAAGATTTTTATCTCTCTCTGCATGCCTCCCTAGTGAGGTGAGAATCAAGGAGGAAGCATTTTGCCATTACACAATGTCCATGTGATTTGTAGACTTCTTTCCACAGGTAAGCTCTTTTGAGCTGAATGATGATAATGCAAAAAATCCCCCTCCCTTTCTCTTCCCCCTCCCCCTCCCCCCCGTTTTTTTTTTTTTTTTTTTTTTTTTTTTTTCTTCTTTAATATATAATGTTTACACAGATGTAGATTTAATTACTAGATTTATTTTGTATATTGTCTATACTCTAATATTATGATTGCATGAGGTATTAGCAGATATGTATATGTATGATTTATGGATATTCTTTCTATTTCTTATAGTTGACCTTAATATCACAAATATATCTCCTGAAGAAGCTTATGCAAGCGAAACATGTTGAGAAAGTGGTATTAATTTGTATATCAAAGGGTCATCTTCCCCCCCCCCCTCTTTTTTTATATTGTATATTGTCCTTGATCATGTCTGTTTCCTTTTATAAGATTGTTTAATAAAATATGATTTTATGATATGTTGGATATATTACCTTACTCAAGCACCGTTAAAAGTCCCTGAGGACCATATATTGGCCTCAATGCCCCTCTCTTACATTTAAAAAAACATACAAACAACACCCTGTATGGTAGACATGTGCGCCGTCAATAAATTTGTTTCGTTTCGTTCCGTTCCGTTTCGTATTCCAATTAATTTGTATTTTGTAATTCGTGTCCGAAATTCAATTCGGATTCATACGAAATACGAATTTTCGTTAGGTGCGTTAACTTTTCGTAACAATTACAAATGTTCGTTATGATGAATTTATTATGAGGGGCTCCCACCATCTCTGTGCTGTGCTGACTTCCTGGGTTATTTAACTTCATCATAACGAACAATTATAATTAACGAACATTCTTGTTTCCGTTGTAACAGAATTTGGATCCGAAACTCGTAAACAAAATTTTGTATTTCATACAAAATTCAGAAGCATAGAAATTCATATTTCGGATCCTCCCGAATGTACGAATTTACGGAAATTCGTACGAATTTTCGATTTGTATGAAACTAATCGCACATGTCTACTGTATGGACACAGTTACCAGTTACCCAATAAAGCAGTTACAGAGCGCTGAATATAAGGTACAAAGATTGATTTCATAATGTATCAAAGTAGGAGAAGAATTTCTGATCCAGTAATACCTCCACAAACTTGCTTGTCGACGCGTTTCACTAAAATATTAGCTTCCTCAGGACAAATACTGGGTAGGTGCTGGTAAACTTTGGCTCAGGATATGGGAAAACCTCACAGAACTAACAGACAATCGAAAGGCGAAATTTCAAGTTTTCATATGTGTTTGTATGGTAGTAAGATACACACATATCATGTAGTCTATGATATGTACCACTGATATACAACGGTCATGTAAAAATATTAGAATATAAATCACACCGTGGTAAGTGGTCACAGATTCCAATTATGCATGTATTCAACACAGTATCAATAGTACTGAGAAATGGCCCATAGGTACAGAACCAATGTATTAAATGGATGAGTGCTCAATCCCCTTAAGTATAGATACCGATAGTTAGATGGATAGATAGATGTCTGAATATGTTAATACTGCCCTTATCCCATAAGGGGAGACCTTTTGTTAGGGCTCATGTCAGTGTTGCTGCATAAGCAGGGGAAAATGTGCCCCCTTTGACACTGCACCCCTGTGTATGGCTTTCCTTGCTGTGTGTATATCAGTGGTATATATCACAGACCACATGATATGTGTGTATCTTACTACCCTACACAAATACATATGAAAACTTGAAATTTCGCTTTTTGGTTGTCTGTTAGTTCTGTGAGGTTCTCCCATATCCTGAGCCACAAGTTTACCAGCACCTACCCAGTATTTGTCCTGAGGAAGTTAATATTTTAGTAAAAAGCGTTGACAAGCAAGTTTTTGGAGGTATTACTGGATCAGAAATTCTTCTCCTACTTTGATACATTATGAAATCAATCTTTGTACCTTATATCCAGCCCTCTATAACTGCTTTATTGGGTAACTGGTAACTGTGTCCATACAGGGTGTTGTTTGTATGTTGTTTATATGTTTATTAATTATGCTGTAATAAAATTTATACCTTTTTATTGATTTTTCCTCTCATTGTGTGCCCACAAAGTCCGCCAATTTTTTGATTTGGTCAATCCTTATATATACATTTTTGGATGTTGGCATGGTGAGGGTCTTCCCTACCTGTCAAAGTAACATCCACATGAATGAGAGGACCCGAGGTTTCCCAGCAGAACATTGCCCAAAGCATCACACTGCCAAAACTGCATCCTGGTGCCATCTCTTCTTCAGGTAAGTGAGGCACACACACCCAACCATCCACAGGATGTAAAATAAAATGTGATTCATCAGACTAGGCCACCTTCTTCCATTACTCTGTGGTCCACTTCCGATGATCAGGTGCCCATTGTAGGTGCTTTTGGCTGTGAACACGGGTCAGCATGGACACCCTGACTGGTCTGCCGCTACACAGCTCCATACACAACAAACTGCGATGGATAATTTTCCTGCTTTCAATGCATCAACTTCAGGGACAGCATGTTCCCTTGCTGTCTAATATATCCCACTGACTTTCAGATGCCATTGTAACAAGCTAACCAGTATTATTGGGTGATCGGTGTATTTATATAAAAGTTATGGCTGATTGGTGTATTTTTTGGAACCTGAATTTATTGCTGTGCATCACAATGACCCTGTAACTAGGATAAAACATTTGATATAGAAGAATCCTGTAAAAGAAGATGATGAATACTTAGTTGTAGAGATGAGATAATGGTTTGCTCCCTTCGGATGAGAGACAAAACTTTTGCATGTTTAGCTTCTTGCTGGTGCAAGCCGAGCATCATATATAGAAGGTATTCTGCTTCTATTTATATATCACAATTGATAAATGAAACATACAGTATATACTAATTCATGGAGGTTACACACAGGAGGCATTTACTATACATCTATACTACAAATGGTTGTGGGAGTAATACTGTGTCTGTCCTTCATCTTCTCATGTGATCTTCTCTGTGTTCCAGGCCTGGTGATCCTGCAGATTCCTCTCGATGTTCATGAAGGAGATGATCTGACTCTGAGATGTCACCATCGTTCTGGCTACACTGGAAAATATACAAAATTCTACAAGGACGATTCTCTCATTCAAAACTGGAGAGAAACATCTGAATTTCATGTAGGAATTGTAAACATGATGAACATCAGGAAATACAAATGTACAAAGGAAATAACTTGGAATACTTGGAATAATTATGTAACTATCTCAGATGAAGCTTTTATCTCCATACACAGTAAGTCATGGGATGTGTACATATCTACCCTTTAATATAGCCAAAGTGGTTTACTAAATCATTTCCAAATACACATTTTAGGCCTGAAGATTTGTTTCCAATTTTTGGAAACATATAAAAGATGGGGTTATGTCAATAAAATAGATACCAAATATAACAAGCTTTAAGCCTGCACCGAAAAACTTTGGTACCACAATTTTTTACAGATCAAGAGTTTAGAATTAACCATGAAGGATGGCCCTAGAATCATTGCTGTCAGAACTAGACATGTGCAGAATGAAAAGAATTGTTTAATTTCAATTTGTTGTTTAAATAATTTTGTTTAGTTAAATTCATTTAATGTGTTTTTATTCTATTCTTTTATTTTTTCTTTTCTATTCTTTTTTTTATTCTTTTCTATTCTGTTTTACTCTATTCTATTATGTTTTATTCTAATCTTTTCATAATTCAAATTTCAAAAAAGACGACTGTATTCTTTCAATTTTACTCCATTCTATTCTAATCTATTTGTTTTTCTATTCTACTATTTTCCAAGAAATTCCTCTATTTTCTATTCTATTCCATTCTATTATATTCTTTTTTTTATATTCCATTTTTTATATTCTATTCTGTGTTATTCTATTCTTTTCTTTTCAAAATTTGAACAATGGAGGATGGCTATATTTTAACACTCAAACACACAGTCTTTGAAGGAAATCAGCAATATTCAGCAATATGTTCATATTTTGAATTTGTTTTGATTTGAATTCTGTCCGAAATTTCATTTTGTTATTTCAGATTCATTTAAATGTATTACTATTGTACTTCGGAAATTCAGATTCATCCAAATTTTGATTCAGAATGAAATGAACCGCTCATGTCTGGTCAGCACAACTGTCATTTTTTTATGGCCACACCCGACACATGATTATGTTCTTATCCACTTGAAGACCAGGCTTTTTCTGGAACTTTTTGTTTAAGTTTAAATCAGTATTTTTTACTAGAGAGTTGCTTATAACCCCTAAACATTATATGTATATATATATTTTTTACAGAGACCCTAGAGAATAAAATGGTGATTGTTGCAATTTTTTATGTCACACAGTATTTGTGCAGCGTGCATTAGGGTGAAAAACCTTAAGGCTTTAGAACCACTTTAAACATTTCTATTACATATGTTTTCAAGCACACAAAAAAGCTGACTGACTGAGCCTACCTAGAAGAACTTTGTTAAAAACAAACTATTAGGACGATGAACACCTCAGTCAGGACTATTTATGTACAAAATAATGTATAGAGTGTAGGGGTCAGGAGTAAGTTACATGCAAAACAACATATAGAGTGCAGCAGTCAGGATGAACCCTGTGGTCACATCAGAGTCCCCTCTTATATCAAAGTCCCCATTATTTCCCTGTACAGAAGAGTTTCTCCTTACATCAGAGTTCCCCCCTATTACTGGAGTTCCCCTTTACATAAGATTCCACAGACTTCCTCCTTAGATCAGAGTCCACAGAGTTCCCCCTTACATCAGAGTCCTCAGAGTTCTCCTTTACATCAGACTCCACAGAGTTTCCCTTACATCAGAGTCCCCAAAGTTCCCCTCCTTTACATCAGAGTCCACAGGGTTCAGTGTAGGGGGGAACTCTGCAGATCCTGATGTAATGGGGAACACTGTGGAGTCGTGGACCATGATGTAAAGGATGGAATGGGGTCTCTGATCACTAATCCCCCCCTCTTCCTTACACAAGAGTCCACAGAGTTCCCCTTTCATCAGTGCAAAGGGGGAATTCTGAAGATGTAAAGGGGAACTCTGATTTAAAAAGGGATGCTGTGGACCATGATGTAAGGGGGAATGCTGTGGACTCTGGTGTAAAGAGGAACTCTGAGGGTCACCAGTGCTCCCCTTACATCAGAGTTTGCAGAATTCCCTCTTACATAATGACCCACAGCTTTCCTCTTTACATCCAGATCCGCAGAGTTCACTGTAAGGGGGAATACTGCAAACTCTGATATAAAGGGGAACTCTGAGGACACTGATTTAAGGAGGAACACTGCAAACTCTGAATGTGGGGGGGGGAGACTCTGGTGACCACCTACCACCTTCCGCAGAGTAAATACACTAAGGTAAGGGAGAGTTAGTGATATAAGGGGGAACCTTTATATCTGTGTCCTCCCTTACCTTAGCATATTCACTACCCCCATTACATCAGTGACTTCCTCCCCCAGACTGTGTGGCCTGCCTGGAGCTGTCACACTGACCTCTTCCATAATAGCTTGGCCTTGGGTGCAGGGAGGGCACTGAGGACAGGATCAGTCAGCCTTGCTTGCCTTTGATCCTCTTCTCCTCCTGGGACAGCTCTACCACTCCCCCTCTTTGTGCTCTCAGACTTAATTTTCCAAAAAGACACCAAGTGCCATGATGTCACCATGCGCCCACCCCCCACCCAAGACCAAGTACCATTTGCCTGGCTTCGGAACTGCGCATGCGCAGTGTTAAATTTGACCACAACTATCTTTTTTACTTGCACTCGGCACATGTTCCCAGACATTAACAGACAGGTAAAAATCTGCTGATTTTTACAAACTGTCCATAAATTTATGGGTGGTTTGCAACCTTGGCTGCTGCAGACATAGCATTTATGCCCATGGCAGTGATGAAGTTAAATAAAGGAAACCTCCAAGTACAAAATAATACACCTGCAGAATTTTGTAGAGGTGTGATGTGAATTCTGCACTCATTAATGATCAATACAGAAGATACATTACTATTACCATTTGTGTATGTGATTATTTTTTAGATCTATTTGAAATTCCAAAGATAAAAGTGACCCCGTATCCAGTGGTAGAAGGTGATGAGATGACCCTGACATGTGACACTAGTCTCAGCCCGCTCAGACTGAGGACACAACTCAAATTTGCTTTTCAAAAAGATGGACGGAATGTCAGAGAATTCACTTCATATAATCAATATGGAGTTCAGTCCCCTCAGGTGAAGGACTCTGGGAAATATTCCTGTGAAGTGACAACGGCAGCCAACAGTGTAAAGAAGAGGAGTCAGGAAATATTGGTGAAGATAAAAGGTGAGTCAACCTCAGGACCAACCAAAGAAATGAGTAACATTTTATAAACCCAAACCAGAAAACTAAGATTTGTGATGATCAGCATTTACAGTAACAATGAATTCATGGTAAATCAAACATTCTTAGATGCCCAGTTTCAGCTGTAATAGTCCCTAAAAATAGGTGGACAAACCTCTTATTATGTAGCACCCCCTCAACCTTTGGAGATAGTTCAGCACGCCCAAGTGGCTCAGTGCGCTGACTTTTAACTTCAGGGTTGAATCATTGACTTGTAGGGTGGAAGAAAGTGGGAGCCAATCCCTTTAAGACAGTTCAACATAGTTTATTATGTGACCAAATAAACTCGGAGACAGAGGGATTCGGGCACAGGTTACACAAAGAACGAAAAGTGCAGACTCCAAATTTCTACTTACAGTCAATACAGAAAAATGAACTTTAAATGAGATTATAGCTGTGTACTATTCAGACTGTAGAGCAGCTTCAGTTCAGCACAGTGACCCCTTGGATGAGCCACCAGAACTTTCTGCAAAGTCCACCAGCAGAAGCTTCTCCTCAGCTTCCCTTCACTAGAAACTTAAAAAAATGTGCACAAAAACCCGGAGGAAGGGACTTAAAAAGACTGTGCATGGCCCAAAATGGCAGCCAGGGACACCTAGATCCAGCATTGCCAACTGGAACGCTGCTATAGGGAATCATAGAGAAACCCAGTTTCCATTGACTTCCTCCTCCAGCTACATTGCTGTTCCAGACTAGCGTCACCTGCAGTGGAGAAAATAGACTGCAACTGCCTACACACCACTAGCAATAGAATGCATTAAGGTGAAAAAACTTAAGGCTTTAGAACCACTTTAAACATTTATATTACATATGATTTCAAGCACACAAAAAAGCTGTCTGGCTGCGCCTACCTAGAAGAACTTCATTAAAAACAGCAACTATTGGGACAATGAACACCTTGGTCAGGACTATGTAATCTACAACAAAATGTATAGAGTTCAGGGGTCAGGAGTAAGTAACATGCATTACAACATATAGAGTGCAGCAGTCAGGATGAACCCTGTGGTCACATCAAAGTCCCCAGTATTTCCCTATACATCAGGGTTCTAAGAGTTTCTCCTTATATCCGAGTTCCCCTTTACATCAGACTCCACAGACTTTCTTGTTAGATCAGAGTCCACAGAGTCTTTTTTGTTCCACAGAGTTACCCCTTACATCAGACTCCACAGAGTTCTCCTTTACATCAGACTCCACAGAGCACCCCCTTACATCATAGTCCACAACGTTCCCCCTTACATCGCAGTTCACAGAGTTCTCCCTTACATCAGACTCCACCGAGTTCACCCTTACATCAGAGTCCACAAAGTTCCCCTCCTTTACATCAGAGTCCGCAGGGTTCAGTGTAAGGGGGAACTCTGCAGATCCTGATGTAAAGGGGAACACTTTGGACCCTGATGTAAGGGATGACTCTGATGTAATGGGGTCTCTGATCACCAACCCCCCCCCTTACACAAGAGTCCACAGACTTTACCCTTACATCAGTGCAAGGGGGGATTCTGCAGACCCGGATGCAAAGGGGAACTCTGATGTAAAGCGGAATGCTGCAGACCATGATGTAAGGGAGAATGCTGTGGACTCTGGTGTAAAGGGGAACTCTGGTTTAACAAATTAGTTAAACCAAGGGGGCTCCACAGAGCATCCTCATAAGCGATATTAATGTACCGTGACATGGCTTTTATCTTATTTCTGTAGTCTTCAGCTGAGCAGACCCAATAAAATACATGTGTGGCCTCTCTTCTATCTCCTCTTTCTCCTATAGGTAAGGAATGACTGCAAAGAAATACACTATGTACAGTAGATTGGTGGGACATGGGGTGGGGTGGGGTGGGGGATGCAAAGGGAAGAAGTAAACCTAGGTACCTTTGGCCCTGTCATATGGAAGAGAGGGGGAGGGGGAAGGGAAATTGGATAAAGAAAAAAGCTCCACACCTGGCCCCAAGGGGTTGGTGGGTGTGCGGACGTGCTGCGGAGTTTGTGTGACCCCCTAGATTGGGGGTTCGCCCCCGCAGCGGGCCGGTATACACATATGGAGTCTTCATGTAGAGACAGAATATAGGCAAACAACTATTACAATTAGTCAATCAGGCAGAGTAGTACACTGTCGCAATGTCATTATACAAGGTACCTGGGTTGCTCATGTTTTTATATATATTGGTGAGTCTGGGTATGCACAATAGGGTATGTTTTGTATTATAATCTTTGAAAATAAATAAAGATGAAATTAAAGGGGAACTATGAGGGTCACCAGTGCCCCCCTTACGTCAGAGTCCACTGAATTTTCCTTTACATTATGGCCCACAGTGTTCCCCCTTTACATCAGAGTTCCTCTTTACATCCAGGTCAGCAGAGTCCTCCCTTGCACTGTAATAGGGCGTACACACGGTTGGACTTTGTTCGGACATTCCGACAACAAAATCCTAGGATTTTTTCCGACGGATGTTGGCTCAAACTTGTTTTGTCTACACACGGTCGCACAAAGTTGTCGGAATTTCCGATCGCCAACCACGCGGTCACGTACACCACGTACGACGAGACTAGAAAAGGCCGGTTCAGAACCAAGCGCGGCACCCTTTGGGCTCCTTTTGCTAATCTCGTGTTAGTAAAAGTTTGGTGAGAGACGATTCGCGCTTTTTCAGACTCGTGGCTTTCAGATCGTTTTCTGCCGTTCAGTTTGTGCTTGTGGGTTTGTATCTGCTCTTCAGTGCGTGCAAGCAAGTTCCGCGTGACTTTAGGTAGTCATTGTATTCTTGTTCGTTTGTTACTGTTTTTCAGGTCACTCTTCACAGGCCTTGCTGTTCTTCAGTGCGTTCTGTTACTTCGTTCTGAGCAGCAGACCGTTTTCTAGCCATGTTTCGTATGCGTACTCCTCGTAGAGTTCGTGCTGTGCGGGGGCTTGGTGTTGGGGTCCTGACCTTGACACAAGTCCAGTCCATGAACAGGGTGGGGAGGAGTTCATGGACCAAGAATTGGTTGCTTCAGCGTGACCAGTTCTCTCATATGCCTTTTCTCCGTGAGATCCGTGAGAATAATCCTGATGATTTCAGGAACTTTCTCAGGATGACGGACCCCGTGTTTCACCGTTTGTTGGCTTCGCTGACCCCCTTTATTAGCAGGCAGGATACCTGCATGAGGCAAGCCATCACTCCAGAGCAGAGGTTGGTCGCTACCCTGCGGTATTTGGCGACAGGGAGAAGCCTGCAGGACCTCAAGTTCTCGACAGGCATCTCCCCCCAGGCTCTGGGGATCATTATCCCAGAGACCTGTTCTGCCATCATCCAGGTCCTGCAGAAGGAGTATATGAAGGTAAGATTTTTATCCTTTAATATCACATTTTATTGTATTGAATGTTTGCTAATATCTTGTATTTCTTTCCTCATTCCCTAATTACCATGATTGCAATATGCTGTGAATGTCCTCTTTGTCCTCATGCATGCTGGATTTTTATGTAATTATTATTTTATGTCCTTCATACATATGTGTATGCCCTATATTCACCTCATGTAGTCACTTAACAATGTATTTTATCAGCTCCATAGTAGTGCTTTACCCCAAACACCCCCTAAAATGTTTGGAAATGTTATTTTAGCTTTAAATTCAGGCAGAGTGGCAGGGGCTTTTTTTTGTGGTGTCCCCAAATAATTTTTAGTAACCCTCCCTCCCCCAACTGCTAAGTCAGCTGATCCCAATTCTCTATCCTCAATCATCTATCTGCTGACTTTGCCAAACACATACACACTATACCCACCTCTTTACTGGTCAGATTTATGGATGAATTACCCAAAGCATGTAGTGCAAGGGCCTGCCTGTATACTTTCCAATGGTACTGTTTAAATTTTTTGTATCCTATTATTATCTTGATAGGTAATAGCAGAATGTCCAAATGTCCTCAAATGTGTACAGTGTGTATTTATATCTTTGTATTTATGACACTTCTTACCTGTCCAGTGGTCTGCCAATAGTGTAACTAAGGAGGGTCTGTTCAAAGTAATACCCATTATTTAGGCATTCATCTCTCAATGAAGTGAAGAGGGTTACCTGTCCAAGATTTACACACACCCCCTATAATGTTAGAAATGGCCCATGAGAGGGGGGGAGGGGGAATATGATAGGTGTACATTATACTTTGGTGTTGTTAAATTCCCCTTAATAAATGCTATCTGGAGGTTGCCCCATAATGTTTGTGTCTAATCTGCTTGCCATGTTTCAGAGTAAAAATAGTAATGTTTATTGTTTTTTCCTCAACAGTTTCCTTCCACACCACAGGAATGGCAGACTGTGGCCTCCCACTTTGCCCAGCAGTGGGACTTTCCTAACTGCGGAGGGGCAATTGATGGGAAACACGTCCACATCGTCCCACCACCCAACTCGGGGTCATACTATTATAATTACAAGGGGTTTAATAGTATAGTGATGTTGGCAGTGGTGTCGGCTAATTACGACTTCTTGTATGTGGACGTGGGGAAGAATGGCCGGATGTCCGATGGTGGAGTGATCGCCCAGACGGAGTTCTACAGGCGTCTCCAGAATAGCAGCTTGGACTTGCCAGCTCCAGAGGACAATGTTGAAGGACTTCCATTTGTTTTAGTTGCTGATGAAGCATTTGCGCTGGGGGACCACCTGATGCGGCCATTCCCAATGAGGACCCTCATCCCGGAACAGAGGGTTTTTAGTTACCGGCTGGCCAGAGCCCGAAGAGTGGTGGAGAACACATTTGGAATCCTGGCCAGCCGGTTCCGACTATTTCTGACACCCATCCATATGGCGGAGTATAAACTGAACCATATTATACTGGCGTGCTGTGTTCTCCATAACTTTTTAAGGAAACATTCGGCCAACTATGCTGGCTCAGTTGGGCCTGAGGCCGGAATTCTACATCAAACCACACTGACGGCGCTTGAAAGTGGCCGTCCTGGCTTGCCCTCCCTGAGTGCCCGTGATGTCCGGTTACGCTACCTGGAGTTCTTTGCGGGTAGGGGGGCTATCAATATGCCAGACAATATGTGAAGCCTTTTTTTAATAAAAAAACCAAATAAATTCTTGGTGGACATTTACTGCTTGTGTTTGTTTTAGCTGACCCTGTCATAAATGTGTTGAGTCCAGAAAATGTCGTGATTGTGTAACCTTATACAAAGCACTGTTGGCTCTTATTTCCTAAATGCAAAAACACATTTTACTACAAGTGCACTTGCAACTGCACTGAAACAGCACTTGTAGTGCAAAGTGGATTTGCCCTTAGGAAATAGCCCCCATTTTCACAGAAAGCAGCAATTACATCACCCCAAAAGTGTTGTAGCGTTGAGACAATAATCCACACATTCTTGATTAACAATCTTTTTAATACCTGCACAATCACATGTGCATTTACCAAAGGTTTTTCAAACAAACCAACATGTTTGTTTTATAACAATTTTTGTGGTGGCATTATCCAAAATCAAAATGTCCATTTTATAGAAAACAGGCCTGTGTAAAACCAACAAGAAAAGACACAAATCTTGAACTTACAAACGTCACATTTGGTCGAAATTGAAGGCAATATCAGACATGAGTATTTAGGAACTGTGTTTGATATTGCGTTCAGATGGGGGGAAATCACCCCTGGAAAAGCCAAATTTGGAAGATGCACACCAATTTCCCAATGTCAACATGTGCTATCTGCCATCACGGGGGATCAAGGGATGTGTTTTGGGGGAGAAACCCCTTCCTCACCGCTACTTTATTATTGAGGAAGGGGTTGCACCCCCAAAACGCGTCCATTGATCTCCCGTGATGGCAGATAGCACATGTTGGAACACTGTGTACATCCTCCAAATTTGGCTTTGGGAAAAATCACAAAAACATTAAGCACATTGTAGCACACAAAAGAAGAAAGTGATTTGGAGGGGTTTTAAACTCGCCCCAAAACATCAATGATGTTTTTATATTTTGGAATAACATCATTGATGTTTTGCTTGATGTTTTCCAATTGTAAATTACACCCCATGATCTCACCGATCAGGATCTGGCACTTTCGGATGTGAAAGGATCTGGATCCACAACCTCACAATTAGGGATGAGCTGAACACCCCCCTGTTCGGTTCGCACCAGAACATGCGAACAGGAAAAAAGTTCGTTCGAACACGCGAACACCGTTAAAGTCTATGGGACAGGAACATGAATAAACAAAAGTGCTAATTTTAAAGGCTTATATGCAAGTTATTGTCATAAAAAGTGTTTGGGGACCTGGGTCCTGCCCCAGGGGACATGGATCAATGCAAAAAAAAGTTTTAAAAACGGCCGTTTTTTCAGGAGCAGTGATTTTAATAATGCTTAAAGTCAAACAATAAAAGTGTAATATCCCTTTAAATTTCGTACCTGGGGGGTGTCTATAGTATGCCTGTAAAGGGGCGCATGTTTCCTGTGTTTAGAACAGTCTGACAGCAAAATGACATTTTGAAGGAAAAAACTCATTTAAAACTACCCGCGGCTATTGCATTGCCGACAATACACATAGAAGTTCATTGATAAAAACGGCATGGGAATTCCCCAAAGGGGAACCCCGAACCAAAATTAAAAAAAAAAAATGACGTGGGAGTCCTCCTAAATTCCATACCAGGCCCTTCAGGTCTGGTATGGATATTAAGGGGAACCCCGGCCAAAATTTAAAAAAAAAAATGACGTGGGGTTCCCCCTAAATTCCATACCAGACCCTTCAGGTCTGGTATGGATTTTAAGGGGAACCCCGCGCCAAAAAAAAAAAAAAAAAAAAACGGCGTGGGGTCCCCCCAAAAATCCATACCAGACCCTTATCCGAGCACGCAACCTGGCAGGCCGCAGGAAAAGAGGGGGGGACGAGAGTGCGGCCCCCCCCCTCCCTCCTGAACCATACCAGGCCACATGCCCTCAACATTGGGAGGGTGCTTTGGGGTAGCCCCCCAAAACACCTTGTCCCCATGTTGATGAGGACAAGGGCCTCATCCCCACAACCCTGGCCGGTGGTTGTGGGGGTCTGCGGGCGGGGGGCTTATCGGAATCTGGAAGCCCCCTTTAACAAGGTGACCCCCAGATCCCGGCCCCCCCCCTGTGTGAAATGGTAAGGGGGTACATAAGTACCCCTACCATTTCATGAAAAAAGTGTCAAAAATGTTAAAAATGACAAGAGACAGTTTTTGACAATTCCTTTATTTAAATGCTTCTTCTTTCTTCTATCTTCCTTCATCTTCTGGTTCTTCTGGTTCTTCTGGTTCTTCCTCCGGCGTTCTCGTCCAGCATCTCCTCCGCGGCGTCTTCTATCTTCTTCTCCTCGGGCCGCTCCGCACCCATGGCATGGGGGGGAGGCTCCCGCTCTTCTCTTCTTCTTTTCTTCTCTTCTTCTCTTCTTCATTTTCTTCTCCGGGCCGCTCCGCAATCCATGCTGGCATGGAGGGAGGCTCCCGCTGTGTGACGGCGCTCCTCGTCTGACAGTTCTTAAATAACGGGGGGGGCGGGGCCACCCGGTGACCCCGCCCCACTCTGACGCACGGTGACTTGATGGGACTTCCCTGTGACGTCACGGGGAATGCCACAGGGAAGTCCCGTCATGTCCCGTGCGTCAGAGGGGGGCGGGGTCACCGGGTGGCCCCGCCCCCCGTTATTTAAGAACTGTCAGACGAGGAGCGCCGTCACACAGCGTGAGCCTCCCTCCATGCCAGCATGGATTGCGGAGCGGCCCGGAGAAGAAAATGAAGAAGAGAAGAAGAGAAGAAAAGAAGAAGAGAAGAGCGGGAGCCTCCCCCCATGCCATGGGTGCGGAGCGGCCCGAGGAGAAGAAGATAGAAGACGCCGCGGAGGAGATGCTGGACGAGAACGCCGGAGGAAGAACCAGAAGAGCCAGAAGAACCAGAAGATGAAGGAAGATAGAAGAAAGAAGAAGCATTTAAATAAAGGAATTGTCAAAAACTGTCTCTTGTCATTTTTAACATTTTTGACACTTTTTTCGTGAAATGGTAGGGGTATAAGTACCCCCTTACCATTTCACACAGGGGGGGGGCCGGGATCTGGGGGTCACCTTGTTAAAGGGGGCTTCCAGATTCCGATAAGCCCCCCGCCCGCAGACCCCCACAACCACCGGCCAGGGTTGTGGGGATGAGGCCCTTGTCCTCATCAACATGGGGACAAGGTGTTTTGGGGGGCTACCCCAAAGCACCCTCCCAATGTTGAGGGCATGTGGCCTGGTACGGTTCAGGAGGGAGGGGGGGCCGCACTCTCATCCCCCCCTCTTTTCCTGCGGCCTGCCAGGTTGCGTGCTCGGATAAGGGTCTGGTATGGATTTTTGGGGGGACCCCACGCCGTTTTTTTTTTTTTTGGCGCGGGGTTCCCCTTAATATCCATATCAGACCTGAAGGGCCTGGTATGGAATTTAGGGGGGACTCCCACGTCTTTTTTTTTTTAATTTTTTTTTTTTTTTTAAATTTTGGTTCGGGGTTCCCCTTTGGGGAATTCCCATGCCGTTTTTTATCAATGAACTTCTATGTGTATTGCACAATGCAATAGCCGCGGGTAGTTTTAAATGAGTTTTTTCCTTCAAAATGTCATTTTGCTGTCAGACTGTTCTAAACACAGGAAACATGCGCCCCTTTACAGGCATACTATAGACACCCCCCAGGTACGAAATTTAAAGGGATATTACACTTTTATTGATTGACTTTAAGCATTATTAAAATCACTGCTCCTGAAAAAACGGCCGTTTTTAAAACTTTTTTTTGCATTGATCCATGTCCCCTGGGGCAGGACCCAGGTCCCCAAACACTTTTTATGACAATAACTTGCATATTAGCCTTTAAAATTAGCACTTTTGATTTCTCCCATAGACTTTTAAAGGGTGTTCCGCGGCATTCGAATTTGCCGCAAACACCCCAAATTGTTCGCTGTTCGGCGAACTTGCGAACAGCCAATGTTCGAGTCGAACATGAGTTCGACTCGAACTCGAAGCTCATCCCTACTCACGATCACCTAAAAAGAGAGGAACCCCAAAATAAATTTGGTTTAAAAAAAATGCCGCCATCCATCTCTTATCTGAGCCTGTGGTTGCAGACACTCACCTGTTGTGGTGACTAGTTCCACCACATCTTCTTCTTCCTCCTGCTCAGCTTGGGTTGGTGGTATTTCACCTTCTTCCAGAGGTGGGGTGTCTCTGGTCTCCTCGGATGAGGGGGTGTCCTCCGAGTCTTTTCTCCCCTATGTCAAACAAAAATGGTATAATTAGCACACAGATATTTAATGTCAGAACTAGAAATAGGAAACATTGCTTGGAAGTGGGGTACAATTGTCAATTTTAGCAGAGTTCCAAGATGTAGCTTTTTTAGTGTCCTTTGTCAACATGCAATACTTTACCTGTTTAGTACAAGCTTCACATATGTAGCCCCCCCCTATAGTATACACTGGAGCACCTGTGTGGGGCCCCCTACTAAAAATGTTGTTCTGGTGTCCCACACTAGTGCTCCAGTGTCCAGATGTGAAAACAGCTGCTCAGTGTCCACTCCTTACACAGAATCTAGTTTGCATTTCATTCTAGTAACAAAGCCATCTACACACCCCAATTCTTTGAAGACAAGTATAGGGCGTCAAAATGGTGGCCAAATGCATATGGGCTAAACAATGGTATTTTATAGTTGGAACGAAAAATGTTTGATCAGAACGAATAATGTGCCCATGAACATGAAAGTTGCCATTTTAAACTGTACAACAGTTCCTAAAAGCACATGGAGTAGCACGAACGTACTAAACATAAAGAATAGGAACACAGCACAACTACTTACTTTTTTGCAGCACTCTCCGGATCTTTCTGTACTGCTCATGTTCTCGTAATTTCAGGTCCGACCACCGCTTCCTGAGCTGATCTTTCGATCGTCGTACCCCGAAATTCCGGTGCAGACTCCTGACCACTTTCGCCATGATCTTGGCCTTTCGGACATTGGGGTTGGGGTAAGGCCCATACTTTCCATCATAGTCGGCCTTTTTCAGGATGTCCACCATTTCCAACATCTCCCCAAAGGACATATTTGAGTCCTTAAATCGCCTTCTGGATCGGGACGTTTCAGGCTCCGGCCGTTCCTCCTCCTCCTCGTTGCTAGAATTAGCACGCACCTGCTGCCTATCCGCCATGTGCTCTTCCCCCACTGCGCTGAACGAAAAGGGGCGGGGAATAGACTAGAAAGAACATCAGGGGCGGGCGGAGTTATACGCATGCGCAGTGTGTATAAAGCATAACACACGTGCGTATTACGTACGATCTGTGAGCGGAGGAAGGAGCATCGGAGACGCCGATCGTGATAATGAAGGTAAGATCTAAACTTGCGCCTATACTGCTTCGAAATGGAAGCCTATATTGTAACAAGATTAGGAGAGTTTTGCCTGACATTAGGGTTTGTCTTGTGTTGTGTCTTGCAGAGAAAATGGATGGGTTCAACGACCACAATTTCCTGCCCCTGTTCATAGACAAGTACAGGGAGCTGCCCTGTCTGTGGCAGGTGAGACACCCCCACTATAACCATAAACAAAAGAGGCAGGCAGCGCTGGAGAAACTGCTGGAGTTGGTGAAGCCGGTGGTCCCCACAGCAACCATCCCCTATTTAAAAGCTAAAATTTGTGGCCTGAGGAGCACTTATCTTAGGGAGCGCAAGAAGGTCACGGATTCCCAGAGATCCGGAGCTGCAGCAGATGACATTTATGTCCCCAGGCTGTGGTACTATGAGAGACTGCGATTTCTGTCAGACCACACTGAAGTCAGGGAATCCCTCTCCACTCTTCCATCCACGCTTCCTTCCACCCCAGCTGAGGCTTCCGATGTCCAACCTGGGCCTTCCAGCCAGGAAGAAGTGGAGGAGCCCAGTTGGAGTCAGGTATAGCATTCTTCTACAGATTTCTGGTCAATAAATAAATGATGTTTATTAGATGTTATTATTGATCACTAATTTCTGATTAAAAAAAGTGTTTTACATATCAATAGACAGTAGTGGGCACCCAAAATTGCCACAAGAATGAAAACTGCTGGGCTCAGAATGATAGTCTGTTATATTTATTAACATTGAATTTGCAACAGTCAGGAGGTGAAAATTGTGTGTGATTGATGAAGAAAATACTAAAACTATGTCCCTTTTTCATACACAGGAAGACCTCAGCCAGGAGGAGGTTGTGGAATGTGGCAGTCAGGAGGAGGCAGGGATTAGTTGCAGCCAGGAGGAGGCGGGGCTAAGTGTCAGCCAAGAGAAGCCTGGGACCAGTCGCAGCCTGACTGAGTGTCAGGTCCCTCCCCTCCGCCTGCCATATAAACGAGCCAGGAAGGCCACTCCGAGTCCCGTGCAGGATTTAGCGTTCAGGCTGATCCAGGAGGCTTCGGCGTCCCTCAGAGCCTTACCAACTCCTGAAGAGGCCTTTGCCTGCATGGCTGCCACCAAATTGCAGGGCATGCAGGAGGGCCAACGCAGGCTCTCTGAGGACCTTATTTATAAAGTCCTACATAAGGGGTGAGTGGGGAACTAACACCCAAGACGGATGTCATTGAGATGGACGATCCTCCTCCTCCTCCTCCTGCTGCCACAGCGTGTAAGGAAGCGTGGAAGGAAGACCTGAGAGTAATGACCCTGGGTTCAGTCTGGTCTGACAGAAGCTGCAGTCTCTCGTAATGACCACAGCCTGGGGACACAGATGTCATCTGCTGCTTTCCGGATCTCTGGGACTTCTGGACCAGACTGCCCTCCCTTAGATAAGGACACCTCAGGCCACCAATTTTGCTTAAAAATAGTTGATGTCTGCCCTGGGGGTCCAAGGCTTCACCCACTTCTGCAGTTTCTCCAGCGTTGCCTCCCTCTTTGTTTAGTTGTGAGCCCTTAATAAAAATTTTTTAGGTAAATTATACTCTCCTGTGTGTGTTTTCATCCAAAAAGGACAGTTTGTTGGTGACGATTCAGGTACATTTCTAACATAAAATGTGAAATTAACAAGGGACAACAACACCAAACAATCTCCTACAGATTAAATAGAACAACATATCAATGGTGTTGTGGGAACTTGTCACCAAAAACACACACAAACATTTTCGGGAGTACAAATCAAAATCGCAAAAAAAAATAAAATACAAACACAAAAAAAGAATCTACATTAAAGCCAAAAAATATATAAAAAATATACAAAAATATGTTGTCAGATGTGAGAAATCAAAATATATTGAGTGAATCACGATAAATAGTAAAGAAATAAGTTTGTGAGAAGTGTGCGTGAATATGAGCAGCAAAACTACTTAATTCTTGTCACATTATAAAGAAGAAGAGAGTGCGCTGTATTAAACCATTTTTAACATTGCAGCGTGACGAAAGTGCTGTATCCATTGCGAACGCTAAGTTTACCAGAACGAGCTGTCCCGTCTCGGAATTTCTTCTGAGCATGCGTGGCACTTTGTGCGTCGGAACAGGCCACACACGGTCAGAATTGACGCGATCGGATTTTGTTGTCGGAAAATTTTATCTCCTGCTGTCCAACTTTGTGTGTCGGAAAATCCGATGGAAAATGTCCGATGGAGCCCACACACGGTCGGAATTTCCGACAACACGCTCCGATCGGATATTTTCCATCGGAAAATCCGACCGTGTGTACGGGGCATTAGGGGGAATCCTGCAGACTGATATAAAGGGGAACTCTGAGGACACTGATTTAAGGAGGAACACTGCAAACTCTGAATGTGGGGGGGGCTCAGTTCTACCACCTCTGGCTCAGTCCCTCTGCTCCCTGCTCACCACTATCACTTGTAAACTCAGAAGTCTGGCTTTTGTGTTTACAAGAGACAGCTTGTCTCCCAACAGCTCCCTCAGATCTGATCTCCTGAGCGGGTCCCATTGAGTGCAGGATGAAGATAAGGGAGATGCAGGGGCCCGGAGTGCAGTGCAGATCCCGACACCCCCACTGGAGGATCTCCCTGCAAATGATAGAGGTAGAGCTCCCTACAATATGCAGGGAGGTACTAGAGCTGGCTGGGTGCTTCAGCTTAATACAGCAACACGAGTAAGACATGTAGAAAATGGTCAAGCATTAAAGAAGAGAGGAAGAAGGTGGGGACAGTGAAGGGGGGGTTACATGCAGAGGTCAGAGCTGAAGAGGGCTGAAAGTGAGATGTGGATAGGGGACGCAGAGGTAAAAACCTGTGGAAGAAGTCTGAACTCTGCACTCTGTGTGCAGTGCACCCCTGAACTTTGCACTATGTACGTAGCACACCCCAAAACTCTGCATGTAGCGCACCCCTGAACTCTGCCTTCTGTAACCCTCCGCCTGAACTCTGCACTCTGTACGTAATGCACTCCTGGTATTTAATGCCCCTCTAAGACCCTTCCACTGTTAGTGAAATTTGACCACACCGCTATTTGATGCGGGTGGAGGGTGGTTTTGGGGGTCATAATTAAGTTCCTGCACCTAATTTCTGAGAAAAAAAGTCCTGCATATAATCAATATGGAGTTCAGTCCCTTCGGGTGAAGGACTCTGGGAAATATTCATGTGAAGTGACAACTGCAACCTACAGTGTAAAGAAGAGGAGTCAGGAGATTTTGGTCAAGATAATCTGTCAGTCAACCTCAGGACCAAACAAAAGGAATGAGTACCATTTTATAAACCCAAAACAACTCACTCAGATTTGTGATGATCAGCATTTACAGTAACAATGAATTCATGAGAAATCTCCAAAACATTCTTAGTAATGATGCCCAGCCTCAACTGTAATAGTCCATGAAAAACAAACATTGTGGACAAACCTCTTAGTTTGTAGCACCAACTGGAGGCAGTTCAGGACCCCCAAGTGGCTCAGTGGGCTGACTTTTAACTTCAAGGTTGAATCGTTGACTTGTAGTGTGGAAGAAAGTGGAAGCCAGTCACTTTAAGACAGTTCAACAGAGTTTATTATATGACCAAATAAACTCAGAGACAGAGGGATTAGGGCACAGGTTACACAAAGAACGAAAAGTGCAGACTCCAAATTTTTCTTTACAGTCAATACAGAAAAAGGAACTTTAAATGAGATTGGAGCTCTGTACTCTTCAGAATGTAGAGCAGCTTCAATTCAGTACAATGACCCCTTGGATAAGCCACCAGCACTTCCTGCAATGTCCACCAGCAGAAGCTTCTCCCCAGCTTCCCTTCACTAGTCACTACACAAATGCGTGCAAAAACCCGGGGGAAGAGACTTAAAAAGACACTGCATGACCCCAAGATGGCCACCAGGGTCCCCTCTAGATGACATATTGTCTAGTGTTTTACTAATTAAGGACATCCCTTAGCTTAGACATCAGACACTTAACACCTAACTCTCAAATATGACAACACTTTGCACCAAAACTAATAGCTAAAATGAGCTCTTAACACCTACCCCCTCCAAGATCTAAACACTTAACACTTAACGTAACCTTTAACATTGAAAAAGGAACTTCAATTACTGTTGCTGCTGACTTTATTAACAAACAGTTACTTACCAGTCTATGGTGTCCAGAGCTCTCCGATTCTTTGCCTGGCTTTGTATAATCCAGTGCCTTCATCTGGCATATGGGAGCTGGCTGTGACTTCCTGATGTCTTGCAGTCATCTCCCCACTGTGCATGCCCAAGATTGTGCCATGCTGTGAAACTGGTCCTGCAGGTGGGTGGAGGTAGGACCAAACTGACATCTTCTTCTAGGAGAGGATTGAGGAAGTGGTACCCGCTCCCTGAAAGTAAAAAAGTTGGAACACTAGTTGGGTGTAGAGGAAGGAAGAAGATAAGTGTAACTTTTTTAACAATTTTTTAAACAATTTTTTAGTAAAGGTCTGCTTTAACCTTCACTAATTACAACTTACAGTATATCTAAATCCAAGAACTGTATAACATATTGCAGCTTACTAGTCCTTGTGGAGGCTGCATTCATTTTCTAATGCAGCCACCATCTTACCAGCCATCTTCTTCATTCAGGTTAAGTCCATTTTCTTTATGTATGAAAAAACACCTGGTGGCCCTCACAGAAATCCAGTTTCATTCCTCGGCTCTAAACAGAAATCTCAAACAATGCTATCAGCTTTCATAGCTATCTTCTCTGTACTATAACACACGCGTCACGCTGTTAAAAAGTTAGTCAGAACTAGAGATGGGCAAACGGTTCGATCCGAGCATAAGTTCGGGCCGAACTTTGGTTGTTCGGATGTTCTGCGAACACCAAACAATATGCGGTGTTCGGGGCAAATTCGAAAGCCGCCGGAACACCGTTAAAGTCTATGGGACACTAACATGCAAAATCAAAAGTGCTCATTTTAAAGGCTTATATGCAAGTTATTGTCATAAAAAGTGTTTGGGGACCCGGGTCGTCCCCAGGGGACATGTATCAATGCTCCCAAAAAAATTTAAAAAACGGTAATTTTTTCGCAAACAGTGATTTTTTTAATGCTTAAAGTAAAAAAATAAAAATGAAATATTCTTTTAAATATCGTGCCTGGGGGGTGTCTATAGTATGCCTGTAAAGTGGCACATTGTTCCCGTGTTTAGAACAGTACCACAGCAAAATGACATTTCTAAAGGAAAAATTGTCATTTAAAACTGATCGTGGCTGTAATGAATTGTCAGGTCTCGGCAATATAGATGAAACTCATTGAAAAAAAGAGCATGGGACCCCCCCCAGTCCATTACCAGGCCCTTTGGGTCTGGTATGAATATTAAGGGGAACCCCGAACCAAAATTTAAAAAAAAATTGCGTGGGGGTCCCTCCAAAATCTATACCAGGCCTTTCGGGTCTGATATGGAAATTAGGGGAACCCTGCACCAAATTTTTTTTTAAAATGGCATAGGGATGACCCCCAAAATCCATACAGTCCTGAATTTCCATATCAGACCCGAAGGGTCTGGTATGGATTTCAGGGGGGCCCACATACAATTTTTTTTTTTAATTTTAGTTCGGGGTGCCCCTTAATATTCATACCAGACCCAAAGGACCTGTTAATGGACTTTGGGGGATCCCATGCCCTTTTTTTCAATGAGTTTCATCTATATTATCAATTCATTACAGCCGTGATCAGTTTTAGATTACAATTTTTCCTTTAGAAATGTAATTTTGCTGTGGTACTGTTATAAACACGAGAAAAATGTGCCACTTTACAGGCATACTATAGACCCCCCCCCCCCCCCCCAGGCACAATATTTAAAGGAATATTTAATTTTTATTGTTTCACTTTAAGCATTAAAAAAATCACTGCTCTCGAAAAAACGGCCGTTTAAAAAAAAAAAAAATTTGCATTGATAAATGTCCCCTGGGGCAGGACCCAGGTCCCCAAACACTTTTTATGACAATAACTTGCAAATTAGCCTTTAAAATTAGCACTTTTGATTATTCATGTTCATGTCCCATAGACTTTAACGGTGTTTGTTTGTTCTGCCAAATTTTTTGCCTGTTCGGTATGTTCTGCTGCTAACTGAACAGGAGGGTGTTCGGCTCATCCCTAGTCAAAACACAACAAAACACAAAAATATTAATAGTCCCTGAGTTCTGAATAGACCGCCATTGTCGAGGTCCCCCCCAACTTAACTAGCTGACTCAAAAATTATGCTATATGCATAGATTATGTTTCTAAAACTCAGTAGGACATGAAAAGTTTTCCATAGAAAATGCGAAATCTCAAGCAGCCGTAAGTCAAGGACATTCCCCAAATGAACAGGGCTCTAAGAAGCCATAGCAGTGGAAGAAAGAAAAGAAGGAATGTAGAGGTATGGGCAAGTGTCCACTCCAGGCCTGGGGAGATGTTTCTAGTTCCTTGTCAAAAGAAGTTTATTGAGTATACAATATTATAAAGATACATAAAGTAAGTTTACAAGGATCTATAAAGTAAGCTCATTGTTTTACAGTAGGGATTATATAGGTAAATATCATGAAATTTCAAATATTAAACATTGGGTTCACGTAAACCTAAATTAAAGATATATATCATTTCCTTAGTTACTTTTGTAGGTATTTAAATGATTTATACCTACTATATATATTGTTTACAGGTAGAGTGTATATAGGTCAAATAAATTCTGATAATGAGCTTTAATCGTAAGGTGGAGAAAAGGAAAGAGAAAGAAGAAAAAGGGTAGAAAGGCAAAGGTATGGTCCACAAGGTTGTCCCGCTCGTCAGTTTATTATTCTTTTTAGTTCTCTTTGAAGCCTTAGAATGGGTATCTCTGTAAGTCCTTTAATCTGTTACCATGGCAACAGGACAGAGTCATTGAAATTTGACAGGAATTGTTGTTTTATCCAAGGATGCCAAAGTTTTTCAAATTTTGGAATTTGATTTTGATCGATGGCTACCATCTTAGCATGGGACATTGTATTATTCATTCTGTGAATTGTTTCTGCTAGTACCAACGTAGGAAATTTCCATGCTTTGGCCACTGTTTGTTTTGCAACCGTTATTAGTTGGATCATAAGTTTGAATTGAAAGAGTGTTAACCATTCCGGTTTTAGATTAAGTAAAGTTATATATGGATCTGGTTGTATTATTTTTTAAAATATTTTAGATGCAATCACGAAGACTTCCTTCCAGAAGAGATGTTTCTAGTTCAACTGGTATCGCTCATCAGGTTTCGTATCCAGGGATCCCACGTGTTTTCAAACAATGGCAGTTTATCATTTAAGAGCACCGAAAGGTGTTCGTTGATCATGAGCCAAGACTGCTTTATCTTCAATAATTCCAACTGAACCATTGGAGACCTCCAGGATCTAGCAGCAGTGATACAAGCCACTATGATTATAAATGTTATCGTGTTATGGGTTTTGGTGGATGGCACTATTGGGCCATCCTCCACTGGATGGCCCAATAGTGCCTGTTGTGGGGATTTAGTGAGTCAGTCTCACACCAGTAAGTGATTTAATAAAATGATATGTGTCCTTAACGTGGGGGGGTGCTTTGAGGTTGATGGGGACAAGGGCCTCTTCCTGACAACTCAGGTGGTGGTTGTGGAGGTCTGCAGGCAGGGGGCTTATCGGAATCTGGAAGCACCTTTTAACAAGACACAAATAAACCTCAGGACAAAGGATCATTTTTTTTAAATTAAAGCGGTATTAAACCCTTATTTTTATTTCAATCTAAACAGCATACATGTCTATACTTACTTGCCCTGTGCAGTGCTTTTGTAAAGAGCAGCTCCAATTCTTTTCTGCTGGGGTCCCCCACTGGTGCTCCAGGCCCCTCCTCATTGATGGGTGCCCCCTCAAAAAGCCACTTTCCCTGGGGCATCCATGCACACTCGCTCTCGAGTCCTGCTGCTGCGTCTATTGACACAGACAGAGGGAATCGGACCCGCTCCCATTTCACAGCTTTTGATTGACAGGAGCTCCTGTGCTATCAATCAGTCCAATTAGGAGGGAGACCCTGCGCTTGTGCTGGATTGAGTCGGGCTCAGCTAGGACAGAGGGGGGCTGGGGGGATATTACAACACAGAAGGTTTTTCACCTTAATGCATAGGATGCATTAAGGTAAGAAACCTTAAGGCTTTAGAACCACTTTAAACATTTCTATTAGATATGTTTTCAACCACACAAAAAATCTGACTGACTGAGCCTACCTAGAAGAACTTCAATAAATACAGCAACTATTGGGACAATGAACACCTTGGTCAGGACTATGTAATGTACAACATAATGTATAGAGTGCAGGGGTCAGGAGTAAATAACATACAAAGCAACGTATACAGTGCAGCAGTCAGGATGAACCATGTGGTCACATCAGAGTCCCCTCTTATATCAAAGTCCCCAGTATTTCCCTATACATCAGGGTTCTAAGAGTCTCTCCTTACATCAGAGTGCCCCCCTTATATCAGAGTTCCCCTTTACATTGGATTCCACAGACTTCCTCCTTAGATCAGAGTCCACAGAGTTTCCCCTTACATCAGAGTCCTCAGAGTTCTCCTTTACATCAGAGTCCTCAGAGTTTTCCTTCACATCACAGTCCACAAAGTTTTCCCTTACATCAGAGTCCACAGAGTTTCCCTGTACATCGTAGTCCACAGAGTTCTCCCTTACATCATAGTCCACAAAGTTCCCCTCCTTTACATCAGAGTCCACAGGGTTCAGTGTATGGGGGAAAGCTGCAGATCCTGATGTAAAGGTGAACACTGTGCACCCTGATGTAAAGGATGACTTTGATGTAATGGGGTCTCTGATCACCAAACCCCCCCTCTCCCTTACACAAGAGTCCACAAAGGTCCCCCTTACATCAGTGCAAGGGGGAATTCTGAAGACTCAGATGTAAAGGGGAACACTGATGTAAAGAGGAATGCTGCGGACTATGATGTAAGGGGGAATGCTGTGGACTCTGAGTGTCACCAGTGCCCCCTTACATCAGAGTGCGCAGAATTCCCCCTTACATCATGGTCCACAGCGTTCCCCCTTTACATCAGAGTTCTTCTTTACATCCAGGTCCGCAGAGTTCCCCCTTGTACTGTAAGTCCTGCAGACTCTGATATAAAGGGGAACTCTGAGGACACTGATATAAAGGTCAACAATTCAAACACCTACCACCTTCTGCATAGTGAATACAGTAAGGTAAGGGAGAGTTACTGATATAAGGGGAAACCTTTATATCAGTGTCCTCCCTTACCTTACTGTATTCACTACCCCCATTACATCAGTGACTCCCTCCCCACAGACTGTGTAGCCTGGCTGGAGCTGTCACACTGACCTCATCTGTAATTGCTTGGGTGCAGGTAGGGAAGCCTCAGTCAGCCTTGCTTGTCTTTGATCCTTTTCTACTCCTGGGTCAACACTCCTGCTTCCCCTCTTTGCGTTCTCAAACTCAGTTTCCAGAAAAGGCGCCAAGTGCCATGACGTCACCATGTATCCGCTGCTTGCGGTTATTTTAACCGCTTGCCGTAATCAGTGCGTACCACGGACTCCATGTCCACCGGCACCCGTCGGTTGTTCATTAGACATGTGCACACTGAAATATTTTGTTTCAGAATTTCGGTTTTGTCTGAAAAATACATTTATTTAGTTACTTCCGAAATTCGTTTTTTTAAATTTCTTTTTTCGTTAAAAAATGCATTCGTACGAAAATCCAAATAAATTAAGGTCAAATCTATCAATTGAAGGCTTATGGTGTCTGTCAGATGTTCTAAGAAGATTTGATGAAGCAGCTAAACTGTACGACACCGCGATCGTAAATTTCCAGTCGAATGCTCCGCCCACAAGCTATAGTAGAATTCTAATGATGTTTGACTAGTAATAATTATAATTATTATTACTAAGCAAAACTAATAATAGTGTAGCGCTATGTTCTTGAATGTATGTGGTAAAAACAAAATATACAAAAAAGTAAAATAAATATAAATTGCCAATACTAATAAAATGCCTTGGTGAAGTGAAATAAGAAATAAAAATAATAATCGCATATATCAGCTACATTCTTGTAAGTGCAATTTTTGTTTGTGTTCAATAAATACATATACATACTGCACTATGGGAGCTCTCTTCACTTTTTATTTTGAGTGACACTACCAACTTGAGATGGATGAGCTCTGGTCTTTCTGATTCCTTCTGGTGATACTGAAGCCCCATCTTCCATCTGTCCATACTGTCTTTTGGGAGACCTTAATTCCCTGGGCCTGGTGAGACCAACGTATTGGTCTTTCTATCCGGTAAGGAGCCAATCTATTCACCTTGGGTGTTTCGTTTCTCACTGGATAAGGGATCTTCTCTCATCACGGAAACATATTACCACTGATGGACTCTTCTTTTTTGGGACTTATTTCTGAACATTTATATTTTTGAATAATTTTTTTCACCATAATACCTCGTTATTGCACTTGTGAATAACAAATCTATATCTGAGATATTTGTTTTAAACTGACGCTCATATGCGCATACCAATCTTGGTATACCCTCTTTCAATAAGTGATTCTCACAGGACGGGTTATTTTCACATTTGTCTGGGGGGTATATTTTCACAGCACCGTTATTTTTATCCATACGTGGGGTTTATTGATATACTCACTGGTATGGTATATGCGATTATTATTTTCATTTTTTATTTCACTTCACCAAGGCATTTTATTAGTATTGGCAATTTATATTTATTTTACTTTTTTGTATATTTTGTTTTCACCACATACATTCAAGAACATAGCGCTACACTATTATTACTTTTGCTTATGATTCTGGGTTTTGTATTGTAACTCTTGGTGTGGCTGCTCATTTTTTGATTTTTCGTTAAATCTTTGTTTAGATATTAATTTTTAGTGCAGCGTTTGGCCATTGGCCTTTTCTCTTTATAATTATTATTACTAGTCAAACATTAGAATTTTTCTATAGCCTATGGGTGGAGCATTTGACCATAAATGTCCACTCGCGGCGATCCTATGTTTTTAGCTAAAATATAAAAGAAAAAGAAAAAGAACTTTTGCGCTAACCAGACAAATTAAATTAAATATTAGGTGCAGCTGCTAGTGTTAGTCAAAAAAATACAAAAGACCCTAATACAGTACATATATAGTGACAAGCGCGCATCCTAACACAGTGTATATTATACAGTGTGTGTAATCCTTAGTGGTTTGAACCCTATAGGTGTGATATTGAATAATAAATATCCAAAGTAATTTATGTGAAAAAAACTTATTGGAAGAAATTGCTATAGTTCCTCTGAATATTAAATTAACGTGCTCCAAACAATATTGTGAACATAATATAATATAGTGATATAGTGACACCAGCCACAATGTTGCTAAAAAACCTTTTAGTCAGCAACAATGTAGCATCCACTCATTACTCAAAATAATATTGTGAACATAATATAGTAAAATATAGTGGTATAGTGACACCAGCCACAATGTTGCAAAAAGGACTTTTGAATCAGCAACAACGTAGTATCAACTCAACACCTCAAAAATGGTGCTAGAAAAGACAGTCTGTCAGTGGGAACTTCTCCCCCCTGAATATCCTGTATAAAAAACTTAAAACAATAAAGAAATATATGTAATCAAGCTCAGTCCTCATAAGAATATTTATTATGCTGACGATGACATAAATCTTCTACTGGAGTAAAGTCCTTTTTTTGGTTAGACCGCTGCATAACCTTAGGACAAAAAAAACCCTATGAAGAATGTAATAAATTGAATTTATATTTATATATATAATAATTGGAAACGCAAATCAAGAACGCTAATATATCCAGATATGAGTATATATATGTGTGTAAAATAGGAACTATAGCAATTTCTTCCAATAAGTTTTTTTCACATAAATTACTTTGGATATTATTCAATATCACACCTATAGGGTCAAACCACTAAGGATTACACACACTGTATAATATACACTGTGTTAGGATGCGCGCTTGTCACTATATATGTATGTTTTTAGCTGCTTCGTCGAATCTTCATGTCTCTATAATGTCGAATCTTTTCTCTCCATGTCAAATAATCTCAGACTAATAGAGCTAGGTTAGGCACATTCAACCGCAGGTTCAATAGACCCAGATCGCTATTGTCACCGTCATGTCGAATCTCCTATCTATCTATACCAAATTGGATTGATTCTGGATTGTTTGTTTGTTGTCGTTTGTCGTTTGTCGTTTGTTAAAACTAACACAAAAATCCCTGAAATTCGGACGAAAACGCATTTGCACGAAAAACAAATGCACATGTCTATTGTTCATTACAAAGGCAGAACGGCGTAAACAAGGCAGATTGCAGTTCTGTCAGTAGGGAAGGCATCGATCCTGTGTTCCTGCAAAGGAGGGGGCATGGATTAATGTCTTCCCCTAATCAAAGCATCTCTCACAGTTTAGTAAAACACTGGCTAGGCACACATTTAACCCTTTGATCACCCCTGATGTTAACCTCCTCCCAGCCAGCATCCTTAGTACAGTGACAGTGCATATTTTTTAGCGTTTCTTACAAGTCTGCTTCCTTCTCTCCTCTTCCTTTCTCTGTTGGGGTCCCCCAGGGTTCTGTTCTTGGACCTCTCCTATTTTCAATCTACACCTCCTCCCTGGGTCAGCTGATAGCCTTCCATGGCTTCCAATACCATCTCTACGCTGACGACACCCAAATCTATTTCTCTACCCCTCAGCTCACTCCCTCTGTCTCCTCACTTATCACTAATTTACTATCAGATATATCAGTCTGGATGTCACACCACTTCCTCAAACTCAATCTATCCAAAACAGAACTTATATTTTTTCCTCCCCCATATGCCCCGTCCCCTGATCTCTCTGTCAAAATCAATGGCACAACTATAAGCCCATCCCCACACGCCAAGGTTCTAGGTGTAGTCCTGGACTCTGGACTCTCCTTCAAGCAACACATCCAATCACTGTCCAAATCTTGCCGCCTCAACCTCCACAACATCTCCAAAATACGCCCTTTTCTAACCAATGACACAACAAAGCTCTTAATTCACTCGCTTGTCATCTCTCGCCTCGACTACTGCAACTCCCTTCTCATTGGCTTACCTCTACATAGTCTATCACCTCTTCAATCCATCATGAATGCTGCTGCCAGACTCATCGACCTTACCAATCGCTCTGTGTCTGCCACTCCTCTCTGTCAATCCCTCCATTCAGTGGCGTAACTAGAAACCTCAGGGCCCCGGTGCAAGTAATCATGAAGGCCCCCCCTGAAAAGCAAGATTTTGATACTATATTTTTTTCCACTGGTACTGGGGGGGGTGGTACTGGAGGGGGGTGGTGGTGGTATTGGACGGGGGTGGTACTGGAGGGGGGGTGGTACTGGAGGGGGGTGGTGGTGGTGGTATCGGACGGGGGGTGGTACTGGAGGGGGGGTGGTGGTGGTACTGGGGGGGAGTGGTACTGGAAGGGGGTGGTGGAGGTACTGGAGGGGGGGTGGTACTGGAGGAGGGTGGTGGTACTGGGGGGGAGTGGTACTGGAAGGGGGTGGTGGTGGTACTGGAGGGGGGGTGGTACTGGAGGAGGGTGGTGGTGGTACTGGAGGGGGGGGGTGGTGGTGGTACTGGAGGGGTAGGTGGTGGTACTGGAGGGGGGGTGGTGGTGGTACTGGAGGGGGGGTGGTAGTACTGGAGGGGGGGTGGTACTGGAGGGGGTGGTGGTACTGGAGGGGGTGGTGGTACTGGAGGGGGGTGGTGGTGGTACTGGAGGGGGGGTGGTACTGGAGGGGGGTGGTGGTGGTACTGGAGGCAGGCCCGGATTTACTCCCTTTGCCGCCCCAAGGCTGGGTCTTTCAATGCCCCCCCCCCTCCCCCACATACCACCATTCTCATCCTTTATCGATGACTGCTACAATAGATCAATTAAAAAAAAATATCTCCACACATGAAAACACTGAAAATAACTGGCTTTAATTGTGGAATGTGTGCAATGGCAGTATGGAATGTGGGTATCAGAGATACCAGGGGTCTAAACAGACCTCTGATGTTTCATCTTTGAAACAGAGAAATGAGATTGAGGACACAGCCCACAATCTCCATCTCTGCAGCCTCAGCTCCACAGAATGAATGGACAGAAATAGCTCCATACAGAGCTTCCTGTTCATTCACAAACGGAAGCATAGTAAACACAGTTTACTATGCCTCAGTTATAAATGAACTGGGTCAGTGATCCCTGCGGATCACTGACTCTATTCATTAAGACATGGGAGGATCCAGTAAATTACACATTTACCAGCCCCTTCCCCACTCTCCATCCAGAAATCATTCTCCCCGTAGCAGCCGGGAAGGAGAGGAGAGGGGGGAACCCGACAGCACTGTGGGGGATGAGGGGGGCCAAAGAGTACACAGGAGCTTGGGGCAGCAGGTGGTGGATAGCGAGGGGTGGCATATAGAGGAACAGTTCCCCTTCATTTTCCTCCTGCAGCCTTTCAGCTGCAGGCTGCAGGAGGAAAATGAAGGGGAACGGTTCCTCTATATGCCACCCCTCCTATTCAGGGTGTACAGGGGGCTGCACGGGAACCCTGGAGCATGCAATTGTGACCCCGGCAACTCCTGTACATACACCCCTGCTGGTGGGAGTGGGATGGGATGAGTGACAGTGTTGGGGGGATGGGATGAGTGGGATTGCTGGGGGGGTGGAATGAGTGTCAGTGGTGGGGGGGATGAGTGTCAGTGCTGGGGGGATGAGTGTCAGTGCGGGGGGGTGGAATGAGTGTCAGTGCTGGGGGGGATGAGTGTCAGTGTGGGGGGGTGGAATGAGTGTCAGTGCTGGGGGGGTGGGATCAGTGTCAGTGCTGGGGGGATGAGTGTCAGTGCGTGGGGGTGGAATGAGTGTCAGTGCTGGTGAGGGGGTGGAATAAGTGTCAGTGCTGGGGGGATGAGTGTCAATGCAGGGGGTGGAATGAGTGTCAGTGCTGGTGGGGGGGTGGAATGAGTGTCAGTGCTCGGGGGTGGGATCAGTGTCGGTGGTGGGAGGGATGAGTGGCTGTGCTGGTGGGGGGGGTGGGATCAGTGTCAGTGCTGGGGGGACGAGTGTCAGTGCTGGTGGGGGGGTATGAGTGTCAGTGCTGGTGGGGGGGTATGAGTGTCAGTGCTGGGGGGTGGGATCAGTGTCAGTGCTGGGGGGATGAGTGGCTGTGCTGGTGGGGGGGATGGAATGAGTCGGGGGGGTGGGATCAGTGTCAGTGCTGGGGGATGAGTGTCAGTGCTGGTGGGGGGTATGAGTGTCAGTGCTGGGGGGGTGGGATCAGTGTCAGTGCTGGGGGGATGGGTGTCAGTGCTGGTGGTGGGGTATGAGTGTCAGTGCTGGGGGGGTGGGATCAGTGTCAGTGCTGGGGGGATGAGTGGCTGTGCTGGTGGGGGGGTGGAATGAGTGGGGGGGTGGGATCAGAGTCAGTGCTGGGGGATGAGTGTCAGTGCTAGTGGGGGGTATGCGTGTCAGTGCAGGGGGGTGGGATCAGTGTCAGTGCTGGGGGGATGAGTGTCATGTGATGGTGGGGGGGTGGAATGAGTGTCAGTGCTGGGGGTGGGATCAGTTTCAGTGCTGGGGGGATGAGTGTCAGTGCTGGTGGCGGGGTATGAGTGTCAGTGCTGGGGAGTGGGATCAGTGTCAGTGTTGGGGGGATGGGATCAGTGTCAGTGCTGGGAGGATGAGTGTCATGTGATGGTGGGGGGGTGGAATGAGTGTCAGTGCTGGGGGTGGGATCAGTTTCAGTACTGGGGGGATGAGTGTCAGTTCTGGGCGGAAGGGATGAGTGGCTGTGGTGGGATGGAATCAGCGGTGGTGGTGGGGACTGGGTTTATTGACAGCGCTGGGTGCCGGGATCAGAGACACTTACTTGCTGTCAGTGTCCACTCGGTTTCCCCTGCATTGCTCCGTGTCTCTCTCGGCTCCCTGTGCTCCACATGTCACTGTCTCTACTCCTTACACAGCGACCTCCTGCAGCTCCTCCCCCTCCTTCTCTTACTTGATGTCAGCAGTGTCTGCCCCGCCTCCCTACATTCTCTCTGTCTCTGGATAGGCGGAGGCTTCTCACACTGGCGGGCGGCGGGCCCCCCCTGAATTGGTGGAACTACAGGGCCCAGTCGCAAGTGTGACTGCAGCGACCCTGATAATTCCGCCACTGTCTCCATTGGCTTCCGTTCGGCCAAAGAATTAAATTTAAAATTCTAACAAATACGTACAAAGCCATCCACAATTTCGCCCCCAGCTACATCTCTAGCCTAGTCTCTAAATACCGACCTACTCGTTCTCTTCGTTCCTCTCAAGACCTTCTGCTCTCTAGCTCCCTCATCACCTCCTCCCATATCCGCCTCCAGGACTTTTCCAAAGCCTCTCCAATCCTATTGAATGCCCTACCCCAATCTGTCCGCTTATCTCCTACTTTATTAGCTTTTAGACGATCCCTGAAAACCCTTCTCTTCAGAGAAGCCTATCCTACCCACACCTAACATAATGTATTTTCATTTTCCCATCAGCTCACCCCCACAGTTATTACCTTTTGTTTCCACTTGACCCTCCCTTCTAGATTATAAACTCTAACGAGCAGGGCCCTCTGATCCCTCCTGTATTGATTTGTATTGTAATTGTACTGTCTGCCCTCATGTTGTAAAGTGCTGCGCAAACTGTTGGCGCTGTATAAATCCTGTATAATAATAATAATAATATTTTTTAGCACTGATTACTGTATTGGTGTCACTGGTTCCCAAAAAAGTTTCAAAAGTGTCAGTTAGTGTCCTGACTGTCCACCGCAATATCACAGTCCCGATATATAAGTCACTGATCACCACCATTCACCGCCGCCAATCTATATATGGGCGACACAGTGGTGTAGTGGGTAGCGCTCTCACCTTGCAGTAAGAAGGGTCGCTGGTTCGAATCCCAACCACAACACCACCTGTCTGGAGTTTGCATGTTCTCTCTGTGCCTATGTGGGTTTCCTCCCACACTCCAAAAGACATGCTGTTAGCATAATTGGCTTCTGTCTAAATTGGCCTTAGTATATGTTTGTGAATTAGGGACCTTAGATTGTAAGCTCCTTGATGGTAGGGACCGATGTGAATGTACAATGTATATGTAAAGCGCTGCGTAAATTGACAGTACTATACTAGTACCTTAAATATTAATAATATATGATTATTTGGAATTATGTAGCAGAATACATATTGGCCCAAATTGATGAAGAAATTAGATTTGTTAACATTTCTTTTATTGGATGTGTTTTATAGCAGAAAAAAAATAAAAACCGCAGAAGTGATTAAATAACCCCAAAAGAAAGCTCAATTTGTGGGAATAAAAGGACGTCAATTTTATTTGGGTACAGCGACGCACGACCGCGCAATTGTCAGTTTAAAAAACGAAGTACCAAATTGCAAAAAATGGCCTGGTCTGGAAGGGGGGTAAATCTTCTGGAGGTCACGTGGTTAATTTAAAAAAAAATACATTTAACAACACTTTAATGTTTAAACAGAATCTAGTCTCTAAAAAATGTAACCCCAAGCCTAATACAAACCAAACCTAAGAAAACCTCCAGTCTAATGCCCCGTACACACGATCGGACTTTCAGACAACAAAATCATGGAATTTTGTTCGAAGGGCGTTGGCTCCAACTTGTCTTGCATACACACGGTCACACAAATGTTGGTCAACAATTATGAACGTAGTGACGTACTAGACGTACTGTGTGGTTTTTCAGCTCTTTAGCGCCACCCTTTGGGATTCTTCTGCTAATTTCGTGTTAGTAGAAGTTTGGTGAGTGTTGATTTGCGCTTTTCTTTTTGCGTTTTTTATTTTGCGCTATTATTAATATTATTATTATTATTATTATTATTATTCTTGATATCACTAGAAAAAAAAGCCTTTCAAAACTCGTTTGCAATAACTCCATCAGTATCACCAGCAAAGCAGCTTCATTATTATCCCATTAAAGAAGAAGAGAATTGTGTGCTGCATTTGGAGATTTCATAATTTGCTGCGTCACGAATGTTAATTCTCCATTACGAGCGCTAGTTTACAAGACCGACCGCTTCTGCTTCCGAGCATGCGTGGACTTTTGTGCGATGGACTTGTGTACACACGATCGGACTTTCCGAAAACAAATTTTGTTGGCGGAAAATTTGAGAACCTGCTAGCAAACATTTGTTGGTGGAAAGTCCAACAGCAAATATTCGATGGAGCATACACGCGGTTGGATTTTCTGACAACAAGCTCACATCCAACATTTCCCATCGGAAAATCCGACCGTGTGTATGCAGCATAAGCCGTAATACTAATGAACCTTTATTGCTCTTTATTGGTCGTTCTGTGTCGTTCTGATAGCTTTCTGGTAGCTCAACTGTTGTGTTTGTTCACCTAAAAAGCATTTGTATTTTTCCTTCTGGATTTCCTTCTCTGCAGAACTATTCATAAATCCAGAAATCAGAGCAATCCGATATCCAGAGATAGAAGGAGACAATATGACCCTGATATGTGACACAAGTCTCAGTCCCCTCAGACAGAGGACAGAACTGCAGTTTGCTTTCTACAGAGATGGACGGAATGTTCAGGAATTCAGTTCATCCGATCAATATGGAGTCCAGTCCGTCCAACTGGAGGATTCTGGGAATTATTCCTGTGATGTGAGATCTTCAAATGGCAAAGTGAGGAAAAGTAGTAAATTCATTATGATAAAAGGTAAATATGATTTATTCCGGGAACAGATCTCAAATATACCGCCAGCATTAAGGTAAAAATCAATCTGTGCAGAATTATAGACTGTCATCCAACCATTAAAATTGTTTCTGGCAGATTCTGTTCAAATTGCTAGCAGTTTTCTTGGATGATCAAAAACATTTTTTGGAAATTTCTGTAAATTTTTACACCCTATTGACCCCACAATTGGTCATACCTTTGGGACTTTTTGACAAAATTAATTGATTTTAAATTTAAATTCCAGATATGGATTATTTGCAGTTAGATTGGTGCCAGTGAAACTATACAACAAATCCATACCTTGAATTCAGCTTTAATGGAGACAAATTTCTCCAGATTTTCACAGACTTTTGACGCTCATCCATTCTAAGTAAATAGTCATTTATTTTTTGCAGAGCTGTCTTTCACCCCGGTGCTAAATGTAAGCACATTGGAAGTCTTAGAAGGTGACAACATGACCATGAAGTGTGACATGAATCTCAGTCCCCTTATACAGAGGACAGAACTGCAGTTTGCTTTCTACAGAGATGGACGGAAAGTTCAGGAATTCAGTTCATCAGATCAATATGGAGTCCAGTCCGCCCAACTGGAGGATTCTGGGAATTATTCCTGTGATGTGAGAACTGCATTCAACATTTCTAAGAAGAGTGAGGATGTCTTTGTCCAGATAAGAGGTAAATTGTTTCACTGTCAGTTATGAAAAAAGTTAACCTCCATAGGTTTGTAAATCCAGTGCTGGGACAAGATCATCCAAGTGCCTTGGGCCCCCACCTCCACCCCACTCTGTGTCACTCCTATCAATCAGGCAGTGCTAGAGAACGAAGCCTTGACTAGATCCCAGCACCCCACACCCCTCCACATAAAAAAAAACTGCATCTGGGACAGGTGCCCCTCTTGCCCCCCTTCCTTGTCCTGGCCCTGTGTGCATCTACTAATATGCAGTATATATTCTCGTGAACTAAAAACTGTTCTATTCTCCTTTACGCAGAGAAAAGCAGCAAGCACACAATACCATTGATCATTGTGACTCTTCTGGTCTTGCTCTTGGTTGCCACTTTCCTGCTCTTCAAGTACAGACACAAACTGAACTGGCCAACCGCTGGGTGTCCACATCAACAAAGAGGACTGCAACCAGAGCCTCAAATTTCTCCAACATGTATGACCATTATCTATATATTAAAGGAGTACCAATGACTAGGATGTAGTACAAATATGCTAGCAACAGCCCAAAGGAAGTTTCTCTGATATACAGTATCTCACAAAAGTGAGTACACCCCTCACATTTTTGGAAATATTTTATTACAGTAGGTGACCGCGATATTGTGTCAATTTTGCCGTTGTTATTGGCGAGATTTGACACTTTTTTTTCCTTTCGCGATGAGCGACAGGCAGTGCTGACAGCTGTCTGGTATGAATCATGAGGGGGAACGCCGCGCCAAATTTTAAATAAAAAACCGGCGTGGGTTCCCCCCCAGGGGCATACCAGGCCCTTAGGTCTGGCATGGATTTTAAGGGGAACCCCCTACGTCGAAAAATCGGCGTGGGGGTCCCCCCAAAATCCATACCAGACCCTTATCTGAGCACGCAGCCCAGCCAGTCAGGAAAGGGGGTGGGGACGAGCGAGCGCCCACCCTCCTGAACCGTACCAGGCCACATGCCCTCAACATGGGGGGGTGGGCGCTTTGGGGCAGGGGGGCGCCCTGCGGGCCCCCCCTACCCCAAAGCACCTTGTCCCCATGTTGATGAAGACAAGGGCCCCTTCCTCCCTGGCCGTTGGTTGTCGGGGTCTGCAGGCTGAGGGCTTATCGGAATCCGGGAGCCCCCTTTAATAAGGGGGCCCCCAGATCCCGGCCCCCCACCCTATGTGAATGAGTATGGCGTACAAGTGCGCGATCACTTATATAGGCATGGGGTGTGGTCACCGGGTGCTGTTACCCGGTGATCCCGCTCCTTATGATGTCACAGTCCCATCATGCCCCGGGACGGTGACATCATAAGGGGCGGGGTCACCGGGTGACATCACCCGGTGACCACGCCCCATGCCTATATAAGTGATTTCACACCGCTCACACAGCATAACAGTGGGAGACAGCGTCATGTCAACATCGGAAAAAGAGAAGAAGGAACAAAGAACAAGACTGCAAAGACCGGGCCACCGCTAGCAAGAGAGCGGTAAAGAGCAGAAGATAGCGAAGGAGCCCAGCAGAAGAACCGGGAGAAGAGGCCGGAGAGCGCGAGAAGAACAGGACACCGGGAGAAGAGAGCAGAGAAGTCGGAAGAAGACCACCGAAGTTGGAAGAAGACCCCCGGAGCTGCCTAATAAATTACTTTTAAAACCTGTGTAATGTGTTTTTTTATTGACACTTTTTCCCCCCAGGTGAATGGGTAGGGGTACGATGTTGAGGGCATGCGGCCTGGTACGGTTCAGGGGGGGGGGGGCGCTCACTCGTCCCCACCCCTTTTTCTGACCGGCCGGGCTGCGTGCTCGGATAAGGGTCTGGGGTGGATTTTGGGGGGGACCCCCACGTCGATTTTTCGGCGTAGGGGGTTCCCCTTAAAATCCATACCAGACCCAAGGGCCTGGTATGCCCCTGGGGGGAACCCACGCCGTTTTTTTATTTAAAATTTAGCGCGGCGTTCCCCCTCATGATTCATACCAGACAGCTGTCAGCACTGCCTGTCGCTCATCGCAAAAGGAAAAAAAAGTTTTCCTTTCCCGATGAGCGAGGCAGCGCGAGTTACACAGTACCCTATCGCCGAGAACCAGAGCGATGGGATCACGCTGGAAACACAATCTCGCGGTCAGGTACTGTATATCTTTTCATGTGACAACACTGAAGAAATGACACTTTGCTACAATGTAAAGTAGTGAGTGTACAGCTTGTATAACAGTGTAAATTTGCTGTCCCCTCAAAATAACTCAACACACAGCCATTAATGTCTAAACCACTGGCAAAAAAGTGAGTACACCCCTAAGTGAAAATGTCCAAATTGGGCCCAATTAGCCATTTTCCTTTCCCAGTGTCATGTGACTCGTTAGTTTTGCAAGGTCTCAGGTGTGAATGGGGAACAGATGTGTTAAATTTGGTGTTATCGCTCTCACTCTCTCATACCGGTCACTGGAAGTTCAACATGGCACCTCATGGCAAATAACTCTCTGAGGATCTGAAAAAAAGAATTGTTGCTCTACATAAAGATGGCCTAGGCTATAAGAAGATTGACAAGTCCATGAAACTGAGCTGCAGCATGATGGCCAAGACCATATAGCGGTTTAACAGGACAGGTTCCATTCAGAACAGGCCTCACCATGGTCAACCAAAGAAGTTGACTTATGAATGCTGCCAGCATTGCTGCAGAGGTTGGAGGGGTGGGGGGTCAACCTGTCAGTGCTCAGACCATAAGCCGCACACTGCATCAAATTGGTCTGCATGGCTGTCGTCCCAGAAGGAATCTTCTAAAGATGATGCACAAGAAACGCTGCTAACAGTTTGCTGAAGACAAGCAGACTAAGGTCATGGATTACTGGAAACCATGTCCTGTGGTCTGATGAGATAAACTTATTTGGTTCAGATGGTGTAAAGCGTTTGTGGCAGCAACCAGGTGAGGAGTACAAAGACAAGTGTGTCTTGCCTACAGTCAAGCATGGTGGTGGGAGTGTCATGGTCTGGGGCTGCATGAGTGCTGCCGGCACTGGGGAGCTACAGTTCATTGAGGGAACCATGAATGCCAACATGTACTGTGACATACTGAAGCAGAGCATGATCCCCTCCTTTCAGAGACTGGGCCTCAGGGCAGTATTCCAACATGATAATGACCCCAAACACACCTCCAAGATGACCACTGCCTTGCTAAAGAAGCTGAGGGTAAAGGTGATGGACTGGCCAAGCATGTCTCCAGACCTAAACCCTATTGAGCATCTGTGGGGCATCCTCAAATGGAATGTGGAGGAGAACAAGGTCTCTAACATCCACCAGCTCTGTGATGTCGTCATGGAGGTGTGGAAGAGGACTCCAGTGGCAACCTGTGAATCTCTGGTGAACTCCATGCCCAAGAGGGTTAAGGCAGTGCTGGAAAATAATGGTGACCACACAAAATATTGACACTTTGGGCCCAATTTGGACATTTCCACTTAGGGGTGTACTCACTTTTGTTGCCAGCGGTTTAGACATTAATGGCTGCATGTTGAGTTATTTGGGGGTACAGCAAATGTATACTGTTATACAAGCTGTATACTCACTATTTTACATTGTAGCAAAGTGTCATTTCTTTAGTGTTGTCACATGAAAAGGTAGAAGAAAAAACTTACAAAAATGTGAGGGGTGTACTTACTTTTGTGAGATACTGTACATGACTTAAAAGAGAAGTACAGTAAAACCTTAGTTTGAAATTAACTTGGTTTGAGAGCGTTTTGCAAGACAAACAACATTGTTTAATTAACTTTGATTTGATATACTAGTAGCGTCAAGTCACATAAAAGAGAAGAGGGGCGCATCCAAGTGTAGCAATAATGGTTACCAAAATGGTTACATTTAATGAAGGTACAACATTTAGCAACTCACATGGTTGATGATTAAAACAGGCACATCTAAGTATGCAGGCATCCAGGGTAAAGCTGTCCGCATAGACCGTCTTCCGCACCGCCATCGACATCATCTCTTCCACGCTGTTCTCCGCGAGCAGTTCAAGCCTCGCTTTCAGATTGCTTCACTGCAGTAGTAGTCTTCCCGGTCACAATTGCAGACTGACAGGGGTCGGTGGTGCGGCGGATGGTCTATGTTGACAGCTTTATTCGGATGCCTGCATACTTAGATGTGCCTCTTTAAATCATAAACCATGTGAGTTGCTAAATGTTGTACCTTCATTAAATGTAACCATATTGCTACACATAGAGGCGCCTCTCTTCTCTTTTATACTCTGTAGCACCTGCTGGATTTTGCTTTTAATCCCCTTGTGTAGGCTTTCATTTGTGGATGGACATTTTCTGGTTACACAACCTGGTTACATTGCTATAATTTTTTTATATGGACTATAAACTAAAGAATCTATGTATAAATGGTTGTGGAACAAATCATCTGAGTTTTCATTATTTCTTATGCAGAAATTTGCTTTGATATAAGAGTGCTTTGGATTACAAGCATGTTTCTGGAACGAATTATGCTCACAATCCAAGGTTTTACTTATGGGTTTTTCTCCCCCTATTATACTTACCTAGGTGGATGCAGCATGAGACCGATGCATCTGTTCCCCGGTGTCTTTACACTGAGAACCGAGCGAACGAACGTTGCCGGTGGCTCAGTTCTCACAGATCCCCGAGAGGAGAGCTGCTGACTGTCAATCAGCAGCTCTCCTCTCTGCTCCTTCTCGCTCACTGAAGCGCTGAGCTGTGGAGGGTGCGGAGTGGTTTTCTCAGGCTCTCAGCGGCTCGCTGAGAGCCTGAGATGGGTGTCAGTCCAGACACCTGGCAGATCCAGACTTTATTGTCAGGATGACACGGTGCCTTGACTGATTTCTGTGATGTCAGCAGAGAGCAGACTTCAGCCCGCTCTCTGCTGAAAACGGGTCACAGAACAGAAGTGCAAAACGAATTGCACTCCTGTGACCCATAGGAGAAGCTCAGCCAAATGAGCTCAGGCTGGACTTCTTCTTTAAAGCTGAAGTTTATTCTTCCTATTTTTTGTCTTCATTGGTTCCTTCTTTCCCTCCACATCAACATGCTAATAAAAATGTTATACTAAACCTTTTCAATTTTATTACATACTTTATTTTAGTCCAAAAGACATCATTTCTCAGTCTTTCTGCTTCTGTATGCAATGCAGGCACATCATGGCTGATTAAATATATACTGTACACACACACACGTGCACACATTTATTTTCCAAGGGTCTTCTGGCCAGTCTGTTGACATCACAAGTCCTTCCTCTTTGCTTCCAGCATGCTTCCTGTTGGACTGTATGTCACCCACTAGAACAAATTAGTGCAGGAGTGCCCTGGGCTCACAGGAAGTGGGTTGAACAATGCCTTCATTCAACCTGGAGGTTCAGGACACTGAGGAGGATTGATGGTAAATATTTTCAAAGGTGATTTTTTTTTTTTTTTTTTTTTTTTTAGTTTCACTTTTGCTAAGCTACAGTATTTTTTCTTATGTTTAAGTGGAGTTCTTCTTTAAATATATGTTGCATTGTACAAATTTAATACAGAAGAATATGTCATTATCATCTTCCTCTTTCCCAGATGTTGCCGGAGAGTCAGCCGATGACACTGAAGTCACTTACACCAACCTTATTCTGCATCGTGTACCTAAAGGTAATCCCTGTGCAGGAGTTCATGTTCTGGTTTGCTGTTTACAAATTTATATGGCATTGACACAGTGGTAGTCTGTTGCTTGTAAGCTCTCTTTGTATGACCCGCTCTGACTCATTCACCTATGTATGCAGATCTAGGCTTCAGCTACTGATCCCTGTAGACATAGACCTTTTACAACGCCGTGGTAAGAAGATATGGAAAGCATATGAGAAGCAGTCTCTATAGCTCTATCTGGTGGCAAGATAGCAAACTATTATATATGTTATAATTCCATACCTGACGGAATAAAAAATGTCTAAAATATGAGTATTTTTTAAAATTATTTTTTTACTCCTATTTTTGTATTTACTTGCTACGAATTGATAAAATAATAACATTTTTGTTATATTTTGCAATATATTTAAACGTAGGATGAAATGGGTGAGGTTTAGGCAGGACTTGGCAGATGGGGCCCGAGTATAAAAAGGTTGAGAGCTGATGGGGTAAAAAATCGATGACTGGAGAAGAGGATGGATTACTTTTTAATCATGGAGAGTAGCCACTGAAAATCAGAATTTCCTTTCTGCTGAAAATCTGAATTTAAAATCTGTTTATCACTATGGATCAACATAATGATAATTCATATTTATAATCAGGGACATACACACACAGCAACGTTTGAAGAACTACAGCACATTTTTAATAAATTACCATTCTGAACTATTTTTTTTAAAGTATACCAGAAAGTATATTTGCACATTTTCACTTTTGTTTTATTTACATTTTCATAGCCCACTAGTGGATATCAGGTTGTCAGAAAGGGCAGTTGGCATCATTGCTGGACACTTGTTGAGCCCAAACAAATTGCACAGTAGATGGCATATTGTTTTCATTGCCTCACTAAAGTCTGTCCATGCACTTGCTATGGACTAGGAGAGGTAGTAAATTGTGAATATTGTGTAAATTTATTGTATGTTCATTTTCCAGGGTCTTCAACATTAACCAGAGAACCTGTGAGTATAATTTAATATTTAAAACATTGGTTAAGTGCAAGATTTACAATATCAGGTTCAGAAGAATAATTGGAAGGATTAATGGGTGGTGATGGGTACGCAAAGTAGTGTTTCCAGATGGTGGTGTGCAGATGGTAGCAACACTAGACTGACTCTATTCCCAAACCAAAGGGCTTCCAAGCCCACTTTGGACTGATACTGGGAAAAGAGATAAGGACCGGAGGACCACATCAGAGTATTGAACCATTAGATGCCGAGGAACATGTTTAAGAGCTGCCTCATAACAACACTCTGACTCTAATGCCTAAAGTCCATTTAATAGACCAACATTTCTCAACCTTTTACCCCAGATGAACCCTTGAAATAATTTTTGGGTTTTTTTTTTTTGGTTGAACTAGATGGTCTTTTTTTTTACATAATGATAGAACTATGTAACTATATGTTGGGGAACCATTGCAAAAACATATTCATTGGTGGTCAGTGGGAAAAGTACCCCCTACATTTCTGATCAGTGGTAAAAATGTTCCCCTATAGTGGTGGTCATAATGCCACCCTTACAGACAGCTAAAAAGATCATTGAGTTAACTAGTTACATAGTTAGTCGGGTTGAAAAAAAAAGATACAAATCCATCTAGTTCAACCTGTTGAAAAAAAATAGAACAAATAAAATTAATAGAACAAATAAAATGCAAATGGTGTTGATCCCCAAACTATGCAGGACCATAAAATAAGAGATCAGTCAGCCACAGCTCAAGACCCTGGCAGCCTCTGGAGGAACCCTAGTTGTGGATGGCCACCTTAGACACTCCCTCTGTTTATCAAGCCCTGATGAAAAGGGTGTCCTAGAGCCTGAAAAGAGTTGGCTATACAAGTAAATTCTGCTTGGACTTTATAGTCGAAATAACATATTTTGGACTTTAATACTCTGATGAGGCGCTCCAGTTCTTATCTCTTTTTTGAGATTTAGGAAGAATATGAACACTATGTGAGCTGAACAGTAGGCATAGACCAGGTCACAAGTAGGTTGAGCCCCTACAAGAAACAGTAATGTATTCTTCAAATTTTGAGCCTGGCAGGAGTATTGGGTTGGCAGGGTAACTAGAGCAGTAGGCAAAGGTCAATGCACAAGTAGGATGAGACCTTCAATCCAAAATTCGTACAAGGAATAGTAATATATTTTTTAGATTTTGATGCTGGCAGGAACACTTGGTTAGTAAGGTAACTAGAGCAGAAGGCAAAAATGGACCGTACCACTCTACAGGTGCAAGTGTTCTGAAGCTCTCCTACAAAAATGTTCACATTTGTAATCATAAGATACATGGCTTCTCTCTTACCCAATCTCCAAATGCCCCATGGTGGTTAAACATGAATCTGGCAGAGCTCGCTAAGCTTCCTGATGTACCATGCTGGGCTTAAGTATGCTCATCAACTGTTTTCTTCCAAGACATTTAAATCATTTTCCGCACTGAGAGCTGAACTCAGCATTCCTAACACTTATTTTTTGCCTTATGTATAACATCATCACACAGTAGCAGCCCAGTTTGGCTAGGGGGATGTCCTACTTTAGCCCTCTGAACTGGAAACTCTGTTATTCGAAAAGGATTATTCTAAGTTTCTAGATTTTATTCTTCGGAATTAGTGCTAACGCACGGGTGGCCCCAGTGTGAAAAGAGTTTTACTATCCTCATCTAGACAAGATTAAAGCTCAATGGCAGACAGCTGTACCAGCATTGCAGGATGACTCTTGGGTGGAAGTGTTGGGGAACCAGCTTTCTGGGGTCATAGCAGTCGGGAATAAGGTGATAGATTGTGCAAAATGGGTAGATTGGATTCCCTAGAATGCTATAGGTGCCACGTTGCCACTGGAGACTTTTTTCACATGATATCGGATTGCCCAGGTATGCGGCAGCTTTGGTCTATGATTACTAAATTTACAGAAGAGAAGTTAGCCTTACCCAATATATGCACCCCCATTTGATGACTCCTAGGAGACCTTGAGGAAGAGGGTCTTCACGATTCCAAAAAAACTTTGCTGAGGTTCCTCTTCTTTGATGCTAAAAAAGTTATTGCTTTACAGTGGAAGAAACCAGACCTTCCTAGCTTGCAAATGTGGATTGATTTCATAAACAAAGCCCTACTTATGTACAAAATGACTTACACCGTGTGGGGTGGTCCAAAAAAAATGCGATAGAATTTGGTCGAGTTGGACTTCTGCAGTCTCAGACAACATAGAGGTCGAGGTTGATTTATATTCTGTTGCCTTAGTGGTCCTGGTCAAGCTATGTAAGTTTTGTGCCTTATTATTTTACCTATACTGGCTACATTTCCTTTTTGCACCTTATGTTGTGAATTGACCAGCTGTTTTCTGTTGGAGTTGTGCTTAAGACAGGCTTTGCAAACGATGTTTATGTGTCTATGTACGAAATTGCCCTCATATCAGTATGTATTGCCATAGCAGCCCACAAGTAGAACAAGATCTTCATTCTAAACTTTTTACTAGAAAGAGTAATTATATTTGTAACGGAACCCGATTCCCACACACTCCGCTTGAGTGCTTCTGTCAGTACACCGCATCCTCCAGTCGGAGCATCGATATCAGATATTATAGCGGATCATACAAGACTAGCCGACAATAGCTTGTCTGAACATGGAACGTTTTATTTGAAACTCAGACACATACTTTTATATGTCACAGGAGGACAGCCCCTCCTGATCATATTACCCTAACAATACAAACTGTAACCAGAAACATAATTAACATGAGCTAATTATCTTGTCATTTAACCAGCCTAGGTGACTCGATGCCCACCCAGACAATGTTGTGATTAATCAGATACCCCCACTTCAGGTCAGAATTGCCGGCATGAAACTCCCAAAGTACAATACACATTGTTATAAGTATAAACACATCCTACAAGAGTTTGCTAGCAGAGACAAACATTATTCCAATTAGCACAATTAACAATACAAACAGTGATCTTCCTCAGCCTAGTAGGCAACAGACTATAGCAGGAGACCTCAGTAGCAGATTGTCTATCTCCTACATTGAAGACCACGGAATCCACATCTAAGCAATGTTTTGATTAATCAGGAATTGCAGACGGCATGGCAATAGTCTACAACAGGCTATGAGGCAAAGCTCATGCAATGTCCCATTTGAAGTAATCCAAACGACATTCTCAGTGTCATCATTTTCTCGATCACCTTGTGCCCCTAATAGACACACAGTGACTTACACATAAGAGGGACATGGGGAGCTGAAACAAGGGTTTCCCAACCTCTCCAATGGAAACTGGGTTCCATGGGCCCCCCGCCCAAAGAGCCTCTCATCACAATATTCTTCAGATTTTGTTCCTGGTGGGAGTCCTGGTGTGGCAAGGTAACTAGAGCAGTAGTCATAGGTTGGTGCACAAGTAGGGTGAACACCTCATTAAAAAAATTGTATAAGGAATTGTAATTATATTCCTCATAGTTTGGGCCTGGCAGTAGGTAGAAGCCTTGGGGTGGCATGATAACTAGTGCACACATATGTTACATAGGTTACATAGTAGGTGAGGTTGAAAAAAGACACAAGTCCATCAAGTCCAACCTATGTGTGTGATTATGTGTCAGTATTACATTACATATCCCTGTATATTGCGGTCATTCAGGTGATTATCTAATAGTTTCTTGAAGTTATCAATGCTCCCCGCTGAGACCACCGCCTGTGGAAGGGAATTCCACATCCTTGCCGCTCTTACAGTAAAGAACCCTCTACGTAGTTTAAGGTTAAACCTCTTTTCTACTAATTGTAATGAGTGGCCACGAGTCTTATTAAACTCTCTTCTGCAAAAAAGTTTTATCCCTATTGTGGGGTCACCAGTACAGTATTTGTAAATTGAAATCATATCCCCTCTCAAGCGTCTCTTCTCCAGAGAGAATAAGTTCAGTGCTCACAACCTTTCCTCATAACTAAGATCCTCCAGACCCTTTATTAGCTTTGTTGCCCTTCTTTGTACTCGCTCCATTTCCAGTACGTCCCTCCTGAGGACTGGTGCCCAGAACTGGACAGCATACTCCAGGTGCGGCCGGACCAGAGTCTTGTAGAGCGGGAGAATTATCGTTTTATCTCTGCAGTTGATCCCCCTTTTAATGCATGCCAATATTCTGTTTGCTTTATTAGCAGCAGCTTGGCATTGCATGCCATTGCTGAGCCTATCATCTACTAGGACCCCCAGGTCCTTTTCCATCCTAGATTCCCCCAGAGGTTCTCCCCCCAGTGTATAGATTGCATTCATATTTTTGCCACCCAAATGCATTATTTTACATTTTTCTACATTGAACCTCATTTGCCATGTAGTCGCCCACCCCATTAATTTGTTCAGGTCTTTTTGCAAAATTTCCACATCCTGCGGAGAAGTTATTGCCCTGCTTAGCTTAGTATCATCTGCAAATACAGAGATTGAACTGTTTATCCCATCCTCCAGGTCGTTTATGAACAAATTAAATAGGATTGGTCCCAGCACAGAACCCTGGGGAACCCCACTACCCACCCCTGACCATTCTGAGTACTCCCCATTTATCACCACCCTCTGAACACGCCCTTGTAGCCAGTTTTCAATCCATGTACTCACCCTATGGTCCATGCCAACGCACCTTATTTTGTACAGTAAACATTTATGGGGAACTGTGTCAAATGCTTTTGCAAAATCCAGATACACCACGTCTATGGGCCTTCCTTTATCTAGATGGCAACTCACCTCCTCATAGAAGGTTAATAGATTGGTTTGGCAAGAACGATTCTTCATGAATCCATGCTGATTACTGCTAATGATATCATTCTTATTACTAAAATCTTGTATATAGTCCCTTATCATCCCCTCCAAGAGTTTGCATACTATTGATGTTAGGCTAACTGGTCTGTAATTCCCAGGGATGTTTTTTGGGCCCTTTTTAAATATTGGTGCTACATTGGCTTTTCTCCAATCAGCTGGTACCATTCCAGTCAATAGACTGTAAAAATTAGGAACAACGGTCTGGCAATCACCTGACTGAGTTCCCTAAGTACCCTCGGATGCAAGCCATCTGGTCCCGGTGATTTATTAATGTTAAGTTTCTCAAGTCTAATTTTAATTCTGTCCTCTGTTAACCATGTAGGTGCTTCCTGTGTTGTGTCATGAGGATAAACACTGCAGTTTTGGTTACTGAAGCCCCCCCATTCACTCGTGAAGACTGAGGAGAAGAATAAATTCAATACCTTTGCCATCTCCCCATCCTTTGTAACCAGATGTCCTTCCTCATTCTTTATGGGGCCAATATGGTCTGTCCTCCCTTTTTTACCGTTTACATACTTAAAGAATTTCTTGGGATTTTTTTTGCTCTCCTCCGCTATGTGTCTTTCATGTTCTATCTTAGCCATCCTAATTGCACCCTTACATTTCTTATTGCATTCTTTATAAATTCTGAATGCTGAGGATGATCCCTCAACCTTGTATTTTTTGAAGGCCTTCTCCTTTGCTTTTATATGCATTTTTACATTGGAGTTAAGCCATCCAGGATGTTTGTTCGCTCTTTTAAATTTATTACCCAATGGGATACATTGGCTAATGCCCTTATTTAATATGCTCTTAAAGCAAACCCATCTCTCCTCCATATTCCTCCATATTCTTTGCTCCTAATATTTTATCCCAATTTATGCCTTTTAGCAAGGTTTGTAGTTTAGGGAAGTTGGCTCTTTTGAAATTCAGTGTCTTTGTGTTCCCTTCATGTTTCCTATTTGTGTGATTTATACTGAAACTAATTGACCTGTGATCGCTGTTACCTAAATTGCCCCGTATTTCCACATCTGTTATCAGGTCTGTATTGTCAGTAGATCTAGTAATGTTGAGGTGCTCATTCCAAAAACTGTCCCAGGAATAGTAATACAGTATATTCTTGCAAAAGATTTTGGTCCTGGTAGGCAAGGTAACTAGAGTGGTAGGCATATCCTAGTGCACAAGCAGGGCCAGACCCTCATTTCAAAAATTGTACAAGGAATAGTAAAATATTCTTCAGAATTTGGGTCTGGTAGGAGCCTTGGGGTGGCAGGATAGAGCAGTAAGCAGTAGCGTGAGGCAATCATTTCAGAAAAATTGCACAGGGAATTATATTCTTCAGATGTTGGGCCAGCAGTAGCCCTGAGGTGGCAAGGTACCAGGAAAAGCAAGATTTTGCTCAGAGTTTGGCCCTGGCAAAGTAACTCAAGCAGTAGGTGCATACTTAGGTGCCATAGTTGAAAAGTGTCATAGCCAAGTTACATTTTTTGCTTGCTGGTTAAGGTTGACATCTATGAGGACATATGTTCAGATCACATTGGAGTTATCAATGCCCTTAGGTGTTGGTCCACGTGTACAGTGCAGTGACATGGTTTAAGGTTGCAAGCGTTCTATGGGTAACAGGATTATGGAGGGCATATATTAAAAGGTTAAAAACTAGATCTATAAAACATTGATAAAATAAGAAATGATTTATATCAATCTATGCATATCATTCTTGTACTTTTACAGGATGTCACCTATGCCGCTGTGAAATGCAGAAAAGCACCATATTAAAGAAGACTTCCGCTGATCTCTGTCTGTAATGACCAGATAGCATCACCCCATTATAATATTTTTAAGACTAACCTTTATTTGGGGAATAAATTTACTTTCATTGTTGCTATTATGTATATATGTATTATCAGGGCTTTTTTTCAGCCGGAACTCACCGGAACTGTGTTCCGGAACCTCTGGCAGCCCTCTCCTCTCCCGGGAGTGACATGACTGCTGTCTGCACGATCATCAGATTCATCTCTCCCGTCCCTACAGCAGCCTGTCTCACTCACACACTGCAGAACGAAGCTGTCTCCTCACTCTCCTCCTTCTCATTCAGCTCTGTATACACAAGAGGAGGGGGAGAAGGAACACGCGCTGACTTCAGGTCTGTACAAACTTTTCTATGCTTTATAGATAGACAGGGAGGAGGGGGGAGAGTGGCTGGGATTGGGAAGCAGGAAACAAAAACGATGTACACTTGGTGGAGTGATTGGGGAGTTAGGAGCATATGTGCTTTGGTATGAGAAACGAAATATGCCAGAAATCAGTGTGGGATTAATTTGAAACCTGGCAGTCCCTTCCAGTACTAGCCCCCCTCTCCCCCCAGCACATTTACAACCCCCCCTCCAGCACTAGCCCCCCCTCTCCCCCAGCACATTTACAACCCCCCCTCCAGCACTAGCCCCCCCTCTCCCCCAGCACATTTACAACCCCCCCTCCAGCACTAGCCCCCCCTCTCCCCCCAGCACATTTACAACCCCCCCTTCCAGCACTAGCCCCCCTCTCCCCCAGCACATTTCCAACCCCCCCTTCCAGCACTAGCCCCCTTCTCCCTCCAGCACATTACTAGCCCCCCTCTCCCCCAGCACATTTCCACCCCCCCTTCCAGCACTAGACCCCCTCTCCCCCAGCACATTTCCAACCCCCCCTTCCAGCACTAGCCCCCCTCTCCCCCCAGCACATTACTAGCCTCCCTTTCCCCCCAGCACATTTCCAACCCCCCTTCCAGCACTAGCCCCCCTCTCCCCCAGCACATTACTAGCCCCCCTCTCCCCCAGCACATTTCCACCCCCCCTCCTTCCAGCACTAGCCTCCCTCTCCCCCCAGCACATTTCCAACCCCAGCCCCCCCTCTCCCCCCAGCACATTTACAACCCTCCCTTCCAGCACTAGCCCCCCTCTCCCCCCAGCACATTTCCAACCCCCCCTTCCAGCACTAGCCCCCCTCTCCCCCCAGCACATTTCCAACCCCCCCCCCCCACATTACTAGCCCCCCTCTCCCCCAGCACATTTCCACCCCCCCCTCCTTCCAGCACTAGCCCCCCTCTCCGCTATGCTTTGTAGATAGACAGGGAGGAAGGGAAGAGTGGCTGAGATTGGGAAGCAGGAAACAAAAACGATGTACACTTGGTGGAGTGATTGGGGGGTTAGGAGCATATGTGCTTTGGTATGAGAAAGGAAATATGCCAGAAATCAGTGTGGGATTAATTTGAAACCTGGCATCCCCTTCCAGTACTAGCCCCCCTTTCCCCCTAGCATATGTACAACCCCCCCCTCCAGCACTAGCCCCCCCTCTCCCCCAGCACATTTACAACCCCCCCTCCAGCACTAGCCCCCCCTCTCCCCCCAGCACATTTACAACCCCCCCTTCCAGCACTAGCCCCCCTCTCCCTCAGCACATTTCCAACCCCCCCTTCCAGCACTAGCCCCCTTCTCCCCCCAGCACATTTCCAACCCCAGCCCCCCCTCTCCCCCCAGCACATTTACAACCCTCCCTTCCAGCACTAGCCCCCCTCTCCCCCCAGCACATTTCCAACCCCCCCTGCCAGCACTAGCCCCCCTCTCCCCCAGCACATTTCCAACCCCCCCCCCACATTACTAGCCCCCCTCTCCCCCAGCACATTTCCACCCCCCCTCCTTCCAGCACTAGCCCCCCTCTCCACTATGCTTTGTAGATAGACAGGGAGGAGGGGAAGAGTGGCTGAGATTGGGAAGCAGGAAACAAAAACGATGTACACTTGGTGGAGTGATTGGGGGGTTAGGAGCATATGTGCTTTGGTATGAGAAAGGAAATATGCCAGAAATCAGTGTGGGATTAATTTGAAACCTGGCATCCCCTTCCAGTACTAGCCCCCCTCTCCCCCCAGCACATTTACAACCCCCCAGCACTAGCCCCCCCTTTCCCCCAGCACATTACTAGCCCCCCTCTCCCCCAGCACATTTCCAACCCCCCCCTTCCAGCACTAGCCCCCCTCTCCCCTAGCACATTACTAGCCCCCCTCTCCCCCAGCACATTTCCAACCCCCCCTTCCAGCACTAGCCCCCCTCTCCCCCAGCACATTACTAGCCCCCCTCTCCCCCAGCACATTTCCACCCCCCCCTCCTTCCAGCACTAGCCCCCCTCTCCCCGCAGCACATTACTAGCCCCCCTCTCCCCCAGCACATTTCCAACCCCCCCTTCCAGCACTAGCCTCCCTCTCCCCCCAGCACATTTACAACCCCCCCTCCAGCACTAGCCCCCCTCTCCCCCCAGCACATTTACAACCCCCCCATTCCAACCCCCCCTTCCAGTTCCCCTCTCCCCATCACATTTCCAACCCCCCCTTCCAGCACTAGCCCCCCTCTCCCCCAGCACATTTCCAACCCCCCTTTTCCAGCACTAGCCCCCCTCTCCCCCCAGCACATTTCCACCCCCCTCCTTCCAGCACTAGCCCCCCTCTCCCTACAGCACATTACTAGCCCCCCTCTCCCCCAGCACATTTCCAACCCCCCTTCCAGCACTAGCCCCCCCTCTCGCCCCAGCACGTTTCCAACCCCCCCTTCCAGCACTCGCCCCCCTCTCCCCCCAACACATTTCTAACCCCCCCTTCCAGCACTAGCCCCCCTCTCCCCCCAGCACATTACTAGCCCCCCTCTCCCTAGCACATTTCCACCCCCCCTCCTTCCAGCACTATCCCCCCTCTCCCCCCAGCACATTACTAGCCCCCCTCTCCCCCCAGCACATTTCCAACCCCCCCTTACAGCACTAGCCCCCCCTCTCCCCCCAGCACATTTCCAACCCTCCCTTCCAGCACTAGCCCCCTTCTCCCCCCAGCACATTTCCAACCCCCCCTTCCAGCACTAGCCCCCCTCTCCCCCAGCACATTTCCAACCCCCCCTTCCAGCACTAGCCCCCCTCTCCTCAGCACATTTCCAACCCCCCTTCCAGCACTAGCCCCCCTCTCCCGCCCAGCACATTTCCAACCCCCCCTTCCAGCACTAGCCCCCCTCTCCCCCCAACACATTACTAGCCCCCCCTCTCCCCCCAGCACCAGCACTAGCCCCCCTCTCCCTCCAGCACATTTCCAACCCCCCCTTCTAGCACTAGCACCCCTCTCCACCAGCACATTTCCAACCACCCCCTTCCAGCACTAGCCCCCTTCTTCCCCAGCACATTACTAGCCCCCCCTTCCAGCACTAGCCCCCCTGTCCCCCCAGCACATTACTAGCCCCCCTCTCCCCCCAGCACCAGCACTAGCCCCCCTCTCCCCCCAGCACATTTCCAACCCCCCCTTCCAGCACTAGTCCCCCTCTCCCCCAGCACATTTCCAACCACCCCCTTCCAGCACTAGCCCCCTTCTCCCCCAGCACATTACTAGCCCCCCTCTCCCCCCAGCACATTTCCACCCCCCCTCCTTCCAGCACTAGCCCCCCTTCCAGCACTAGCCCCCCTCTCCCCCCAGCACATTTCCAACCCCCCCTCCTTCCAGCACTAGCCCCCTCTCCCCCCAGCACATTTCCAACCCCCCACCCTTCCAGCACTAGCCCCCCTCTCCCCCAGCACATTTCCAACCCCCCTTCCAGCACTAGCCCGCCTCTCCCCCAGCACATTTCCAACCCCCCTTCCAGCACTAGCCCCCTCTCCCCCAGCACATTTCCACCCCCCCTTCCAGCACTAGCCCCCCTCTCCCCCAGCACATTTCCAACCCCCCCTTCCAGCACTAGCCCCCCTCTCCCCCCAGCACATTACTAGCCTCCCTTTCCCCCCAGCACATTTCCAACCCCCCCTTCCAGCACTAGCCCCCCTCTCCCCCCAGCACATTACTAGCCCCCCTCTCCCCCAGCACATTTCCACCCCCCCTCCTTCCAGCACTAGCCCCCCTCTCCCCCCAGCACATTACTAGACCCCCTGTCCCCCAGTACATTACTAGCCTCCCTCTCCCCCCAGCACATTTCCAACCCCAGCCCCCCTCTCCCCCCAGCACATTTACAACCCCCCCTTCCAGCACTAGCCCCCCTCTCCCCCCAGCACATTTCCAACCCCCCCTTCCAGCACTAGCCCCCCTCTCCCCCAGCACATTTCCAACCCCCCCCCCCCACATTACTAGCCCCCCTCTCCCCCAGCACATTTCCACCCCCCCTCCTTCCAGCACTAGCCCCCCTCTCCGCTATGCTTTGTAGATAGACAGGGAGGAGGGGAAGAGTGGCTGGGATTGGGAAGCAGGAAACAAAAACGATGTACACTTGGTGGAGTGATTGGGGGGTTAGGAGCATATGTGCTTTGGTATGAGAAAGGAAATATGCCAGAAATCAGTGTGGGATTAATTTGAAACCTGGCATCCCCTTCCATTACTAGCCCCCCTCTCCCCCCAGCACATTTACAACCCCCCCAGCACTAGCCCCCCCTTTCCCCCCAGCACATTTCCAACCCCCCCTTCCAGCACTAGCCCCCCTCTCCCCCAGCACATTTCCAACCCCCCCTTCCAGCACTAGCCCCCCTCTCCCCCAGCACATTACTAGCCCCCTCTCCCCCAGCACATTTCCAACCCCCCCTTCCAGCACTAGCCTCCCTCTCCCCCCAGCACATTTAAAACCCCCCCTCCAGCACTAGCCCCCCTCTCCCCCCAGCACATTTCCACCCCCTCCTTCCAGCACTAGCCCCCCTCTCCCTACAGCACATTACTAGCCCCCCTCTCCCCCAGCACATTTCCAACCCCCCCTTCCGGCACTAGCCTCCCTCTCCCCCCAGCACATTTACAACCCCCCCTTCCAACCCCCCCTTCCAGTTCCCCTCTCCCCATCACATTTCCAACCCCCCCTTCCAGCACTAGCCCCCCTCTCCCCCAGCACATTTCCAACCCCCCCTTCCAGCACTAGCCCCCCTCTCCCCCCAGCACATTTCCACCCCCTCCTTCCAGCACTAGCCCCTCTCTCCCTACAGCACATTACTAGCCCCCCTCTCCCCCAGCACATTTCCAACCCCCCCTTCCAACCCCCCCTTCCAGTCCCCCTCTCCCCATCACATTTCCAACCCCCCCTTCCAGCACTAGCCCCCCTCTCCCCCAGCACATTTCCAACCCCCCTTTTCCAGCACTAGCCCCCCTCTCCCCCCAGCACATTTCCACCCCCTCCTTCCAGCACTAGCCCCCCTCTCCCTACAGCACATTACTAGCCCCCCTCTCCCCCAGCACATTTCCAACCCCCCCCTTCCGGCACTAGCCTCCCTCTCCCCCCAGCACATTTACAACCCCCCCTTCCAACCCCCCCTTCCAGTTCCCCTCTCCCCATCACATTTCCAACCCCCCCTTCCAGCACTAGCCCCCCTCTCCCCCAGCACATTTCCAACCCCCCCTTCCAGCACTAGCCCCCCTCTCCCCCCAGCACATTTCCACCCCCTCTTCCAGCACTAGCCCCTCTCTCCCTACAGCACATTATTAGCCCCCCTCTCCCCCAGCACATTTCCAACCCCCCCTTCCAGCACTAGCCCCCCCTCACGCCCCAGCACGTTTCCAACCCCCCCTTCCAGCACTCGCCCCCCTCTCCCCCCAACACATTTCTAACCCCCCCTTCAAGCACTAGCCCCCCTCTCCCCCCAGCACATTACTAGCCCCCCTCTCCCCAGCACATTTCCACCCCCCCTCCTTCCAGCACTATCCCCCCTCTCCCCCCAGCACATTACTAGCCCCCCTCTCCCCCAGCACATTTCCAACCCCCCCTTCCAGCACTAGCCCCCCCTCACCCCCCAGCACATTTCCAACCCCCCCTTCCAGCACTAGCCCCCTTCTCCCCCCAGCACATTTCCAACCCCCCCTTCCAGCACTAGCCCCCCTCTCCCCAGCACATTTCCAACCACCCCCTTCCAGCACTAGCCCCCTTCTCCCCCAGCACATTACTAGCCCCCCCTCTCCCCCCAGCACATTTCCACCCCCCCTCCTTCCAGCACTAGCCCCCCTGTCCCCCCAGCACATTACTAGCCCCCCTCTCCCCCCAGCACCAGCACTAGCCCCCCTCTCCCCCCAGCACATTTCCAACCCCCCCTTCCAGCACTAGTCCCCCTCTCCCCCAGCACATTTCCAACCACCCCCTTCCAGCACTAGCCCCCTTCTCCCCCAGCACATTACTAGCCCCCCTCTCCCCCCAGCACATTTCCACCCCCCCTCCTTCCAGCACTAGCCCCCCTTCCAGCACAAGCCCCCCTCTCCCCCCAGCACATTTCCAACCCCCCCTTCCAGCACTAGCCCCCCTCTCCCCCCAGCACATTTCTAACCCCCCCTCCTTCCAGCACTAGCCCCCTCTCCCCCCAGCACATTTCCAACCCCCCACCCTTCCAGCACTAGCCCCCCTCTCCCCCAGCACATTTCCAACCCCCCTTCCAGCACTAGCCCGCCTCTCCCCCAGCACATTTCCAACCCCCCTTCCAGCACTAGCCCCCCTCTCCCCCAGCACATTTCCACCCCCCCTCCTTCCAGCACTAGCCCCCCTCTCCCCCCAGCACATTACTAGACCCCCTGTCCCCCAGCACATTACTAGCCTCCCTCTCCCCCCAGCACATTTACAACCCCCCCCCTTCCAGACTAGCCCCCCTCACCCCCCAGCACATTTCCAACCCCCCCTTCCAGCACTAGCCCCCCTCTCCCCCAGCACATTTCCAACCCCCCCCCACATTACTAGCCCCCCTCTCCCCCAGCACATTTCCACCCCCCCTCCATCCAGCACTAGCCCCCCTCTCCGCTATGCTTTGTAGATAGACAGGGAGGAGGGGAAGAGTGGCTGGGATTGGGAAGCAGGAAACAAAAACGATGTACACTTGGTGGAGTGATTGGGGGGTTAGGAGCATATGTGCTTTGGTATGAGAAAGGAAATATGCCAGAAATCAGTGTGGGATTAATTTGAAACCTGGCATCCCCTTCCAGTACTAGCCCCCCTCTCCCCCCAGCACATTTACAACCCCCCCCAGCACTAGCCCCCCCTTTCCCCCCAGCACATTTCCAACCCCCCCTTCCAGCACTAGCCCCCCTCTCCCCCAGCACATTTCCAACCCCCCCTTCCAGCACTAGCCCCCCTCTCCCCCAGCACATTACTAGCCCCCCTCTCCCCCAGCACATTTCCAACCCCCCCTTCCAGCACTAGCCCCCCTCTCCCCCAGCACATTACTAGCCCCCTCTCCCCCAGCACATTTCCACCCCCCCTCCTTCCAGCACTAGCCCCCCTCTCCCCGCAGCACATTACTAGCCCCCCTCTCCCCCAGCACATTTCCAACCCCCCCTTCCAGCACTAGCCTCCCTCTCCCCCCAGCACATTTACAACCCCCCCCTCCAGCACTAGCCCCCCTCTCCCCCCAGCACATTTACAACCCCCCCTTCCAACCCCCCCTTCCAGTTCCCCTCTCCCCATCACATTTCCAACCCCCCCTTCCAGCACTAGCCCCCCTCTCCCCCAGCACATTTCGAACCCCCCTTTTCCAGCACTAGCCCCCCTCTCCCCCCCAGCACATTTCCACCCCCTCCTTCCAGCACTAGCCCCCCTCTCCCTACAGCACATTACTATCCCCCCTCTCCCCCAGCACATTTCCAACCCCCCCTTCCAGCACTAGCTCCCCTCTCGCCCCAGCATGTTTCCAACCCCCCCTTCCAGCACTCGCCCCCCTCTCCCTCCAACACATTTCTAACCCCCCCTTCCAGCACTAGCCCCCCTCTCCCCCCAGCACATTACTAGCCCCCCTCTCCCCAGCACATTTCCACCCCCCCTCCTTCCAGCACTATCCCCCCTCTCCCCCCAGCACATTACTAGCCCCCCTCTCCCCCCAGCACATTTCCAACCCCCCCTTCCAGCACTAGCCCCCCTCTCCCCCCAGCACATTTCCAACCCCCCCTTCCAGCACTAGCTCCCTTCTCCCCCCAGCACATTTCCAACCCCCCCTTCCAGCACTAGCCCCCCTCTCCCCCAGCACATTTCCAACCCCCCCTTCCAGCACTAGCCCCCCTCTCCCCAGCACATTTCCAACCCCCCTTCCAGCACTAGCCCCCCTCTCCCGCCCAGCACATTTCCAACCCCCCCTTCCAGCACTAGCCCCCCTCTCCCGCCCAGCACATTTCCAACCCCCCCTTCCAGCACTAGCCCCCCTCTCCCCCAGCACATTTCCAACCCCCCCTTCCAGCACTAGCCCCCCTCTCCCCCCAACACATTACAAGCCCCCCCTCTCCCCCCATCACCAGCACTAGCCCCCCTCTCCCCCCAGCACATTTCCAACCCCCCCTTCCAGCACTAGCCCCCCTCTCCCCCAGCACATTTCCAACCACCCCCTTCCAGCACTAGCCCCCTTCTCCCCCAGCACATTACTAGCCCCCCCTTCCAGCACTAGCCCCCCTGTCCCCCCAGCACATTACTAGCCCCCCTCTCCCCCCAGCACCAGCACTAGCCCCCCTCTCCCCCAGCACATTTCCAACCCCCCCTTCCAGCACTAGTCCCCCTCTCCCCCAGCACATTTCCAACCATCCCCTTCCAGCACTAGCCCCCTTCTCCCCCAGCACATTACTAGCCCCCCTCTCCCCCCAGCACATTTCCACCCCCCCTCCTTCCAGCACTAGCCCCCCTTCCAGCACAAGCCCCCCTCTCCCCCCAGCACATTTCCAACCCCCCCTTCCAGCACTAGCCCCCCTCTCCCCCAGCACATTTCCAACCCCCCCTCCTTCCAGCACTAGCCCCCTCTCCCCCTAGCACATTTCCAACCCCCCACCCTTCCAGCACTAGCCCCCCTCTCCCCCAGCACATTTCCAACCCCCCTTCCAGCACTAGCCCGCCTCTCCCCCAGCACATTTCCAACCCCCCTTCCAGCACTAGCCCCCTCTCCCCCAGCACATTTACAACCCCCCCTTCCAACCCCCCCTTCCAGTTCCCCTCTCCCATCACATTTCCAACCCCCCCTTCCAGCACTAGCCCCCCTCTCCCCCAGCACATTTCCAACCCCCCTTTTCCAGCACTAGCCCCCCTCTCCCCCCAGCACATTTCCACCCCCCTCCTTCCAGCACTAGCCCCCCTCTCCCTACAGCACATTACTAGCCCCCCTCTGCCCCAGCACATTTCCAACCCCCCCTTCCAGCACTAGCCCCCCCTCTCGCCCCAGCACGTTTCCAACCCCCCTTCCAGCACTCGCCCCCCTCTCCCCCCAACACATTTCTAACCCCCCCTTTCAGCACTAGCCCCCCTCTCCCCCCAGCACATTACTAGCCCCCCTCTCCCCAGCACATTTCCACCCCCCCTCCTTCCAGCACTATACCCCCTCTCCCCCCAGCACATTACTAGCCCCCCTCTCCCCCCAGCACATTTCCAACCCCCCCTTCCAGCACTAGCCCCCCCTCTCCCCCCAGCACATTTCCAACCCCCCCTTCCAGCACTAGCCCCCTTCTCCCCCCAGCACATTTCCAACCCCCCCTTCCAGCACTAGCCCCCCTCTCCCCCAGCACATTTCCAACCCCCCCTTCCAGCACTAGCCCCCCTCTCCCCCCAACACATTACTAGCCCCCCCTCTCTCCCCAGCACCAGCACTAGCCCCCCTCTCCCCCAGCACATTTCCAACCCCCCCTTCCAGCACTAGCCCCCCTGTCCCCCCAGCACATTACTAGCCCCCCTCTCCCCCCAGCACCAGCACTAGCCCCCCTCTCCCCCCAGCACATTTCCAACCCCCCCTTCCAGCACTAGTCCCCCTCTCCCCCAGCACATTTCCAACCACCCCCTTCCAGCACTAGCCCCCTTCTCCCCCAGCACATTACTAGCCCCCCTCTCCCCCCAGCACATTTCCACCCCCCCTCCTTCCAGCACTAGCCCCCCTTCCAGCACAAGCCCCTCTCCCCCCAGCACATTTCCAACCCTCCCCTTCCAGCACTAGCCCCCCTCTCCCCCCAGCACATTTCCAACCCCCCCTCCTTCCAGCACTAGCCCCCTCTCCCCCAGCACATTTCCAACCCCCCACCCTTCCAGCACTAGCCCCCCTCTCCCCCAGCACATTTCCAACCCTCCTTCCAGCACTAGCCCGCCTCTCCCCCAGCACATTTCCAACCCCCCTTCCAGCACTAGCCCCCTCTCCCCCAGCACATTTCCACCCCCCCTTCCAGCACTAGCCCCCCTCTCCCCAGCACATTTCCAACCCCCCCTTCCAGCACCAGCCCCCCTCTCCCCCCAGCACATTACTAGCCCCCCCTCTCCCACCAGCACTAGCCCCCCTCTCCCCCCCAGCACATTTCCAACACCCCCTTCCAGCACTAGCCCCCCCTCTCCCACCAGCACTAGCCCCCTCTCCCCCCAGCACATTTCCAACCACCCCCTTCGAGCACTAGCCCCCTTCTCCCCCAGCACATTACTAGCCCCCTCTCCCCCCAGCACATTTCCACCCCCCTCCTTCCAGCACTAGCCCTCTCTCCCCCCAGCACATTTCCAACCCCCCCTTCCAGCACTAGCCCCCCCTTCCAGCACTAGCCCTCTCCCCCCTCCCCCCTTCAGCACTAGCCCTCTCCCCCCCTTCCAGCCCTAGCCCTCTCCCCCCCTTCCAGCACTAGCCCTCTCCCCCCACCCCCCTTCCAACACTAGCCCCCTCCCTCTTCCAGCATTAGCCCCCCCTTCCAGCACTAGCCCTCTCCCCCCTCCCCCTTCCAGCACTAGCCCCCCCTTTCCAGCACTAGTCCTCTCCCTCCCAGATATTCTCCTTCTCACAGAGGGCATGATCATGGCATCTGGGACCCCGAGAGATGGAAGACATTTACTTTGGAGGCCCACACTAGCTCCTGCTTGACAAGTTAGTGGAGTCTAGTGCCAGAACTTGTTCCAGCACTGGGCTCCAGGACTCAGCCCGGATTCATGAGAAGCTGGGATTTTGTTTAAATCTCAGGAAAGGCCCATTAAAACTGGGACAGTATGGAGGTTTGAATTTGGATTAGAAAGGGGGAAAAGATTTGTGTTTGTGGGGGAAAAGTTTGTACTGGCAGGGGGGATTTGGGTGGGAAGATATGTGATGGAACTGGGGAGAGGACATGTGTAGGAGGGGACAAGGGGAGAGAAATTGTTCCAGGATGGGGAGCATGTTGTGCTGGAACGGGAGAGAATTTGTACTGGGAGGAGGATTTATGCTTGGGGGATGTTGGGGTGGGGTATTTTTGCTGGGATGAGGAGCTGTGCTGGGATATGGATTTGTGGGGTGGAAGGAGATTTGTGCTGGGAAGGGGGATTTTTTTTAGGGGGAGCTTTGCAGAGACTGAGTTCATTCAGAGAGGAGTGCACTGTGAAAGTGTGTAGGGGAGGGGGAATATGTGCAGAGAGGTAAAGTTTGTGTGTGTTTAGCAGAGGGGAGAGTATTGTACACAGAGGAGAGCTGGGGGGAACTTGTGATGAAAGGGGAGCTGAGAAAGTATGTGTGTGGAGGTGGAGGTCAGCAGAGAGGAAAGCTAGGAGGGGATTTGTGATGAGAAGAGAGCTAGGAGGGGATTTGTGATGAGAAGAGAGCTAGGAGGGGATTTGTGATGAGAGGAGAACTAGGAGGGGATTTGTGATGAGAGCTGGGGGGATTTTGGGGAATTTGCCTTATGTGATACACAGTTTTAAGCCTTAACTCATTACAATTTTTTGGCGCCACTGTAAATCTCTCCTCTAAGGAAGGTGTGGCTGGGGGCAGGGTTTGGGTGTGTCTGGGGGGCGGGGTTTGGGTGTGTCTGGGGGCAGGGTTGGGGCAGAGAGTTGGACAGAGAGGGTGAGTTCCTACACCTTTTCTCTGAGAAAAAAAGCCCTGTGTATTATGCTAACAGTGCTGATGTATTTCACTGTGCTTTACCTAAAACTGCATCGGTTCTTGGACCCACTAAAGAAGATCCTTGTGTTAAAACTTTTTTTTTAAGGCCAGAGATTTTTTTTTTACCAGGCCACTTTACCAGGAGAGGGGAGGAGAGGAGGAGAGCAAAAGGGGAGAAGAGAATAGAAGGGGAGAGGGAAGGGAAGCAAAGGGAAGGGAAGGGAGAGGAGAGGACATTTTTTATTTTCTCGCTATCAATCTATGTTAGAGAAAAACTGTAATTATAATGTAGCACCCTCTAGGTAGGTAGGTGCTAGAGGTGGGATTTTTTTGTAGGACAGGTAAATTTAGGCAGGTCTGGTTGGCAGCCAGGCCTGTTTGTTTTGATCTGATGTGGGCTGGGAGTGGCTCAGGTTAGAGGCAGGCAGCATCACTGAGACTTCGCTCTCCTTTCTAGAGATTGCTGGAATGTTCTGGAAAGAGAGGAGGAAAGGAGAGGTGTTTTAGGGATCTAAACAGGCCTGGGGTGTTTTAGGGATCCCTGACTGATCCCCAATCTGGATTGGTAGGGGGCAGGCCTCCTTAAATACCCAGGTTCAGACCAGGTGGGGAGGAGTTGTTGGGTGGAAGAGCTTGAGGGAGAGAGTGCTGAGGCTGTCCGGGCCTTTGAGGGAGCTCCCCAGTCTGAGGGGGATGACCTTGGGCCTGGGCTCGGGTGCAGTCGGGATCACTTTCAGGAACACATGAATTGGTTCTGGACCGGAGGCACAAGAGAGAGCAAGGAGAGGATAGCGGGAGAGAGCACTGCTAAGAAACTCCAGGGAAGACAACTGGTCACAGCCAGGAGGGCTGGTGAGTGAGGCACAGTCAGAAGGACTGGGGAGGCACGCCTGAGAGGAATGGGAGTTTGCAGTCTGAGATGGGTGCAGAACCAGAAGTGTGGACTGTGGTAGAAGGGGCAGTGGAAAGAGGCAGCTGCAGCCAGGAGGGCTGACAGGGCCTGAAGAGGGCCTAACTAGGATCAGTAGCTGTAGTAGGGCAGCTAGCACAAGGACTTCTCTGATACTTCTCTGATACGGTCCCAGGCTGCAAAGGGCATTTGCTGAGGTCTGGCTGAATCAGTGTCAGGCCTAACCAACAAATAGTGCTAGCTGTTCCTGGGGAATCAAGTGATGTGCTGGAGGTGACTAGAAGTAACAGTCTACAGCAAGTGATGTTCTGGTGGAGTGAGGAATGAATGAGCTTCAAGAAAGTTGTGCAGGAGGAAGCTGAAGGAGTATGTACAGGGAGTGTTCATAGTTCTCCCAAAACCAATTGTTGTTCTTTTATCCACGCTGGGCATCCCATAGCTCCCATCCCCATCCAAGTTATACCCCTCAATAAAACAAAAACATTTAGTTCACTGACTGCTTTATGTCTCAGAGTGTTGGAGAGTGAATGCTGGGCTGGGCAGGGTGATAGACACACCACAATTCTCAGCAGCCCCTATGGGGGTACCGCTACAATAAAATATAGGTGGGGGGGGTGTAGCATAAACAGTATTTATTGTAAGTGTAACTTCCTCCAGAATCTTGGGTGTTTGAACATCAATCATTACGTTTGACATGCAAGTTTGAGTATCAAAGTCAACATACCCCTTTAAAGTAAACACGCGTACTCATTATTAGAGATAAAAAGAAAGTGAAATAAATCCACGACCACTTAAATAGTAAACATTTCATTTCTTACAGCCTCTTTAATTATAACATTATTCTGCATAAGCAAAGTAAAGTTTGAAACCAGTAAGAGAGGAATAAAGAAAGAAAATGAAAAAGCATGGAAGGGGATGGGAAAAAAAGAGAAAAAAAAAAGGGAAAAGGGGTGAGGAAACAGGGTGGGGAATTGGCAGGTTCCCCACCCTGCTTCCTTGACCCTTTTTCCTTTTTTTTTTTTTCTTTTTTTCCCATCCCCTTTCATGCTTTTTCATTTTCTTTTTTCCATCTCGACATGCTACATCCAAGTGTATTGTGGTATTCTTTGATTTCAAGAAAGCAGATGACATAACCACTTCAGCTCCAGAAGATTCTACCCCCGTTATGACCAGGGCATAGTTTGCTATTCACGTACACGTACACATATCTATTCATGTCATTTGATAGATATACACACCCCATTTATATTCATAAGTAATATTTTTTAGTCACAAAACACATTTTTGGTCAGTCCCCAGGGAAATGACACCGGGAGAAGCGAAGATATTTGTTTCTTCCGCACTTCCGGTTGTCCCCGCTCTAACACCCACTGCTTCCGTTTGGTAGGTCATGATATCTCCTTCTTTGCTTACAGTCCTGAAGAGCTGGAGACACCAGACTGATTCATTGGTTCCCTGAGAGCGTGTGACTTCCCCTGTGGCCACATGTCTCTCTCGGATCCCAGCAACGGAGATGCTATTCGTCCCTCAAGATCATGTGGCTATGTCAGCTGACATGCCACATGACAGGCCTCCTTTTGTTTTTGTTTTTTCTGTGCATTGCGCTGACCCGATAGGCGGGATCGAGCAATGTACAACACGTGGACCGCCTGACAGCGTCAGAGGAGACACGGTCATGTGATCCTCAGTTGGGTTTTCAGTAACGATCTATAATAACACTCCTCTCGCAATGTATATTCATATACAGGATCTTGGCATTATTTCTGCATAATAAGATGAACATATAGATGTATCTTGGAACTCTTTGAGTGGGCATGGATGTTTGCAGCGCTGCTGAAATTTTGATACTGTGGGTCTCCCCCCCTTTTCATTCTTATTTCCCTATTAGGTTTACTAATTTCCTATTGGTTAAGGGACATGCCTCTTCCCCTATTGGCGGGTGGTCCCATTGGATACCTCAAAGCAGTCAGCTGACTCCTCTCTGTCCTATCAGGAGCAGACTTATCATGTGACCCTATCATTGATATCTGATTGGTCACACTATTTGTGCAGTTTTTATATAAATTTTTACAGTGTAGGAGAGGAGTTTGATGCCCCAGTTGAAGTCCATGTGGACGAAACGCGTCGGGTAAGCCTTACTCTTCCCTACACTTGATTTTATAGTTTTTTACGTGATCACGCTTTTTATATTGCTTGTTGATTATTGGTGATATCCAATAAAATTACGTCATTTGATCTGCACTATTGGCGGTCCATTTATCTTTTTTGGGAACCACCCATACTCTGGAGACTTTCTAGTGGCTGTGACCCTTCCTCGGCCGTTTGGACCGGCAGTCGCGATTTGGACTACAGAGGAAAGATCCCCCCTGAGATCCCGGGTTTCTGGGACCAACCATCGTCCATCAAGGATCTCTGAGCCTGTTTGATTCGGTGTCACCGGCATCCGAATCCACTCCCTCTGGTAAGCATATTTTATCTGTTTCCAGTTCACGATCGTACAATCAATGATATACAGAGGAGAAGATTTCCACACCGGTTCAACATTTCATACACAGTTTACTTTGGGACTTTTTGTTTTTTGGTTTATGGCTATACGTTGGGACATTATCGTATCCTATTATTCACTATTTCTTATTATGTCACAGGTGTTCCATCCATGCGCCATTTCTAATGGCCACTATCACTGATGTGTTTATTACCATTGGTCATCATTATTAGCGCTACATTTTAATTTTGTTCATAGTTTGCTATTCGCCATTGCGTTACTTTAACTGGCAATTGCGCGGTCATGCAATGATGTACCTATAATAAATTTATATAATTTTTTTCACACAAACAGCACTGTCTTTTGGTGGTATTGGATCACCACTGGGTTTTTTTTATTTTTTGTGCTATAATTTAAAAAGAAACATTCAAAATAAACTATTTTTTTTCTGTTATAAAGCATATCCAATTAAAAAAAAAAAATCTAATTTCTCCTTAAATCTAGGAAAAAAATTATTCTGCCACATATTTTTGGTAAAAAAACCCACAAAAAACACAAATAAGTGTATATTAACTGGTTTGTGTGAAAGTTATAGTGCCTACAAACTATGCTATATACTAGAATGTTTATTTATGTATTTATTTATTCTTCTAATTAGGGTTGCACCAATACTAGTATAAGTATTGGTGCCGATACCGAGTATTTGCACAAGTATCGGTACTCGTGCAAATGCACCGATACCTAAAAACCGATACTTTCAGGCTCGCCTCTTTGAGCTGTCAGTGGGTCTCCCCAGTGTTAAAGAAGTCTGGTAATTGGAGCTGTCAAAAAAAAAAAAAAAACGCAGCCGTCAATGTTTATTAACAACATTGCTCAGCCCTGAAGCACTAAAATAAAAAGAAACATTGTTTTTTTTTGTATTTTTCTGTTTCTTCATCGGCAGATCAAAGGGATGAACAAACGGTCCTCTGTTTAACCCCTTAATAACCTTTAGATTACTCTAATCAGCCTTAATTAACTCCCTATTTTCCTCCATTTAATTATTATTTTCCTGCTTTTTTTCTTTTGTTCACGTCTATTTTATACGTGATAAACAATTAAAATTTTTGTTTTTGTTTGCTTTGTCATTGAATATTTTTACACATATATATTAACATACATTTACACATTTCACATTGAAAAAGCGCTAAATTAAAAAAAAAAATCAAATTATTTCATTTGTAAATAACTTTTCAATGTTTTATACCATTGCTGACAGCTGACATTAAAACAAAACAGTTGCGGTAGGTATCGGTAATTGGTATCAGCGAGTACTAAAAAAAAAATAAAAGTATCAGTACTTGTACACATTGTAAAAAAAAATGGTATCGGTGCATCCCTACTTGTAATGGCAATAATCAGCAACTAATAGTGAGACTGTGATAGTGCGGAAGAAAATCTGACTAACTGCCACGAACATCACCAATGACACTAATGCAGAGATCAGTGATAATACTATACACTGTCACTGTACTAATGACACTGGCTGGGAAGGGGGTTAACATTTAGGGGCAATCAAGGGGTTAAATGTGTACCTAACAATGTTTAGTGTGTGTGCTGTGTGCTGATTTTTACTTAGCGAAATGCATGCAGGGACAAAAAATGCACATCACTGCTGTCTGTAGAGAGCCCTGTGTTGTTTACTTACACAGGGCTCTCTTCTGCCATTCGGTCAGCAGATCAGCGAATTCCGACCATAAATCATTGATTTATGGCTGGCACCCACTGATCGGCACTCGCTCACCCTACCCGGAAATAAGAAATCATGTACATGTAATTGATGTACATTCACAGGATCCAGAGCAGCAGAGCCATCCTGCCGCAGTATAAGTGTAGCTGGCGGTTCTGAACTGGTTAAGCAAAATATTGTTTGAATATGGGTGTATCAATGAAAACCCACCAAGACATCCATGCTTGTTGAAAATTATTCAGATTTGTCATTATCCTGCGCAATCATACGTTCCATTCATATAAGATCGTTTGGGGCCTCAAACCACCTCACCGAAGTAGGGACAACCGGGGACTTCCAGCGCCGTGGGATGACTCGCCTGGCAGCTCCTAAAGAGGCCTGAAAGTGGAATGTTTTACCGATTTCACCGTTTTCAGAATCAGAGATAGCAAGGCTGCTTCTTTCTATGATTTGTGAGGTCACAGTCATTATATAACTCAAAACTCGTGTCCCAGAGTCATTCAATGGGAGGGCAACTCCACCAAGTATGGAGGAAAGTACTCACTGCTCTCACCATACCCGGAATCAGAGGTGGCAAAGAGAGGAGAGCTTTTATTGTCTCTGTTTTCATCTATGTTTAACCACTTCAGCCTCAGAAGGATTTGCCCCCTTAATGACCAGTTCATATTTGGCGATACGGCACTGCGTCTCTTTAACTGACAATTGCGCGGTCATGCAATGCTGTACCCAAACAAAATTGATGTCCTTTTATTCCCAGAAATAGAGCTTTCTTTTGGTGGTATTTGATCACCTCTGCGGTTTTTAATTTTTGCGCTATAAACAAAAAAAGACAATTTAAAAAAAAAACACAATATTTGTTACTTTTTGCTATAATAAATATCCCCCCCCAACAAAATGTCTTCATCAGTTTAGGCTGATATATATTCTACATATTTTTGGTAAAAAAAAAAAAAAAAATCGCAATAAGCGAATATTGATTGGTTTCCACAAAAGTTATAGCGACTACAAAATAGGGAATTTTTTTTATAATTTTTATAATTTTTTTTTTAATAGCAATGGCGGCAATCTGCAATTTTTAGTGGGACTGCAACATTGCGGCAGACAGATCGGACACTTTTGACACTTTTTTGGGACCAGTGACATTTATACGGCGATCAGTGCTATAAAAATGCACTGATTATTGTGTAAATGTCACTGGCAGGGAAGGGGTTAACACTAGGTGAACTGCCTGGAGGAGAAGACATATCGCTGTTCCTAAGCATTAGGAACAACAGATCTGTCTCCTCACCCCTAACAGAATGGAGATGTCTGTTTACATTGACAGATCTCCACTCTGTCTCTGTCTGGAGCGATCGTGGGTGCCCAGCAGACACGCCCCTTATACCCCTTAAAGCGCCTGCTGTACAGCTACGGTGATCCTGCAGGGGAGCCAACCTGCCACCATCAAACGACGGCGGCTAGTTGGCAAGTGGTTAAAGGTAAATATTGTAACTTTAAATCAGTGGTGGTCAACTTTCTTGATATGGGGGGCCTCAAATGTGGCCCATGACGTCCACACATAAGATTCAATTAATCTTCATTAGGCAGCCGACACACACAAGATATAGTCAAAGACTATGGGGATAATTCAGGAGATGGTCAAAGACTGCAGACATATTACAGGAGATGGTCAGAGACAGTGGACATGATACAGGAGATGGTCAAAGACTGTGAACATGATACAGGAGATGGTCAGAGACTGTGAACATGATACAGGAGATGGTCAAAGACTGCAGACATACTACAGGAGATGGTCAGGGATGGTCCGGGACTGCGGACATACTACAATGGAGATGTCTGTTTACATTGACAGATCTCCATTCTGTCTCTGTCTGGAGCGATCGTGGGTGCCCAGCAGACATCGCGGCCGCTGGGCATGCGCAGCAGCTCCTACATCACGCCCCTTATACCCCTTAAAGCACCTGCTGTACAGCTACGGTGATCCTGCAGGGGAGCCAACCTGCCGCCATCAAACGACGGCAGCTGGTTGGCAAGTGGTTAAAGGTAAAGATTGTAACTTTAAATCAGTGGTGGTCAACTTTCTTGATATGGGGGGCCTCAAATGTGGCCCATGACGTCCACACATAAGATTCAATTAATCTTCATTAGGCAGCCGACACACACAAGATATAGTCAAAGACTATGGGGACAATACAGGAGATAGTCAGCGAGTGCAGACATGATACAGGAGATGGTCAGAGACTGTGAATATGATACAGGAGATGGTCAGAGACTGACTACATAATACAGGGGATGGCCAGAGACCGTGGACATAATACAGGAGCTGGCCAGAGACCGTGGACATAATACAGGAGCTGGCCAGAGACTGTTGACATAATACAGGAGATGGTCAGAGACTGTAAACATGACACAGGAAATGGTCAGAGACTGTGAACATGCTACAGGAGATGGTCAGAGACTGTGAACATGATACAGGAGATGGTCAGAGACTGCAGACATGATACAGGAGATGGTCAGAGACTGTGGACGTGATACAGGAGATGGTCAGAGACTGTGAACATGATGCAGGAGATGGTCAGAGACAATGTGTTCACATTGTAGGTACAGACTGGGCCAATTACAGCTCATCTGTACCATGTGATTAGCTCTGGCCCATCACAGCTAATCACAACAAAACTAAAAAAAAAAAAATACTGATCACTTCCCAGAGTACTACAATGTTATGGTAACATTATATTGCTCTGGTCAAAGTGTGTTTAAAAAAAATATTACCACAGGGAGGGAGAGAGTATGGCGATGGTGGGCAGTAAGACCCCTTTCACACTGGGACGGTGGGGGCGTCGGCGGTAAAACAGCGCTATTTTTAGCGCAGCTTTACCGTCGTTTTAGCGGCGGTATTCGGCCGCTAGCGGTGCACTTTTAACCCCCGCTGGCAGCCGAAAAAGGGTTAAAACCACCCGCAAAGCACCGCTGCAGTGGCGGTATAGCCGCGCTGCCCCATTGATTTCAATGGGCAGGAGCGGTGAAGGAGCGGTGAATACACCGCTCCTTCACCGCTCCAAAGATGCTGTTTACAGGAGTTTTTTTTCTCTCCTGCCAGCGCACTGCTTCAGTGTGAAAGCCCTCGGGCTTTCACACTGGAGAAACAGCAGCGGCAGTTTTAGGTCGGTTTGCAGGCACTATTTTTAGCGCAATAGCGCCTGCAAACCACCCCAATGTGAAAGGGGCCTAAGGAGACTCAGTTCCTGCCATACAGTGTTTACATAGGGTTAAGAACCCTCACACCAGTCCTGTATTTCGACGTTAAATGCCAATGAAAGAGGAGCCCATCATGGATCGATGATTTGAGCTCTGGAGAACCCGCACAATGAATGCTGGCGATGCTGAAGATGATCAGCCAACCCATTTTCTTTCTTTGGAGCATGCTGGAACAGACGAGCGGCAGTTGCAGCAATATCCTCTTACTGCTGGCAGTGGTGCTACACAGGCCATGCTCCTAGCAAAGACCCTGATCAGTTGGGAGTGCTACCCCGAAGGTGTGTACTCTTCCACGTCCTGCTTTCAACTGCCTCAAACTTTCCCGGGCAGTGCACTAAGAATCCCTCCACTCCTCCCTCCAGTGCTGTGGCCTCCTGGGAACTGTAATCTTTTCCAGCATTAGAGCAATACCTCCACTCTACAACAGAAATACATCTCCCATAATCCTCTTCAGCAGCACTTCTTCCTCTACAACCCCATGCTGCCCAGTGAAGGGAGGGCGTATAATACCCATAGAGACATAGCAGACAGGCATGTATGAGCCTGTAATTCTACATTACCAGTCTTAGACGTTTTTAATGGGGCCAATCCAACAGCACCTGGCTACATATAAAAAAAAAGTATTTCCCTTTTTGTCATTGCATTAACAAATTGGATTTAATTTGGGTTTGTACAAAATTACCAATATTCTGGCTGATAAAACAGTTCACATACTTTACACACATTTCTAAAGTGTATAAGTGTATTTAGCGGTTTTGTTAAAATACCACTTAAAATATGAAACCCACTTGTTTGCTATTAGTCACTACATTCTGCTCATACCCATAGACCTTTGCATGAACTTATTATGTAGAAACCAAGATGAGAGAGAATACATGTCTGACTTGAAGCATATTTTTCCAGAAAAGAAAGCTTTTTTAAACATTTTAGCTGGTTAGCTTTAACCTCAAAGCTAACTATTACCATCTCTATACACATACCACGTATCTGTGTGGTCTGTTCATTGGTCTGAGCTCTCAGAATTGGGCACTGAAATGGAAAATGACCCAGACACACCATTTACCCAACCAGCAAATGAGGTTTGGTGCATTAACATCTCATCAGTTTATTGAAAGGTATTGAACACAAAACAAGTTCTCTGGTTCACTGGACTCACAGCCTGCCATAGTAGACCTCGCTAACTTCTAGAAGCCATAGCAAGATGAAGCTCCTACTTTTATTTGTGTTGGTTTTTTGGTACCTTCCAACAGGTAAGTCATCAGTTATGTCTTCCTTGGATCATTCTAATTACTAAATTAATGATGTTCTTAAGGCATTAGAATTTTTTTACAGGAAGGGCAAGAATGAGTAAAACTTATTAGGAAGCAAAGGTTTCAAGGAGCCCATTTTGTGGGCTTAAAATGATAAAGGTCCCCACTAATGGTAGGAACTTCTTTCCTACGATCCTCTAGTTACAGCCATGGTATTTGCCATGATTCCTGTGCTGGAATGATAAGCTGTTTGGGCAAGGGCAACCAAACAGTAACTCAATATGGAAAACACATATAGGAACAAAGAAACAATGCTGCACACCCCAATGATAGCGACAAAAAAAGGGAAGGGTCCCCCAGGGGTGGGGTTTTCAAGGCAGCAAGAAATTATAAGAGTAACTCATATAGAGTACATTTTTTTTTACTTTAATTTCTTTTCTTTTCACATCCCATCAGCCCACATTCAGCTATCATCACTTTCACTATTTCACTTAGCACTTTTTCCTTCACCACTCACTCTTCATTATGCATTACATCATCCCTTTTTCTTTTTCTCTCATCTTTCATTCTTGCAACTCACTTCCCATACATATTCCCATATGCACTTTTCCCATGCGCTTCCTATATCCTATATGCATCACTTCAGTCACATTTCCTCACTTACTTTGATTTTCCTCACTTACCTTACCTCCTACGCTTCCACTCCTCCCCTCTCATCTTTATGCTTATTCACTTTCACATTGTCTTTGCACATTGTTTGGATTTTTAGATTTATTTTTATACTCATTATTTTTGGCATTTTCATTTTTAGTCTTATTTATTTTTCACTTTTTATGATGGTGGCAACCCAACTCCCTCTCACAGATCAATTTTATGAAATTTTTGTTCATATTTAATTAATTTAGCCATATCATTTATATTCTAGGACAATTGGGCACCCTGTGTCCGCAACCAACTAAATAGTATATTTTGTTTGATACACACCATTAGCAATGACCTCCCCTGGTATTTGGGAATTTATAGTTCCTACTAATTTTCTAAATTTTCAAACACTTACTTTTAAATACAATCCCACTATTCCTATGGGATTAGTATTTTGTAATTCATATTGCTGTTCCTAAATGACCCACTGCAGGTGCTGGTTTCTTGCTCCCGTGTGGGAGTTCACTTCGACAATGTGACTCCTTGCAAGACACTCCCGCGATGCAAGCCCCCTCCTGGAGTGTTGAAAGATTGAGCTCATTGTGTGGGACAAGGTGAAAAGGTTTTTAGAGGATCTCTGGTCAGGAGAACTTTTACAATACATTGCCACTGGTAACTATACACTAAAATTGTGTCGCTAACATTAGTACAATTTTAGCTACAAAGCACAATCAATGAATGTAAATTCTTTCCACAGCAGACCAAACCTCTGAAGAAGACCCTTTTGGGTTGAAACGCGCCAGAGTTCATGCACAACCAGTATTAATCACATTGAATGTTGTGTATTATTGTGTCTGCATCCATTGTATTAAATTTTTACTTCCGAGGCTCACATTTTAACTTCACTGTCATTTTGATACGATTGTCACCAATAAAGCTATACAATTTTTACTCTATATGAGTTACTCTTATAATTTCTTGCTGCCTTGAAAACCCCACCCCTTGGGAACCCTTCCCTTTTTTTACCAATCAGTAACTCTGCCTGCGCATTGATATCACATCTTGCCAAAGCTCAATCTTGCACAACAGAAAAGAGGAATCAGCACCACAGAACTACCTGGACAATTGTGGATCCCAATTGAGAATGCTGCTGCTCAGTCCTAGTAGAATAATAGTAGATAATGCAATAAATAAGTTTGCAGCGCAAAGTTCTGGAATATCCACAATTGTATTCACAATTTGTATCAAATATATATTAATTCTAGAAAAGATGGACTTTATATGATTCAAAAATCTCAGGCCTTCACTGGAATAATCTACCCCTCCTCTTATGTGTGGAGTAACTTAAAAAATATTTAAAATATGTGAAATAGAGTGAAACTGAAAATTCTCTATATAATAATCTAAATAAAGTGCAAGTGCTTATTCACTGAATAAATGTCCTTAATAACGCAACATTCAATGTGTTGAAAACAATACTCTCAAATCCATGGACAATAGTGTGTGTGAAAAAATGCAAAAAAACTATTAATTACCATATGATAAACAAAAAAAAAATGACAATGAAAAATAAGTGTATACAACTCAAAGACTGAATTTATATACTGTATACCTAATCTTTAAACTGTGCAAGACCATGTATGTGTCATAATTATGTGGGTTTTTTATATATGGTTAATTTTTTAAATATTTTCTTAAAACACATTTTCTTAATATCCCCCCAAAGTGCATACGTGCAAAAAAAAGTCCAAACAATTCCTGAAATCCAAATCCCAATTCTCAATCAAAAAGGCTGAAACAACATGATCCAACACTTCTTAAATTCGGATGGCTAATGTGCTCCTTTCATCCAAAAAGTTCTAAAGTGACTCACCAACAGTTGTGGCTGGAGAAATTATAAACCAGCAATTGCACAGAATTTAAAATTTGAATTATTCCTACTCCGTGGGCTTCTCAGCCTGTTAGTTTCTCCTCCAACCCATGTGGATGACCCGTTTCCAAGTCTGCAATAGCGATGTTGTATCTCTCTCCACTCTGCTGGTTTCAGTCTCTCCAACTGTCAGTATTTATCCAACACTGAACCACTGACAATTAAGGGGAAGAAGAAATGAAAACTTCCGTAGCGTAATCTTGTTTTAAAACTTGTTATTAAGTGTCTACCCGACACTAGGGAACAATACCAGAGCGCCTGATCTCTGAAAAATGGCTTGATGGTGTCAGCGTCCTAGCCCCCGCTCTACTAGTTTTGTTGCATTAACATCCTCACAGAGCAGCTCCATGAGGACGTTTACCTTTCTTCTTCACCTTAATTGTCGGTGGTTCATTGTGGGAGAAATACTGACAGGTGAAGAGACTGAAACCAGCAGAGTGGAGAGAGATACAACATTGCTATTGCATACTTGGATACGGATCATCCACATGGGTTGGAGGAAATACTAGTAACAGGCTGAGAAGTCCACGGAGTAGGAATAATCCAAATATTTAATTCTGTGCAATTGCTGGTTTATAATTTTTCCAGCCACAACTGTTGGTGAGTCACTTTAGAACTTTTCGGATGAAAGGAGCACACTAGCCATCTGAATTTAAGAAGTGTTGGATCACGTTGTTTCAGCCTTTTTGATTGAGAATTTGGATTTGGATTTCAGGAATTTTTTTGACTTTTTTTGCACGGATACACTTTGGGGGATATTAAGAATCTTTTTGTTTTAAGAAAATATTTTAATAATAAACTATATATTGAAAAAAAAAATATTCAACACATAATTATGACACATATATGGTCTTGCACAGTTTAAAGATTAGGTGTATATAAATTCAGTCTTTGAGTTTTATACACTTATTTTTTATAGCTATTTTTTTTTTTTTTTTTGCTTATCATATGGTAATTAATAGTTTTTTGCATTTTTTCACACACACTATTGTTCATGAATTTGAGTATTGTTTTCAACACATTGAATGTTGCGTTATTACGGACATTTATTCAGTGAATAAGCACTTGCACTTTATTTAGATTATTATATAGAGAATTTTCAGTTTCACTCTATTTCACATATTATGAATATTATTTAAGATACTTCACATATAAGAGGAGAGATAGATTGTTCCAGTAAAGGGCTGAAATTTTTGAATCATATAAAGTCCATCTTTTCTAGAATTAATATATATTTGGTATAAATTGTGAATACAATTTTAAATATTCCAGAGCTTTGCGCTGCAAACGTATTTATTGCAAAGCTCAATCTTGGCACTACAACCCAAAAGGAACCTGAAGCTTGAGAAAGGTAAGTATTCCAGTAGCATTTTTAGTGTAGAAGGCGGTGGAATATAGGTGAACTTACTGTAAAAGTTTGGTCCTCTTTAATTTTTAAATAATTTTATGAGAGGTTGGTGTGTCACATGCATTTTTCTTTAATAATGTGTTTTGCAGCGGGGTAATAAATGTCTTATCCTTGACGGTAGAAATTTTTATGATGATTTCAATTAATATACTGGCGTAGGGTAAATTAGCAATAATTATAAAGGACATAACAAAAAGAAAAGACAAAAATGAGACATTTCTTACCTTGGGTGTTGTAGAGCCTCTCTTGGTCAAGATCTTTGCTTAGAAGGTCTTATGAAGACCGGCTTGTAAAGGAGTTGTATACACTGTTAGCTTTCAGGGCATTTGCAAGACTTTCAGAAAGCTTCAAGTCATTTTCATGAAACCTACAAAGGGATAACTGTGCTTGTGTATATATACATTCACTATATTGCCAAAGTACACGCACATGAAATTTAATGACATCCCAGTCTTAGTCCGTAGAGTTCAATATTGAGTTGGCCCACCCTTTGCAGCTATAACAGCTTCAACTCTTCTGGGAAGGTTGTCCACAAGGTTTAGGAGTGTGTCTATGGGAATATTTGACCATTCTTCTAGACGCGATAGAACACCTTTGGGATAAATTAGAGTGGAGACTGCGAGCTTAGCCTTCTCATCCAACATCAGTGCCTGACCTCACAAAAGCGCTTCTGGAAGAATGGTCAAACATTCCCATAGACACACTCCTAAACCTTGTGAACAACCTTCCCAGAAGAGTTGAAGCTGTCATAGTTGCAAAGGGCAGGCCAACTCAATATTAAACCCTAAAGACTGGGATGCCATTAACCACTTCAGCCCTGGAAGGATTTACCCCCTTCCTGAACAGAGCACTTTTTACAATTTGGCACTGCATCGCTTTAACTGCTAATTGCGCGGTCATGCAATGCTGTACCCAAACGAAATTTGCGTCCTTTTTTTCCCACAAATAGAGCTTTCTTTTGATGGTATTTGTTCACCTCTGCGGCAGGGGCGGACTGACCATTCTGGCATTCGGGCACTGACCGAGGGCACGCGGGGTCAGGGGGGCCCCATGAGTGGCTCAGTCTGCCCCTGGAGGTGCCCGCAGCTTATCATGCAGATTGCGGAATTGAGAACACTATGCCCCCCCCGAGGAGCAGTGAAACAAATCCTTGCTTGCCGAGAGGAGCGAGCTGGCCAGGATGGATCAGAGAGTGAAAGAGCAATCACGGAGCCATCAGCTGCAGCTGTACGGGGATTATTGCAGACTGAGACAGGCGCGCCTCCTGCCACCTCTCCCCATGGGGAACTCAGCTGAGGGGCGGAGCCATATCTCACTGCCGCGGGGGACTGTTGTGTCAGTAAGGGAGCTGGAGGCTGCAGTGCAGAGTGCACACAGAGCGGACAGACAGCGGAGCGGAGTCTCATCTTCGCATTGGCCACCCACACTGACCTGCCTTGTGTGCAGCAGCAGGTCAGTGGGATAATAACAGACAGCACAGCAGTTGTATGCATTATGTTTTTCTAAGAACTTGCCCTGGCCCATGATACTCTCCTGGTCCCCCCACCCCCACAGTGTCCCCCTGTGTGTGCTCCCTCTCCAGTGTCCCCCTGTGTGTGCTCTCTCTCCAGTGTCCCCCTGTGTGTGCTCTCCCTCCAGTGTCCCCCTATGTGTGTGTGCTCTCTCTCCAGTGTCCCCCTGTGTATGCTCTCTCTCCAGTGTCCCCCTGTGTATGTTCTCCCTCCAGTATTCCCCTGTGTGTGTGTGCTCTCTCTCCAGTGTCCCCCTGTGTGTGTGTGCTCTCTCTCCAGTGTCCCCCTGTGTATGCTCTCTCTCCAGTGTCCCCCAGTGTGTGCTCTCTCTCCAGTGTCCCCCTGTGTATGCTCTCTCTCCAGTGTCCCCCTGTGTATGTTCTCCCTCCAGTATTCCCCTGTGTGTGTGTGCTCTCTCTCCAGTGTCCCCCTGTGTGTGTGTGCTCTCTCTCCAGTGTCCCCCTGTGTGTGTGTGCTCTCTCTCCAGTGTCCCCCTGTGTATGCTCTCTCTCCAGTGTCCCCCTGTATGTGTGCTCTCTCTCCAGTGTCCCCCTGTGTGTGTGCTCTCCCTCCAGTGTCCCCCTGTGTGTGTGTGCTCTCTCTCCAGTGTCCCCCTGTGTGTGTGCTCTCTCTCCAGTGTCCCCCTGTGTGTGTGCTCTCTCTCCAGTGTCCCCCTGTGTGTGCTCTCTCTCCAGTGTCCCCCTGTGTGTGCTCTCTCTCCAATGTCCCCCTGTGTGTGTGCTCTCTCTTCAGTGTCCCCCTGTGTGTGTGCTCTCCCTCCAGTGCCCCCCTGTGTGTGTGCTCTCTCTCCAATGTTCCCCTATGTGTGTGCTCTCTCTCCAGTGTCCCCCTGTGTGTGTGTGCGCTCTCCCTCCAGTGTCCCCCTGTGTGTGCTCTCCCTCCAGTGTCCCCCTGTGTGTGCTCTCCCTCCAGTGTCCCCTGTGTGTGTGTGCGCTCTCCCTCCAGTGTCCCCCTGTGTGTGTTCTCCCTCCAGTGTCCCCCTGTGTGTGTGCCCCCTCCTTCCAATGTCCCGCTGTGTGCGCTCTCCCTCCAGTGTCCCCCCTGTGTGCGCTCTCCCTCCAGTGTCCCCACCTGTGTGCGCTCTCCCTCCAGTGTCCCCCTGTGTGCGCTCTCCCTCCAGTGTCCCCCTGTGTGCGCTCTCCCTCCAGTTTCCCCCTGTGTGCGCTCTCCCTCCAGTGTCCCCCTGTGTGCGCTCTCCCTCCAGTGTCCCCCCTGTGTGCGCTCTCCCTCCAGTGTCCCCCCTGTGTGCGCTCTCCCTCCAGTATCCCCCTGTGTGCGCTCTCCCTCCAGTGTCCCCCCGTGTGCGCTCTCCCTCCAGTGTCCCCCTGTGTGCGCTCTCCCTCCAGTGTCCCCCTGTGTGTGTGTGCTCTCCCTCCAGTGTCCCCCTGTGTGCGCTCTCCCTCCAGTGTCCCCCTGTGTGTGCTCTCCCTCCAGTGTCCCCCTGTGTGTGCTCTCCCTCCAGTGTCCCCCTGTGTGTGCTCTCCCTCCAGTGTCCCCCTGTGTGCGCTCTCCCTCCAGTTTCCCCCTGTGTACGCTCTCTCCCTCCAGTGTCCCCCTGTGTGCGCTCTCCCTCCAGTGTCCCCCCTGTGTGCGCTCTCCCTCCAGTGTCCCCCCTGTGTGCGCTCTCCCTCCAGTGTCCCCCTGTGTGCGCTCTCCCTCCAGTGTCCCCCCGTGTGCGCTCTCCCTCCAGTGTCCCCCTGTGTGCGCTCTCCCTCCAGTGTCCCCCTGTGTGTGTGTGCTCTCCCTCCAGTGTCCCCCTGTGTGTGCTCTCCCTCCAGTGTCCCCCTGTGTGTGCTCTCCCTCCAGTGTCCCCCCTGTGTGCGCTCTCCCTCCAGTGTCCCCCCTGTGTGCACTCTCCCTCCAGTGTCCCCCTGTGTGTGCTCTCCCTCCAGTGTCCCCCTGTGTGTGCTCTCCCTCCACTGTCCCCCTGTGTGTGCGCTCTCCCTCCAGTGTACCCCTGTGTGTGTGCTCTCCCTCCAGTGTCCCCCTGTGTGCGTTCTTCCTCCAGTGTCCCCCTGTGTGTGTTCTCCCTCCAGTGTCCCCCTGTGTGTGCTCTCCCTCAAGTGTCCCCCGGTGTGTGTTCTCCCTTCAGTGTCCCCCTGTGTGTGTTCTCTCTCCAGTGTCCCCCATTGTGCTCTCCCCCCCACAGTGTCCCCCTGTGTGCTCTCCCCCCCGTGTCTCCCTGTGCAGGTGTGGGTTAAGTGTGGGGACACAGGGGGCCCCATGAGTTGTCAGTCCGCCCCTGCTCTGTGGTTTTTATTTTTTTCGCTATAAACGGAAAAAAAATGAAAATTGTGTAAAAAAATGATATTTTCTACTTTTTGTTATAAAAAAAATCCAATAAACTCAATTTTAATCATACATTTAGGCAAAAATGTATTCGGCCACATGTCTTTGGTAAAAAAAAATGTCAATATGCGTATATTTATTGGTTTGCGCAAAAGTTATAGAGTCTACAAACTAGGGTACATTTTCTGGAATTTACACAGCTTTTAGTTTATGACTGCCTAGCTCATTTCTTGAGGTGCTAAAATGGCAGGGCAGTACAAAACCCCCCCAAATGACCCCATTTTGGAAAGTAGACACCCCAATGAAATTGCTGAGAGGCATGTTGAGCCCATTGAATATTACATTTTACAAAAAGTTGTCACTAAATGATATATTGCTCACACATGCCATGGTTACATGTGGAATTGCACCCCAAAATACATTTAGCTGCTTCTCCCTAATATGGGGATACTTTTTGGGAGCCTAGCCGCGTACGGGGCCCTGGAAACCAAGCACTGCCTTCAGGATTTCTAAGGGCGTAAATTTTTGATTTCACTCCTTACTACCTATCACAGTTTTGAAGGCCATAAAATGCCAAGATGGCACAACCCCCCCCCCCCCCAAATGACCCCATTTTGGAAAGTAGACACCCCAAGCTATTTGCTGAGAGGCATGTTGAGTCCATGGAATATTTTATATTTTGACACAAGTTGCGGGAAAATTACAAACTTTTTTTTTTTTTTGCATAAAGTTGTCACTAAATGATATATTGCTCAAACATGCCATATGTGGAATTACACCCCAAAATACATTCTTCTGCTTCTCCTGAGTACGGGGATACCACATGTGTGGGACTTTTTTGGAGCCTAGTCGCGTACGGGGCCCCGAAAACCAAGCACCGCCTTCAGGATTTCTAAGGGCGTAAATTTTTGATTTCACTCCTCACTACCTATCACAGTTTTGAAGGCCATAAAATGCCCAGATGCCACAAACTCCCCCCCAAATGACCCCATTTTGGAAAGTAGACACCCCAAGCTATTTGCTGACAGGCATGTTGAGTCCATGGAATATTTTATATTTTGCCACAAGTTGCGGGAAAATGACAAACGTTTCTGTATTAACTTTTTTTTTATCAAACAAGACAGAAAAAGAAAGAGAAAAAAAAACAAAAAACAAAAACCCCAAATATAAAAATTTCCCTATGGCATTATTTAGGTTCTCTCGCTCTCTCTCCCCCCCCTCATAATGACCCATCCTGCTCTCCGAGCGCATATCCGTACTCCCTGGTGCAGACCAGAAGAGACCATGAATTCCATTTTTTATTAAATTTCTCCACCTTACCCTGTGTAATCGCAATGCCTTTTTCCATGGCGTATATATCTGTTACTTTTTTTAACCATAGTGAGATCAAGGGGGGTGATTCTTGTTTCCAAACGGCCGGGATACAGGCCTTTGCCGCATTCAAAAGATGGGCCACCAGAGACTTCCGATATGTACACTTTGAGAGGTCCAAAAGATGAAGAAGATATCTTGCTGGGTCGGACCCCGGGTCATACTCTGTTAATTGTTTTACAGTATCTCGTACTTTAGACCAGAAATCTACTAACTTTCGACATGACCAAAAGATGTGGAGCATATTACCCTCTGATTCTCCTCATCGCCAGCATTTATTTGTCCGCTCTGGATACATTTTTTGTAGTAATGATGGAACTTTATACCACCTTGTAAGGATTTTGTAGCATAACTCTTGGTATTTGCTGGCAATTGAGGAGTAATGAGCAAAGTGTAAAATATAGCTCCTTTGCTCTTTGGAGAGTGTAATGTCCAGATCTCTTTCCCATTTCGAAAGAAATCTTGGGACAAAGTCTTCAGGGGGATCTATTAATATTTTATATACCTCCGATACTCCATGTGCAGAAGGCTCTTCCAAAAAGCATACATTTTCTAATGATGTATTTAAGCGGTCTGTTCTTTCTGTATTAACTTTGTTAACTATATTTAAAGCTACTGGGCTCCAATACCATCTCATTGCAATCTTATAATTTCTTTCTTGATATTTATTTGCTATAGATGTTTTATGTATTATTTCAAAGATTTTCTCCCATTCCTCCTCTGAACTAGGATTTTCTATTTCCTTTTCCCATTTCTTCATTCTTATTAATTCTCTAAGGGGACTGGAGGTTCCCTCTAAGTTATATATCTTTGATAATTTTTTAGTTGGTTCTTGTTCCTCTACCAATATTTTTTCAAATTTTGTTTTTGGTCTATTTATCAAAGGTATTTTTAACTCAATGAATGTCTTTAATTGATAATATTGTAACCATTTGCTTTTATATTCAGGCCCCAAGTCCTGCAATTTTGGTAGTTTACCATCCACTAGGATCTGTTCCACCCTTGCGTTCTCCAAAATATTCAATTTTAAGTAATTTGTGGTTTCTAAAGCTAGCGGAAATTCAGGGTTGGAGAACAAAGGTGTCATAGGACCAGTCATAGTGGAAAGTTTCCCCCTTTTTATTATAGTATCCCATATTTTTAATGTAGCATTTACAAAAATTGTTAATTCTTTCTTCTTTGGTCTTAAATGGGGTTTAATCCAAGGCAGGAACCTAAGTTGTGGTCCTATTAATTCCTCTTCTAGATTTACCAATTGTTTAATTTCCTTATTATGATGCCAATCAATAATGCTAGTTAATGATGCTGCTTGTAAGTATTTTGTAAAATCTGGTAATGCTAAACCTCCATTTTTTCTAATTAAAATTTCTCTTTTTATTCAAGGAGTTTTATGAGCCCAATAAAGCTCACCATTGCTTTTCTCAGTTTCATCATCAGTTTCTTAGGAGGGACTAGGGGAACTGTTTGAAAAATGTATAATATCTTTGGTAATATATCCATTTTTATTATGTTAATTATTCCCATCCATGAATATGTTATTTTATCAAATTTTTGTAATAGTTTAATTACTTTTCGGATCGTTGCATTGTAATTCAACTCCTGTAGTTGATTCAGGTCCTTCGGAATAAATATTCCTAGATATTTAATTGCTTCTTGATTCCATTTAAATGGAAAATCTTTTTGCAAAAGTGTGTATGTTTTTTTTTTTTAAATGATATATTTAGTACCTCTGATTTATCATAATTTACTTTAAAGTAACTCAATTCCCCAAATCTTTTAAATTCTTTTATTAAGTTTGGAATTGTTATGATAGGATTAGTTACATATATTAACAAATTGTCTGCATATACGGCTGTCTTATATTCTATATCTTTGATCTTTATCCCATTAATACCCTTATTTTTTCTTATTGCCGTGATAAGATGTTCCATTACCAATATATATAATAAAGGGGAAAGGGGACATCCCTGTCGGGTTCCATTTGATATTTTTATATATTCTGTTAATATTCCATTTACTCTTACCTTAGCTCTTGAGTTGGAGTACAATGCAAGGATCCTACTAAGCATTTTGGGACCCATTCCTATCTGGATTAGTGTTTCCTCCAAGAACCATCCCACTTTGTCAAATGCTTTTTCCGCATCAACGGCCAGAAGACATGTCGGGATGGCGGTTCTCTGAACATATTCCACCAATGTGCAAGTTTTTATTATATTATCCCTAGTCTCTCTTCCCTTCGTGAACCCAGTTTGATCCAGTTTTATATGCTTAGGTAAGATAGGTGCTATTCTATTAGTGATAATTTTTGAATATAGTCTTATATCTATGTTGGTCAATGAAATTGGTCTGTAATTATTACATAATGTATGGTCTTTCTCTGGCTTTGGTATCAATACTATATGTGCTTCTGTACTTTGTGGGAGGAAGATTTGTGTATTGGATATGGAGTTATATGTTTTTTTAAGGATAGGAATAATTAAGTCCTGGAATGCTTTATAGAATCTAGAAGTGTATCCGTCTGGCCCCAGGCTTTTTCCCGGGACCAGCTCAGCAATGGCTTGCTGAATGTCTTCGGATGATATTTCTTTTTCTAGATCCTCAATTGTCTCCTTAGAAAATCTGGGTAAAGCCGTTTCCTCTACATATGTTCTAATCTCTTCCCTATTCTTTTCCTTTTCTCTGCTCCCTTGTAGTTTATTAATGTTATACAGTCTGGAATAGTATGTATGGAACGTTTTAGATATTTCTATTGGGTCGTAAGTTGATCCCCATTTGTTTTTAAGATTTTTACTATGGAGGTCATGGATTGTTGTTCTCTTATTGTTTAGCTAGTATTTTACCAGTTTTATTTCTGTATTGATACCATTGTGTTCTGTTTTTATCCCTTACTTGAAGGAATTCCTCATCCAGCACGGCTTGTAATTCCATTTGTTTATTTTTTAATATGATTTTATCACATGCGTTAACACTCTGTTTATGTTTTTTTTCCAAATTCTCAATTTCTATCATAAGTTGAAGTTTCTTTTTCTCTTTATCTTTTTTTAATCTTGAGCCGTGCTTGATGAACAACCCCCGCAACACACATTTTAATGCTTCCCATTGCATGGGAATTGTTTCATCTTCTTCGTGTATTAATAAAAATTCCTTTATTGCTTTTCTGATATCACTTTCACAATCTTTATCTTTATTTAAATTATCATTTAATCTCCATATCCCCCTCGTTTTTTTATGTTCGCTTATCTTAAGTATATCGGGGCATGATCTGACCATAGGAATCCACCTATATCTGTTGAGGGAGTCATCATCATACCTGCTCGATTTATAAAAAAGTATTCTATTCTATGATATGGATCATGTATATTTGAATAATATGAATAATTCTTTTCCATTAGATGTTGAGCCCTCCAAATATCTACCATTTGATATTTCCCCAATAAATCTTTAAATCCCTTTAATTGGTTGTTCTTTCTTTGGGTATGGGTATTGGTAGTGTCCATTTTTGTATCCATTATAAAGTTAAAATCACCACCCAATATTATTGTTCCTTCTGCTTTCTCCATCGCATTCCACAGAGCCTTCTTCCCACTTTCAATTTGACCATAATTTGGTAAATAAAGATTAGTAATTGTAAAAAATGTTCCATATATCATTACCTTTATAACCAAATATCTACTATCCTTACCCTTATAACTTTGTACTATTTGATGAGGTATGTTCCTGTGGAATGCAATAGATACACCTCTTGATTTGGAATATGAAAATGTATCATGGATCCAAGTAACATAATTCCTATTTTTTTTTTTCGGAATGTGATCTGAACGAAAATGTGTTTCTTGAAATAAAATAATATCTATCTTTTGTTTATGGAATAAATTTAAGATTTGATTTCTTTTTGTAGGGGAATTAAGGCCTCTTGCATTAAAAGAGCAACATTTAACCCCCCCCCTCCCCATTTTGGAATACAGAAAGGGAAAAATACAAGGGAACAGAAAAAAAACCAAAAAAACAAACAAAAACTTTTACTTACACCCCACTCTTCCCACCCCCCTCCACTCAGTCTCACAGAATCTACCTAGTCACTCACTCTATCCTATCTCTATCGTTCTTTCACCACTCAGTCTTCACCATCAGTTCACTCAATAATATTCAACCTATCACTCCACACACTCTATCCTATGTATATCTTGACTTCTAAAAAGTCTATCTTACTGAAGTAAATTCCCTAATGAGGGGAAATCCGGAGCTGCTGTTTCAGATCTGCCGCCCGTCTGTTTACCCCATGCTGCATTTCTATATCCTTAATATTTTTTTTTTTTTAACAGTTTACTGCTTTTCCTTTATTCTATTCCTATTATAAACTATATAAATCCTCTTATTATTTCTAAATTTTTCTTCCCTAGTCTCCGTTAAAGCACGTGGATAACCAGGGGATGGTGGGGCCAGAGGAAAAAAAAAAAAAAAAGAAACCCCATTACCCATAGTGTGGGTTTATAATTCCCTATAATTAACTCTAAAAAATACCATAATACAAAGTGCATATCCCTTTTAGCCAGTGACCCACAAAATACATTTCAAATTACAGTATCCCTTGCATTTATCGTCTCCTTCCCATCCCCCCACCAGGTTACCCATACCCCAAGTGTATAATATATAAGTATTACATCTAATTACCCCATACCAAATTATAATTATTATTATTATATTATTATACAGTATTTATATAGCGCCAACAGTTTACGTAGCGCTTTACAACTTGAGGGTAGATAGTACAACTACAATACACTTTGATACAGTAGGAATCAGAGGGTCCTGCTCCTTAGAGCTTACAATCTAAGAGGGAAGGTCAAGAGATACAAGAGGTAATAACTGTGGGTGATGTGCTGATTGAGAAGATAAATGTACAGTTGTTAGGTGGGGGCTAGATAGGCTTCTCTGAAGAGATGAGTTTTCAGGGATTGTCTAAAAGTGGATAAAGTAGGAGAAAATCGGACGGATTGGGGTAGAGCATTCCAGAGGATGGTATTTTGTGACTAGGTTAGAGATGTAGCTGGGGGCCAGGTTGTGGATGGCTTTGTAAGTTATAGTTAGTATCTTGAATTTAATTCGGTGACTGAGTGGCAGCCAATGGAGGGATTGGCAGAGGGGTGTGGCAGACGCTAAGTGGTTTGTGTGGTGGATGAGCCTGGCAGCAGCGTTCATGATGGACTGAAGTGGGGATAGCCTATTTAGAGGTAAACCAATGAGGAGGGAGTTGCAGTAGTCGAGGCGGGAGATGACCAGGGAGTGGATTAGAAGCTTTGTGGTGACATTGGTTAGGAAGGGGCGTATCTTGGAGATGTTGTGAAGATTGAGGCGGCAAGCTTTGGATAGTGATAGAATGTGGGGTCGAAAGGTTAGTTCAGAGTCCAGGATTACACCTAGGACCTTGGCGTGGGGAGATGGGTTGATAGTTGAGCCGTTGATATTGACGGGGAAATCAGGGGAAGTGGCACCTGAGGGAGGAAATATCATGAGCTCGGTTTTGGATAGGTTGAGTTTGAGGAAGTGATGTGACATCCAGGCTGATATGTCTGCTAGTAAGTTGGTAATGCGTGAGGAGACAGATGGAGAGAGCTGGGGGGTGGAGAGATAGATTTGGGTAATAATTTAATAATTATTATTAAAACATTAATTATCCACACTTTCTATTAAGGGAGAGAAAAAAAAATTGTGCATATTTTCACTTAATATTCCACTCCCATGAAATACCTCCTGTATTTTGTATATTATAATATGTTGTGATTATTTATTAATATAAATATATGTGCAAATTCTAAGTGTTTATATATATATTGATATATGTGTATATGTGTAGATATCATATATATTACCCTGTTTACGCAAGCATATTTACAAAAAAAAAAAAAAAGGTTTATGTTTATAATTTACCTGTAATTACCCTTAAAATATTCCATGTTACCAAGTGCATATCAATAATTACCCAGTGTATTAACTTAAATACCCGCAAAAAATATACCGTATATACTCGAGTATAAGTCGAGTTTTTCAGCACATTTTTTTGTGCTGAAAGTGCCCCCTTCCACTTATACTCGAGTCAAGCACTTTTCTGCAGCAAAAAATTTCATTTTCTGAACCAAATTTGTGGCCTCGTATCTCAGGGCCACTTGGTGCTAGGAACCCCAAATTTGGTGTGCAAACCCAGTTGAACTGCTACCATAACATATCCAAAGATGGAGCTCCTAGCTCTAAGTGGCCCCGAGATACGGGGCCCCAAAATCGGTTCGGAAAATGTCATTCTCTGCTGCAGAAAAGTGCTTGACATTTTCTGAACCGAATTTGGGGCCCCGTATCTCAGGGCCACTTAGAGCTAGGAAACCCAAGTTTGGTGTGCAAACCCAGTGGAACTGGTACCATAACATATCCAAAGATGGAGTTCCTAGCATCAAGTGGCCCCGAGATACGGGGCCCCAAAGCCGGTTCAGAAAATGTCATTCTCTGCTACAGAAAAGTGCTTGACATTTTCTGAACCGAATTTTGGGGCCCTGTATCTCAGGGTCATTTGGTGCTAGAAACCCCAGATTTGGATGTTTTATGGTGCTGGTTCCACTGGGTTTGCACACCAAATTTGGGGTTCTTAGCACTAAGTGGCCCCAAGATACGGGGCCCCAAATTCGGTCAACTGTGTCCATCTGCAGCAATGTCATTTTGGGACCCTTTGGGTTCAGAGACCCCAAATTTTGGCTGCAGCTAGGAGGCATCTAGGAACCCTTAACTACAGAGTTTGAAGTTCAGGGGACCTATGGCTGCAAATGGGCACAGTGAGGCATGCAAATGGGCACAGTGAGGCTGCAAATGGGCATTGTTGACCCTCTTTTCCACTTACAGTAGCTGTGCATTTCTCACCCTCGTCTTATACTCGGGCCAATAAGTTTTTCCCATTTTTTTGTGGTAAATTAGGGCCTCGACTTATACTCGGAATGACTTATACTCGAGTATATACGGTATTTATCTTTCCTCTTCTGCTTCCTATCCTTTCCCTCTTCTCTCCCTCACACTTCCATGTCCTACCCATCAACCCCCCACTCCCCCTTCCATTCCCTCTCCTCCCCTCCCATCCCCTCAGTTTCAACTAATAACATCCTATGGCTTTCTAAATGCGTTCATATATGTCTTGGGCCAATCTTGTAATTTTATTTCCGGAAGTTGTAAGGTTTCCAGAAACTTTGGTAGATCTTCCAGATCCCTATAGGTTGCTATTCTTCCTTCATGTTGGACTTGCAGTTGGAATGGAAATTTCCATCGATACTGAAAGTTTTTCTTTGTTAACTGCTCCAGAAGAGGTTTTAAGGCTCTTCTCTTGTCCAGTGTGTGTTTAGATAGATCCTGAAAGAATATTAATTGTGTCCCTTCGAATTGAATATTTTTATTCTGTCTTGCAGCCAACAAGATTTTATCCTTGGTTTGAGCATAGTTCGTTCATCCTGCAGATAACATCCCTTGATTTACTGGGATCTGGCCTTTTTGCACCTGTCACCCCATGTACACGATCAATTATTAAATCATTTAGCGCTGGGTTCTGAATCAATTCCTGAAATATCTTCTGTAATGTTGGAATCAAATCTTTTGAGTTCACATTTTCAGATAATCCTCTAATTCTTATATTATTTCTTCTATTTTTATGCTCTTGTTCATCTATGACGTTTATGGCTTGTTTTAGATGTTTATTCTGTTCTTGTATAGTTCCTTTAGCCTGTATCAATTCTTATTCAATGTTTGTCACTCCTGCATCTATTATATCCATTTTTTCTTGTGTATTTTGCATAGATGTTTTAATTACCTGTATTTCTATTTTATATGACTTTTCCAATCTGTGTACATATTGATCCATATCTGCCCTGGTTGGAAGAGAGCAGATGTATGTTCTCATGTCCCATTTTTCTTTATCTTCTTCCTTCTGTTCTATCAATTGTCCAGTTGTGTGTATTGGTGAGCTATTTCTAGGGTGGTTCGTTTGTTCCTCCCCTGATGACCCTGATGTTGTGGATGATTCCACAATATTTAATGTTTGTAATGTTTGGGGAGATGGTAATTGTAATTGCTGAAAAAACTCTTTGATATCTGTTATTTGCGTTGTTTGAGCCCCTGTAGTGCTTTTATTAACTTTTTCCTTTTTGTCTTTTTTTACTCCTTAAAGGTTACAGTGTTTTATTACTTTTCTTGGGTGCCATACTTGTGCTCAAAGAATTGTAAGAAAACTTATAATCCTAGTAATACTGTGGACAAACAAAACAAAAAAAAAGGGGGGTAAAATACCCCACAATTCAGTTCAATTCTTCCCTCTGGATTTAGATTTATTTGGTTCTGCTGGGTTTATTATATAAGTACTAATAAGCACGGAAAGCAATCCCTTTTAAATTCATCAATATATTCCACGGTATACTATACAGTCTTTTTCTATGTTGCTTTGTTTTGCTTTTTCTCCCAGCACTACCTTTTAAATCATTATTGAAGTTCTTCAGTATTATTCAGTATTATTCAATATTTACAACAGGCTTCATAACATACATCAAAAGCTGTTGTTATTGACAATATTCATAAAGCCAAATAGCCATATATCCAATCTGTGCTTTCTAATACAATTTATATTTCCACATTGGGCGTTAACTCACCACCCCATAGATTTTCTGATTTTTGACTGCTTCTTTCCCTTGATCTCCAGAGTCAGTGAGAGAGAAAAAAAAAAAAAACCTTTTGGGCTCCTGTTTTCTTCCACGTTTAATTCGTTTCTGTGTTTGTTTCTCTTTTTTCCTTTTTTTTCCCTTTACTGCAATCTTTCTCCTTTTTTTCTCTTTCCTTCTCCTTCCTTCTCTTCAGGCTTTTCAGGCACTTCAGGCTTTTCCAGAGCCCTCTCTTGGCTCTTCTGATCCCTGATCCCTGCCACTCGTTGCGAAGCTGCGATCTGAGGGGGGGGCCCAAAGTGAACGACCTCCGCTATTGGCTCCCACCGACACGCTGAAGCTTACGCCCAGACCCACTCCCGCTCATCCAGCTTATCCTCAGATCATCGGATCAGCAGCACCCCACAGGTCAGATATCCTCCTAATCTTCCAGGATTCAAATTGCCTCTCTCACGTCCTTATTAGAAGCAGGTGTTTTAGAAGCAGCAGCAAGCACAGCAAACACTGCACAGCAGTAGGATTTAATTAGGATTTTCTGGGTTGAATATCATCACCAGCCCTCTGTTCAAAGTGATCCTTTCCTCAGCTGCAGCATGTCAGTCTCACAGACTCACGGAGCAGCCATCTTAGTCAGCAGCTCCTCCTCCCTCTGGCCCCTCTGTGTACTCTGTGTACTGCACAAAGTTGTCACTGAATGATATATTGCTCAAACATGCCATGGGCATATGTGGAATTACACCCCAAAATACATTCTGCTGCTTCTCCTGAGTATGGGGATACCACATGTGTGGGACTTTTTGGGAGCCTAGCTGCATACGGGGCCACGAAAACCAATCACCACCTTCAGGATTTCAAAGGGTGTAAATTTTTGATTTCACTCCTCACTACCTTTCACAGTTTCGAAGGCCATAAAATGCCAATATGGCACAAAACCCCCCAAATGACCCCATTTTGGAAAGTAGACACCCAAGAGGCATGGTGAGTATTTTGCAGCTCTCATTTTTTTTTGAAAATGAAGAAAGACAAGAAAAATTTTTTTTTTTCCTTTTTTTATTTTCAAAACTTTGTGACAAAAAGTGAGGTCTGCAAAATACTCACCATACCTTTCAGCAAATAGCTTGGGGTGTCTACTTTCCAAAATGGAGTCATTTGGGGGAGGTGCCATCTGGGCATTCCATGGCCTCCGAGACTGTGATAGGCAGTGAAGAGTGAAATCAAAAATTTACACCCTTAGAAAGCCTGAAGGCGGTGCTTGGATTTCGGGGTCCCGTACGCGGCTAGGCTCCAAAAAAGTCATACATGTGGTATCCTCGTACTCAGGAGAAGCAACAGAATGTATTTTGGTGTGTATTTTCACATATTCCCATGGAATGTTTGAGCAATATATCATTTAGTGACAACTTTGTGCAAAAAAAAAAAAAAAAAATTGTCTTTTTTCCGCAACTTGTGTCACAATATAAAATATTCCATGGACTCGACATGCCTCTCAGCAAATAGCTTGGGGTGTCTACTTTCCAAAATGGGGTCATTTGGGGGGGTTTGCTGTTTACATTTGACGCCAGGCTGACACTTGCGTTCACCTTTTCACGAGAGCAGGGGGGGACAGGGGTGCTTTTTTTTTTTTTCTTTATTATTTTTTTGCTTTTTTATCTTATTTTTAAATGGTTTCTTTCATTTTTTAAAAATCATTTTTATTGTTATCTCAGGGAATGTAAATATCCCCTATAATAGCAATAGGTAGTAACAGGTACTCTTTTTTGAAAAAAATGGGGTCTATTAGACCCTAGATCTCTCCTCTGCCCTCAAAGCATCTGACCACACCAAGATCAGTGTGATAAAATGCTTTCCCAATTTCCCAATGGCGCTGTTTACATCCGGCGAACACTAAGTCATAAAATGCTTGTAGCTTCCAGTTTCTTAGGTCATAGAGATTATTGGAGCCATTCTGGTCTCTGATCAGCTCTATGGTCATCTGGCCGAATCACCGGCTGCATTCTCAGGTTCCCTGTTGGGACAGGAGAGCCAGAGAAAAACATAGAAGACGGTGGGGGGGTCATTCCCTCCCACTGCTTGTAAAAGCAGTCTAGAGGCTAATTAGCCACTAGGATTGCTTTTACATTAAAGCCGACCGCTGGCTGAAAAGAATGATACCAAGATGATACCTAAACCTGCAGGCATCATTCTGGTATAACCACTCAAAGTCCAGCAACATACCAGTACGTTGCTGGTCCTTGTTGGGCATATATTGTAATTTTTTTTTCATGCAGCCTGTGGGCTGAAAGAAAAAAAGAGATTGGTCGGTGGGTATGCCCACTATTAGAATACCTCCCTTCATCCACCCACTTCTAATGATGGGCATACATGCACCGTTTATATATGCCGAAGCATGGGGGCATCCGTCCCAAAAGGTATGAGCAAATCGCTCCTGCGCCCCTGCTGCCCCCATGCTTCGTCATATATGCTCTTTTTTTAACTGTGGTGGTGAAATCACCTCCTACAGCGCTGGAGTCACGGCTTTATGTATCGTGGGAGCAAATATATAAATAAATAAATCCGCTCTGCAGCTGAATGGCATACCTGAAAACAAAAAAATGGTTAACAATAAAACACAGTAAACAGTAAAGTATAAAAAAAATTGCATACCTGAAAAGCAAACATGATAAAACATAATAACTATAAAACAATGCAGAATAGAATACAGTAAAAAAGAGCAGAACAATAGAGAGAGAACAATAAAACAACAACTATTTTTGTTTTTTTTATTTTATATATTTTTTGTGTTTTTTTTTTTTTACTTTTTTTTACACTTTTTTGTAACTGTAACTTTTGTAACTGTAACCGGTTTCAGGTTCGGGTCTCTCAAAATGCGATGGCATCTTGGGAGACCCTGTGAAAGTGTGCGTAGTCTGTGCAGTGCTGTACCCTACGCTAATACTCAACTAGTGTATGGTAGCGTTCAAAACATTCACCAATGCAAAGACCAGGATTGTCAAGACAGGATGGACAATAATAGCGGGTGTCACGCCTATATCCGCGCTTGCTGCAGACACAACATCTTTTTTGGGGGGTTCGTTGGGTAGGGGTACTCGGGAGGACATAAAGAAAATGCCTCTCATGCAGCCAGCTTACTGCATTTGGTTGGGGAAGGTGAGGTGGAGCACCGTCTGGATACAGAAGGGCTCTGATGATCTCTTCCTGGAAATTAAGGAAGGATCCAGTCCGTCCTGAAGCTCTGTATAGCACATGAGCGTTCAGCAAAGCCAATTGAAATAAATAAACAGACACTTTTTTATACCAGCGTCTGGCCTTACGGGCAACTAGGTATGGCGCCAACAACTGGTCATTGAGGTCCACCCCTCCCATATTTTGGTTATATTCGTGGACACAGAGGGGTTTCTCCACAACACCAGTCGCCGTAGTAATTTGGACCGTCGTGTCTGCATGAAGGGAGGTAAGAACGAAAACATTCTTATTATCCCTCCACTTCATAGTGAGCAAGTTATTACACTTCAAGCAGGCTCTTTCCCCCAGCCTAAGATGGGAATCTACAAGCCGCTGGGGAAAGCCCCGGCGATTAGGTCGTACGATTAGGTCGTACGGTGCCACATGCTCCAATCTGCAAATCAAACAAGTGCCTAAAAAGTGGCACGCTCGTGTAATAATTGTCCATGTACAAGTGGTACCCCTTTCCGAAAAAGGGTGACACCAAGTCCCACACAATCTTGCCAGTGCTTCCTATGTAGTCAGGGCAGTTTGTCGGCTCTACCTGGCTATCTTTTCCCTCGTAAACCATAAAACTACATGTATAGCCTGTGGCCCTGCCACAGAGCTTATACATCTTGACCCCGTATCTGGCACGCTTGCTGGAAAGGTACTGTTTGAATGACAAGCGGCCAGAAAACTTAATCAGGGACTCATCAACGCAGACAACTTGTTGGGGAGTAAACAAGTCTGCAAAACGTTGGTTGAAGTGTTTTATGAGGGGCCCAATTTTGTAGAGCCGATTGTATCCAGGGTCTCCACGAGGACGACAGTGTTTATTGTCATTGAAGTGCATGGACCGCAAGATCTGTTCGTATCGTGTCCTGGTCATGGAGGCAGAGAACAAGGGCATATGGTGAATTGGGTCAGTGGACCAATATGACCGCAACTCACTCTTTTTAGTTATGCCCATGTTGAGGGAAAGGCCCAGAAAGAGCTTAAATTCAGAAACAGTAATTGGTCTCCAATCTCTGGCTGGCAGGGAGGACTGGGGAATAGTGGCGATGTGTTGACCAGCGTACAAATTGCTTTGGTCCACAATAGATCTATAGAGATCTTTGGTGAAAAACAGCAAATAAAAATCAAGTGACGTAAAATCAACTGTTTCCACCTGAATGCCGGGTTGGCCAGTAAATGGGGGAAGTACGGGTGCTGCAGAAGTGGTGGGTTCCCAATTAGGATTGGCGAATGCAGCAGGAAGGGCACTATGGGCACGACGGGCCTCTGTTCGTCTTCTTGGTGGCAGCGGGACACTACTTGTGCTTGACACCTCACCAGCTTGAACTGCACTTATGGGACTCACCACGTCACCACGTGATACTGCAGTGCTGGATTGACTACAACCATGGTGTACTAGGCAGCTGGTGCTTGCCCGTTCACCAGAAGGAATAGCGGCGCTAGTAATGCTCTGCTCCATACGAGGGACCTGCGGTTCTTGCACATCAACGACAGAAGAAGATCGGGGTCGGGTACGCCTGACCTTGGCAGGGACCACAACTTCGTCGTCAGAGCTATCTGTCATGGAGCCGCTGTCCTCTACAGGATCGTATTCTGAGCCTGAATCTGACAGATGAGTGACTTCCTCTTCACTATCTGTCATGTTCAGAAACGTGTAGGCCTCTTCACTAGTGTGCCTTCGATTTGCCATTTTCGGCTCTAAATTTAGTGGTACACTAGTGAGACTCACAGCTAAAAAAGCTCCTAACTGTTAGTGACTGTATCAAAATGCTACCATAGTGTTTTGTAAGTGACAGTGATCTATCGATACTGCACTTGGGTGGGCTGGGCTGGGCTGGGCCGAGGTGCTAGCAGGTATCTGGGCTGATCCCGCTAACACTGCATTTTTGGGAACCCTAAACTGCTGGGGACGCTAGTATAGATCTGATCAAATCAGATATTGATCCGTTCAGATACTATACCACTAAGGGAGGCGTATGCTGCGTGCGTGGGAGTTAGTGGTACTGGGACTAACCTGACACTGCCTGGGGTGATGCAGACCCTATCTGACCCTAAAACCTAACTTGTATCACCTGCCGGGTAATTAGGGGGTTAAACCTTTATTAGGTAATAAACGGCGGGTGCCCTGACACTATAACAAATAAACTAACTAACCAGCGTCACCCGTAACAGTTATACGGTGATCACTGGTGAAAGGTTTAACTAGGCAATCAGGGGGTTAAAACCTTTATTAAGTAGTATATGGGGGTCCCTGACGCTATAAAATGCTGACGGCGAACCTAAATACTTTCCTCCCTAACTAGCGTCACCTGTGTCATCAGATAAATGATCGCTGAGTGACACTGGCGGTAAAACCTTTATTAGGGGGGGTTAGGGGGGGTACCCTAGACCTAAAGCGGCCTACCAATAACTGCCCTACCACTTATAACTGTCACAAAATGACACCATTGCAGTTATCAGTAAAAAAAAACAAAAAAAAAAAAACTGCTATTGGTGTCACTGTGACAGGGGGTGAAGGGGGGTGATCGGGGGGTGAAAAGTGTGCCTAGAGTGTTCTACTGTATGTGTAATGTTGGTGCACTTACTTGGATGTCTTCTCTCCTCGAAAAAACCGACACCAGGAGAGATGACATCACTTCCTCTGCCGCTGTTTACATTACAGCAGCAGAGGAAGATTGTCATTCGTTGGGAGCAATCGCGAGGGGGTGGCCACGAATGAGTGGGCTCCCCCTCAGCACGGATCGCTCCCCTAATGATGCCGACCGTCTCGGATACCGGGGGGGGTGCGGTGCGCCCCCCGCCCGCGTGAGGTAAATCACGTATCAGATTTTGCCTGCCTGTGCCATTCTGCCGCAGTATACCTGCGTTAGGCGGTCGGCAAGTGGTTAAAGTTCATGTGTGTTTAAAGGCAGGCGTCCAAATACTTTTGGCAATATAGTATATACATTGTATATATTCCTGGACCTCCCCATGTCAGCCTACTATGGGTCAGCTCCGCCCCCTCTGACCCCTCTAGGACCACCTCTTTCTTAGCCCATAAAGGGCAGCTGTCTGCCTACACCAGTGTTCTTTTTTCGTCCTCGCTCCGGACGCCTTTTAACGTTTTTTATGTTTACTTTTTTTTTTCTCCATCCACCATCCATCCTGGTCGGGTTCAGCCTCTCCCGATTCAGAAGACCCCCCCGTATAGGCTGAAAATCTCCTGAGGAGGTGGGTTCCCATGGTGCTGGGATAATAAGGTGCAGTATAAATGACTGTGTATTACTGGCAAAGGTCACTGGCAGTATAAATGACTGTTTATACCTTCGTTAGGCAGAAGCTGGCACTCTCTCCTTCCATGATTTGTGTTCAGGCAGTGGTTTGGCTCGCTGGGACTTGTAGTTCACCTCCTCCACATGTATTCCTTTCAGGAAGCTCAGGGTTGACCCGGTAAGGTCAGAGGCAGGTTCCTCTTTGGGTTGCCTAGCAAACACCAGAATGCTCACTGCTGATTTGCAGCAGGCTCTGTCCTCTAGGCTAATCTCAGTCTCCAGCTGATCTGTCTGCTGCTCTGCTCTGGTAAGCCTACTTCCAGGACTCTCATTACTTACTGCTGTGTTACTTGTCTGTCAGAGTGTTTTTATTATCCTGTGCCTTATAGGTCTGGAATTTTGCCTGCCTGCCTAAATGCATTAGCACTGAAGATTCGGATGGAGAAGTTTATTTTAATTGTATTTATTTATTTTATTTATTTTTTGTTTAAAAAAATTTTTTTTTTTTATTTTTTAATTTAAAAAAAAAGAGAGCACATCCTCTGTGTTTTACAGAGAGAAGGGCCCAGTGCAGGATAAACGCCCGCAAAGAGGTTCCAAATCAGCATTCCAGCCTCAAAGGAGTAAAAAAGGGACTAGACATGACAAATCGCAGAGTCGCATGCAGCTAGATAGACGCCTGTTGTCACAGCATTCCAGATCTCCCTCGCCCTTACCTCACTTTAGTCGCTCGGACCCGAGCCAAAAGATGTCAAGACATCAGAAAGCCTCTAGAAAGAGCAAATCTGGGCGCAGACACGTTAGAAGATCCTCTTCTTCGGATAGGTCTTCATCGCCAGCCCAGGCAGAAGAAAGATGCTGTTGGGCCCGCTCAACTGAAGTCGTCAGAGGGAAGCGGGTATGTGCATCTTGCTTCAAGGGGATGGCTCAGGACAATGCTGCGAAAGCACGCCAGGTTAAATCCTACATTAAGCACACAGTCAAGGAAGGTTTAAAGAGTGTTTCAAGGAATCCTGCTTATCCTGCTGTATCTTCAGCATCTGCAGATTCAGATCATGTGTTTTCAGTGCGTTTTAACTCTGAAGTTGATAGCGATTCGGATTCATATGAGGCTGAGATGGTCTCGGAATCGTATATGTTTGATTTTTGCACTGGTTCCCCCCTTGGTGGAGGCTGTTAAGGATGCGATGAAGTGGCAGGAAGAATTGTCGCCTCCAAGGAAACAGCAAAGATACTACCCGTATTTAAAGAAATCGTTACCTTCCTTCCCATTCATTTCTGAAATTAAAGAAGTAATTTAGATGAGTGGGCGGGGCCTGAGAAGAAGCTCAATGTGCACAATAGAGCACCGAAGCTGTACCCCTTGGGACATTATGCCTAAGGTGGATGCTTCATTACATAGATTCGCCCGTCACATTACGCTTCCGCTGGAGGATTCAGTCTCTTTTAGGGATCCTATGGATCGCAGAATAAACACAGGCCTAAAAAGGTTGTATAGTTTGGCCGGAGCAGCCTGCAGACCGGCGGTAGCACTCACTTTTGTGGCAGCAGCACTTGGGTTGGATTCACCCCTGTGCGATTTTGGTGCGTTCTGCGTATTTGCACAACCGTCTATTTACCATGGTCTCCTATGGAACACGTTTTGTGGTGCGGGTCTGCGGAATGCAGAGCACTCTGTCACAGCCCGCAGAGCCTTATGGTTGAAGCATTGGTCGGCCGATAAGGCTCCTAAGCACAGTCTGTGTTCGGTTCCATTTGATGGGAAGCTACTCTTCGGGAAGGCTAAGAATCAGCAATTCAGCGGGTTTCCAGTGGCAGATCTGGTCTAATCCCACAGAAGAGAAAAAGACAACAGCACCCCTTTCAGTTTAACAAGAGATCCAAAGAAGGATTCAGAGAGGCCAGTGCTTACAGACAGTTTTTCAGACAGTGGATGGAAGCCGGTTCAACCTTCCAGAAACCTTCTAAGCCCAGGGCCAATGAAGCTCCTAAGGCTTCAAATAAATCCTTCTGAAGGTGTCTCTGCTTAACCCTCTCAAGTAGGAGCAAGACTAGACCAATTCGGGGGGATTTGGGTGGACAAATTACAGGATGCATGGATTGTAGCCGCTATTTGATCACGTTATCGTCTCAAGTTCAGAACAAGGCCCCCTCAGACCTTGTTCGTAGAAACTGGGCTTACTACAGATTTGGAAAGGAGGCAATGTTTGCAAGGATATATAGGGGAGCTGTTGGCAGCAAGGGCCATCCTTCTAGTTCCAAGGCACGAATTGGGTCAAAGAGTATGTTCTCCTCTACTTTTGGTCCCAGAGGCTTCAGGGGGTTTCGGACCAGTTTTTGACCTCAAAGTCCTGAATTCTTACATGAAGGTTCCACCATTCAAAATGGAGTCATTGGAAACAATCATTTCGGTTGTGGAGTCAGGAGACTGGATGGTTTCCATCAATCTGGCGGATTCGTATCTTCATGTTTCCATAGACGCATCTCACCATCGCTTTCTCAGGTTTTCTGTAGAAGGCTCTCATTTTAGTGTCTCCCATTCGGTCTCTGCACAACTCCGAGAACTTTTTCAACTCTAATGTCTGCTGTCGTTGCGACTCTCAGGGTAAAGGGAGTGCAAATATTCCATTATCTAGACGATATGCTACTTCTGGGTCCATCAAATGAGCTCCTACTTCATGTGAATTTCACCTGCAAAACACTAGCTCGTTGCGGTTGGTTGATCAACTTTCAGAGGAGCCAGATGCATCCGACCCAAATGTTGGAGTATTTAGGAGTACAATTCGACACGGATCGGGGTTGTTTTTCTCTTCCTCAGAGGAAGGTCCAGGAGATCCAGTCTCAGACAAAAGCAGTCATAGACAGGCCTTCTATGATGAAGGAATGCATGCAGTATCTGGGGGTTCTATCAGCCACAGTTCCAGTAGTCCTGTGGGTCAGATGGCGCAGAAGGAGGTTTCAATGCAACTTTCTTCTTCAGTGGGATTGTCACTCCTTGTTCCAGAAAATCTATCTGCCATATCCGATAATCTGGTCCCTGATTTGGTGGTCAGTAGCTCGCAGTCTTTCCCGCAGAGTTCTGTTGAAGGCCTCAGAACCAATAGTGGTGATGACCAATGCCAGTCTGGCAGGCTGTGGGGACACTGCCTGGGACAGCAGGTTCAAGGCCAATGGAACCTTTGTGGGGCGAAGAGTTCAAATTTCCTGGGAATTGGATGCTGTCAGACGCGCTCTCTTAGCGTTCCAACATATGTTGCGAGGTCAAGCTGTCAAGATCCTATAGGACAACAATACTACGATGGCTTATGTGTCTCATCAAGGGGGCACAAGAAGTCACCCTCTCCTTCAGGTGGCATGTCAATCTTCTTATGGGCATAGAAGAATCTTGGCTCTCTTACAGCATCTCATCTCCCAGGGCCTGAGAATATTTTAGCAGATCGCTTGAGTCAAGGATTTGGGGATCACAACGAATGGGGCCTCAACCCCAAGTACCTATGCAAGATCTTCAGGGTCTGGGGGACGCCTTTGATAGATCTTATGGCATTGGAGGAAAATTGTCAACTACCTTGCTTCTTCTCCCGGACCTGGCATCCACAGGTGTTGGGTCAAGGTGCTCTGTCCAGGTCTTGGAACTTCCCCTTGGTGTATGTGTTCCCACTGCTTCCATTGGCTCTCAAAATCCTGCTGAAGATTCAGCAAGAAAGGGTCACAGCAATAGTAGTCTTACCTTACTGGCTCAGGGAGCCGTGGTTCCCTCTGGCTTGGAGGATAAAGTTGGGCTCACCGATCCCACTGCCTCCTTGTCAAAATCTCCTTCTGCAGAGTAGGGCCTGACACCCAAACCGCAGGAGGATGAAGTTAATGACTTGGAAGTGAGAGGGGGGCTTTAATTGGCTTGGGTCTCTCGGGCGGTGTAGTGGAGACATTATTACAGGCTCGTAAGAGGTCCACGAATGTAACCTATCACCGGATCTGGAATACTACAGAAAGGGGTTGGGACCTTGGATCTCCTTCAGTATCTAACATTTTGGAGTTTCTGCAGAGTGGTCTCTAAGAGTTAGCTTATAATTCCCTGAAGGGTCAAATCCCCACCTTGTTGGCTATGTCCTGTACAAGATATGCTCTACATCCATTGGTGATATGATTTTTAGGGGCAGCCATAGAAATCAGACCTCCATTGAAATAGTTTTTTCCAAAAGAGGACTTAACACTAGTCTTGGGAACATTGCTGGTTCCTCCATTTTGATCAAGCTTTCTCTTGTTCATTATTGCTCTTAACAGTTTTTTGTTTTTGTCTTTTACTAGCTGTTGCCTCGGCCAGAAGAGTCTCCGAGTTGTGCGCCTTCTCATCTAAAGGAACATATTGTTTGGTGCTCCCAGACAAGATAGTCCTTAGGCAGATACTAAGCTTTCTACCTAAGGTGGCCACATAATTTCGTATGAACTGGGAGGTCATTCTCCCAGCCTTTCCGGCTTATACAGCTGATGATTAGTGGAGTAGGTTAGACCTGGTCTCTGCGGTTTCAACCTACCTGAAATGGGCTAAAAGCTTTTGAAAACAAGATCAGCTGTAGGTTTTTCCAGTGGGGCCTAAAAAGGGTATGCCAGCAACATCCAGAGTTGTGTCTTCCTGGTTTGTCAAGACCATACATATTGTATACAAAACGCTAGGCTTCCTCAAAACGCTAAGCCAAACCCTCAATGCAATGCTACTCAAATTTTTAGTGGGCAACAGCCTTCAGAGATCAAAGGACATTCGATGAGGGGTATGGCAGTATCCTGGGCAGCATACACGAAGGTCGCCCCTGAGTTAGTTTGCAGAGCAGCAAGCTGGAGCGCAACCAACACCTTTTTATTAGGCATTACAGGCTTAATATGGCTTGTTCGCCCGAGGAAACATTTGGCTCTATGGTTATTATGGTGGCTGTTACCCACTAAAAATTTGAGTAGCATTGCATTAAGGGTTTGGCTTATTTTTTATCTTCCCTCTCTTCTTAATATTGCTTGGTACATCCCGTAGTAGGCTGACATGGGGAGGTCCAGGAATAAGGAAAATTGTTATCCATACTTACCGTAATTTTCCTTTTCTGGATCCTCTCCACGTCAGCCGGAGCATTCCCACCCAGTTTATCCGTTGCGAGGCGGGTATTTTTTGAATACTGGTGTGGGCAGACAGCCGCCCTTTATGGGCTAAGAAAAAGGTGGTCCTGGAGGGGTCAGAGGGGGCGGAGCTGACCCATAGTAGGCTGACATGGGGAGGATCCAAGAAAGGAAAATTACGGTAAGTATGGATAACAATTTTCCTTAATATACACACAGTAAAACCTTGGATTGCAAGCATAATTCATTCCAGAAACATGCTTGTAATCCAAAGCACTTGTATATCAAAGCACATTTCCCAATAAGAAATAATAGAAACTCAGATGATTCGTTCCACAACCATTTATTCATAAGTCCTTAATTTTTTAGTCAATATAAAAAGATTATAACAAAGTGATAGGTTGTGTAACCATAAAATGTCCATCCACAAATGGAAGCCTCCACAAGGGGATTAGAAACAAAATCCAGCAGCATCTACAGAGTATAAAAGAGAAGAGAGGCGCCTCTAAGTGTAGCAATATGGTTACATTTAATGAAGGTACAACATTTAGCAACTCACATGGTTTATGATTAAAAGAAGCACATCTAAGTATGCAGGCATCCGGGGTAAAGCTGTCCACATAGACCGTCCTCCGCACCGCCGGCTCTCACCGATGTCAGTCTGCAATCTTTACCAGGAAGACTACCCTGCAGTAGAATGATTGAACCACTCGTGGAGCGCAGCGTGGAAGGGATGACATCGATGGTGGTGAGGAGGATGGTCTATGTGGACAGATTTTCCCTGGATGCCTGTATACTTAGATGTGCCTGTTTTAATCATCAATCATGTAAGTTGCTAAATGTTGTACCTTCATTAAATGTAACCATATTGCTACACTTAGAGGTTCCTCTCTTCTATTTTATACTCAGTTGTGACATGACGGTACTTGTATATCAAGACATCGCTTGTATATCAAGTCAAAATGTATTTAAATATTTTGCCTGTCTTGCAAAAAGCTCTCAAACCAAGGTTTTACTGTATGTATGTATGTGTGTATATATATATTAGAATGGGAGAGTAGCACACAGTTATCAAACAGTGTAAAGCAATCTGGTCATCCCACCGACCATATATAAGAGAAGTCAAAAGGATTGCTGCACGTAAAATTTATTGAACCAAATGTTCATACATATCGGAAGTATTCCATGATTACAGTTTCGGGCTTACAAGTTCAAGCCCTTCATCAGATCAGAATACATCTAAATATTTGAATGCAAACACATCAGTTTACAGTAAATATTTCAAAGGCACATTTGGAATCATAATATAATTAACCATCAATTAGAGTAATTCCAGTCCTTCTTTCATTAGTTTTCAATAGTGAAGAAATGGTTAACGAACAGTTGCCTTCCCGACATTTCATCAGAAGCTTCCAATTATCAGCCTGTCAGAAATATATATGAATATAACACAACTTAATAACTATATAGAATCCCGTGTGATCGTTTAAAAAAAATCTACATATATCGATCCCAAAACTGACTAGTAAGATTATAAAAATATTATACATCCCCTTCTGTAATTGATAATATAAACAGATATAAATCCAAATCTGTATTTAACCCTCTGGGGTGCAATGTATCCAGAAAAAGAATCCAATGCACCTCTGTTTTCTTAAAAGTAGCTCTTGATTTCCACCTCTGCTATTTTTATTCATCCCTTCTACCACCGTATATTTTAGTTGAGAAACCGAATGACCTTTTTCCACGAAGTGTCTTGCTAATGGCAACTGTACCAATTTGTCTCTAATTGAATATTTATGCCTTACATTGTATACAGGACAAGCATGGAAATGACCCCGTATTTTGTGGTCCTAAAAATGTGGTGATCGGATTAGAAGAACTATATTGGTCAGATTTGACCAATTTGTCCCTTAAAGTTTTACCCCTTCTATAGGAGGATAAGGGGAGAGTTTGGAATTCAGTTATATTTGAATAACCTTCCTTCAACATAGCCCAATGTTTCTTAATAATGTTATAAATTTGAAAAGAAGAAGGGTGGAATTGGGATACAAATGGAATTATTTTAGTGTTTCTAATAGAAACCCTATTGTCTGATTAAATGTATATGTTCCTTTTGATTACTATCAATGGATAACCTCTAACAAGTCTAGTTTCCACTTCATTTAATCTTTCCTCAGGACACAGTAGATCATTCACAATTCACTTCACACAAGGCAATTGGCTCTTAGGTATAGATTAAAGAATGCCTTGGGGATAAAAGCTACTAAAATGTAATAATTGATTGCAATGCGTTGATGTAATGTATAGGTCGCTATCAATGTTAGTACCATTTCTTTTCAGTAATGTATCTAAAAATGGTATCTCTGCATTGCTATACAAAATGTTACATTTTTTTTAATATTCTCTTTTTATTTTATTATATAGACATAGATAAACACAGTCACATATTTAAAATGTCCTATTCCTTTATCTGTGCTCTATCCCTTTATACCCTCCACCCCTAGCTACCCTCCAAACCCAAAAAAAAAGGGAAACATCCCCCCCCCCTCCTTCCCTCCTCAATTTCCTAATCCTTCCCAGTTCCTCCAGGTTCCCACCTCTCTGAACTCCCACCATTTCTCCCATTTGTTCCGGAATCTCTCCAGTGAGTCTTCTATGTAAATAGTTTCTTCTATAGCTCTTATCGTTTCAACCCTTGCAACCCTTCATACTTGGAGCTTCCTGGGACCTCCAGAGACTCAGGATCAGGCTTTTGCCTGCATTTAAAAGAAATGGGATGAGAGTGTTCTTATATCGAGGGCCCATTTTCCTTGTGTCATGAAATAGACAATCCCAAGGATTCTTCTGAATCTGTTCTCCTGTGATTTGGTAGGTTGCTGCCAAGATTCCCTCCCAACATGGTTGGATCTTAGTGCATTCCCACCAGAGGTGCGCAAAGGTCCCCGGGGCTCCACACCCCCTCCAACAGGTTGGGGGTCCTTCTGCTCTGATCCTGTGCGCCCTTTGGGGGGGTCACATACCATCTCACCAGGAGTTTGTAACACATTTCAACTGACTTAGTATCTCCTGAGGAATTGCACGCCATTCTCAGAATTTTCCTTGTATGTTCCTCATCTCTGAGCGGGCCTATCTCCTCTTTCCATTTCCCTAGATATGGAGGGATTTCCGGTTCTGATTCTTTAATTAGTATCCTATAGATTTTAGATTTTAGACACTTTGGTTTAAACTAAGGGGAGAGCCAAAAAAAGTCTCTATTGTGCTCATGTGTCCTTTTCCCCATAATGGTTGTGGTAATGATTGTGTAAAATGCTGTAATTGCATATACCTCCATTTATCTAGTGCCATATTTCCCCATTTTTGTGTGGTTTCCTCATACGTGCAAATCCTATTTCCTTTCATTACTTCTTGTAGTAATATTTCTTCTTTTTTTGCCCATCTAGTGAAATATATGTGTTCCTCTTTCCCTGGCTTGAAATAGTTTGTGCCCAATATCGATAATAGTGGTGAATTATGGTCCCAATGTTGCGATCTTCCTAAACCATCCCAAATTCTGAAGGTGTTCCTAGTTAGTGGATTCGTGCTATTAATTAATTCTCTGTGTTGCCGTGGTATCCAAACCATCTTCCCTAAATCTGCCTTACTTAGTGAAATCTCCATATTTACCCACCTTCTCCCCTCTTTATTATGAGTCCATTCTGCCATCCGCGAAATACAAATCGCCTGATAGTATTTCTTGAAATCTGGGGCTGCTAATTCTCCCAACCTTTTAGCTTTCGCCATTATTGCATATGCAATTCTGGGCCGCTTATGTGCCCAGATATATTTTAATATGATTGATCTTAGTTTCTTAAAGTAGTCCTGGGGAACTGTTATTGGAATCATTTGAAAAATATAAGTCGATCTTGGTAGGATATTCATTTTAAAGAGTTAATTCTTCCTGTCCATGAGAGGAGCTTATGTCTCAGGTTCTCTAAGTGTTCTTTAATCTTATTAAGCGCTGGTATATCATTGGCCTTAAACATATTCCCTACATATGCAGTCAGTTTTATTCCCAGATACCCCAGACCCTCCTTATACCATACAAAGGGGAATTTAGGTTGGATCGCCCGCTGTTCCTTCCATGGAATAGTAATGTTCAAAATCTCTGATTTAGACATATTTATTTTGAAGTTAGTCAGTAGGGATGGGCTGTCTGTTCGAGTCGAACAGACGATATACATCTATACATTGTATACAGTTTAGCTTCATCTCACTGCAGACCATTCCTGGTGTATTGTTTCTAATATATTTCAGCCAGGCAGGTGACTCACTGAGTTGCAGTTCATAAAATATATATCCACTGTATTGTATTCCAGCCAAGCCTATACCTTACTCTAGGCCATTGCCTGAGGGTGTGTTCAAAGACACTTTCAGCCAGACAAGGGACTCGCTGAGCTGCAGTTCATAAAATATATATCCACTGCATTGTAGTCCAGCCAAGCCTATACCTTTTTGTAGGCCATTCCCGGTGTACTGTTTTTAGTAAACTTCAGGCGTTGTTTTGCTAATCTAATTGTACAGTATGTCTGGAAGGCCACCAAGCAGAGGCAGACGCTCACAGGCCACTAAAATAGGGTAGCAGGCTCTGTGTCTACAGCAAACAGTGCTGGTCATGGACAAGGTGCATCCTCAGCACGTGGCTGTGGGGCATGCTTGTCCTTTTTTTCTGCAGCTGGCCGTGTTGAGCCACAACATGCAGAAGAGTTGGTAGAGTGGATAAATAAGCTGTCCTCATCCTCCTCATCCTCTGTCACCCAGGCTCAGGGTACTTTGTCTGCCAATGCAGCTGTCAAAGCGGCCTCTTCCATCGGCTCAATGTCATCAGTCACTCCTTCCCTAGCCCCACCATCATGCCCTGAGGAGTCCCCCAAACTGTTCGACCACAGTGTAGGGTACATGCTGCAGGAGGATGCGCAGCATTTTGAAGGCTCTTATGATGGTACCCAGGTTGAGGATGAAGGCAGTAACGTGAACCCAGAGAGAAGAGGGGGTGCCCAAGAAGGGCAAGAAACTGGCAGTGATGTTCCCCCAGCTGCAGCATACTGCCAGGTTTTCTCCAGTGGCGAGGAGGGAGGGGATGATGAGGTCACTGACTCTACATGGGTGCCTGATAGAAGAGAGGAGGAGGAGGCACAACTCTAACGAGGCAGGATGCCCTCCAGGCGCCAGCTTAAGGGCAGTCAACCGACTGCATCACACCAAAAGTTGTTTGGTGTGGGCCTTTTTTGAGATGTGTGCAGCAGATCGCACTGTTGCGGTTTGCAATATATGTCTGAAGCGTATCAAGCATGGCCAAAACAGCAGCCACTTGGGCACCACATGCTTGACCAGACATATGTTGAGCTCCCATGCAGTCCGTTGGCAACAGTACTTAAAAGACCCACACCAAAGAACAAGGCGGACCTCTCCTTGCTCCTCATCAGCTGGGATCTCCAACCCCACTATACCTTCAGTCCTCTCAGAAACCAGCACTGACAGGAATGAAGGTGTAGAATTAGGTGTGCCAAGTACTTGCGGGCAATCTGCTATCGCTACACCAACTTCTGATTATAGCAGGCAAATTGCCCTACCCCAGTTGCTAAACCACCAAAAGAAATTCTGTCCCAGCCATCCACATGCTCAGCGGCTGAATGCTAGTTTGGCTAAATTGCTAGCACTCCAACTGCTGTCTTTTCAGCTGGTAGACTCTGCCCCCTTTCGAGAATTTGTGGAATGTGCGGTACCTCAGTGGCAGGTTCCCAAACACTAATTTTTTTCTCGTAAGGCAATTCCGGCCCTCTACCGACATGTGGAAGGCAATGTCTTGGCCTCATTGGACAGGGCAGTCAGCGGTAAGGTGCATATTACCGCTGACTCTTGGTCCAGCAGGCATGGACAGGGACATTGCCTTTCTTTCACAGCACACTGGGTAACCCTGCTGGCAGCTGGGAGGGATGCAGGACAGGGTGCAGTATTGTTGGAGCTTGTTCCACCACCACACCTCCAAAATGCTGCTAGTAGTGATTCTGCCAATCCTCTCTCCTCCACCCCCTCCTCTTCTTCTTCCTCTATGGCCTCTTCCTGTGCAGATGACCCAGAGGACTCTGGATCGAATGCCTCAGCAAACCTACTCTGCATGGCCTCCCTGATACTGTAAAGACTGCGAAAGGACCCTCGGATTCGTGTGATCAAGGAGAGGGATCACTACTGGCTGGCAACCCTTCTTGATCCACGTTACAAGGGTAAGGTTGCAGAACTTATCCAGCCGTCACAGAGGGAGCAGAGGATGAAACATCTTCGGGAGGCCTTGCAGAAAGGTTTGTGCAACACGTTTCCAGAGCCTGGGAGGGTACAAATTCCTGGTCCTGGACAACATGTTGCTGAGGCTTCGGTCAGTCACAGAAGGAGGGGTGGAGAATGTGGCCGTCTGACCGATGCGTTCAGACAATTTTTTAGTCCGCAGCCCCAAGGTATGATCGGTTCCAGCAACCATCGCCAGCGTCTGTTGTACATGCTGCAGGAATACCTAGGGGCAAGATCAGACTTGGAGACCTTTCCAATCGAAAATCCACTGGGTTACTGGGTCTTGAGGATGGATCACTGGCCAGAGCTTGCACAGTTTGCAATTGAGCTACTGGCCTGTTCTGCATCCAGCGTTCTTTCGGAACGCACATTCAGTGCCACTGGAGGCTTTGTAACCGATCACAGAGTGCACCTGTCCACCGACTCAGTTCCTTCCCATCCATATTTAGTATTCCTAGCTTAATCACTACCGGAGCATGATCAGATAAAGTGATTGCTTTAATCTCCGCACTTTTAAGTGACGGTAATAGTTGTTGTTCTATGAAAATGTAATCAAGCCTTGAGAATGACCCGTGGACTGGGGAGTAAAAAAGGGTAGTCTCTACTTCCTGGATGCCCCACCCTCAATGTGTCTACAAGCTGATGTTCCAGTAGTAGTTTTTTTACAGCCTTCTGTCTTTTACCTGTATAGCGAGAGGGGCCCCCTGTTTTATCTATCTGCGGATCTATGCTCAAGTTTAAATCCCCCACTTCAAGTTTTTTTGAAACTTTCTCCAAAAATAAGTCTGGTTCCCTATTTGGTGAGTATATGTTTGCCAGTGTACATTCCATATTAAACAGGGTCCCTTTTACAAAGAGAAATCTCCCCTCAGTGTCTGCCAGTTGCTCTCTTATGGTAAAAACTGTGGTCTTATCAAAACCTATGGCCTCGCCCCTCGAGTGGCTAGATGTTGAGTCACCATAAAACCACATAGGGAACAAATGTGAAGCCAGTCTACGCCCCGAAGCGTGAGCGATGTGCGTTTCTTGAAGACAGACCACATTCGCCCCCAGAAAAAGTAGCTCTTTGTTTATTTGGTACCTTTTGTTTGGGGTATTCATCCCCCTTACATTATAAGTAATTACATTTATTGTGGCCATGGTTCATCATGGAGAGCACTGGGCAGGCTACAGCAAATCCAGAGAGAAGGAGAAAAAAGAGGGGAGAAAGGAGGGGAAAAAAAATAACCCTAAAGAAAATGCCCCCAAACCCTCCTTTCCACGCAGAAGCCATCCCTCCCTCACACCCCTCACCCCCAAGTCCTCCCCTCTACAGGAGAATGGACTAATTCCATGTTGATCCATGAGTGGGCCCAACGGCATCTAGCTAGATGTTGTTTGGTACCCATAATTCCTTAGGGGAGGTTACTCCTACATCACAGGCCCCCATGCTGTCCCTCCGGCCCCCCACCCCCCTCCACCTTTTTATTTCTTGTTACTCCATTATACCCTCATATTCCTTACATATTTTAACCTTCATACTCTGCCTCCTCCTTCCCCCCTCCCGCAAATCCAATGCATATTACTCAGGGCTTCTATCATCCCATTGTTCTCCTCCCAGCCTGGCAAAAAAGGGGGCAAAAGATCCAGCTTGCTGCAAAAGTACTGGAGGTCTTCAGGGAATCTTAAAACTGCCCATCTTTTTTTCCCTTAAGGCACGCTTGAAATCCCCACTGATATGACACGTTTAATGTCCGCATTTGTTCAGTACATGGTTTAAGAAGTCTTCTTCTTGTCAAAGTCTCTGCTGATAAATCTGAGAATATTTGCGGTTCAGATCCTTCATATGAAACTCCTGCCGACTTCCGAATGCCTCCCATGATCTTTTCCTACACATAATGGAACCTAACTATTACATCTCTTGGTTTGTCATCCGCTTGGTTTTGGTATCTTGTGATCCTGTGCACTCTATCCAGTTTCAATATTTCTGCTGCTTCTCTCCCCAACATGGGGTTGAACAGTTCCTGCATCACCTTTGTTAATTCATCGTTTTTATATTTCTCTGATAGACATCTTATCTGTAGATTCTTTCGACGGTTTCGATTTTCTTGGGCCTACATTTTATATAGAAGCAATCTATTTGTTTTCTGCAGGGATTTCATCTGTTCATTAATATTGCCACCGGGCAAGGGTTGTGGGGATGAGGCCCTTGTCCCCATCAACATGGGGACAAGGTGTTTTGGGGGGCTACCCCAAAGCACCCTCCCAATGTTGAGGGCATGTGGCCTGGTAAGGTTCAGGAGGGGGGGCGCTCTCTCGTCCCCCCTCTTTTCCTGAGGCCTGCCAGGTTGCATGCTCGGGTAAGGGTCTGGTATGGATTTTTGGGGGGACCCCACGCCGTTTTTTTTTTATTTTGGCACGGGGTTCCCCTTAAAAACCATACCAGACCTGAAGGGCCTGGTATGGAATTTAGGGGGACCCCCACGTCATTTTTTTTTAAATTATGGTTCGGGGTTCCCCTGTGGGGAATTCCCATGCTGTTTTTATCAATGAACTTCTATGTGTATTGTCGGACCGGCAATGCAATAGCCGCGAGTAGTTTTAAATGGCTTTTTTCCTTTCAAATGTCATTTTGCTGTCAGACTGTTCTAAAAACGGGAAACATGCGCCCCTTTACAGGCATACTATAGACACCCCCCAGGTACGAAATTTAAAGGGATATTACACTTTTATTGTTTGACTTTAAGCATTATTAAAATCACTGCTCCTGAAAAAACGGCCATTTTTAAAACTTTTTTTTGCATTGATCCATGTCCCCTGGGGCAGGACCCAGGTCCCCAAACACTTTTTATGACAATATCATGCATATAAGCCTTTAAAATTAGCACTTTTGATTTCTCCCATAGACTTTTAAAGGGTGTTCCGCGGCATTCGAATTTGCCGCGAACACCCCAAATTGTTCGCTGTTCGGCGAACTTGCGAACAGCCAGTGTTCGACTCGAATTCAAAGCTCATCCCTAGTGCACACTGTGTAGGGTACACAGTACACTAACTGTAAATACTTAAAGCTGCCTGTCTGTGGTATTAATAGGAACAGAAGAACACCAGCAATTGTATTCAGGTAGCTTTAGGTGCGCACTGTGCAGGGTACACAATACACTAACTGTAAATACTTAAAGCTGCCTGCCTGTGGTATTAATAGGATCATAAGAACACCAACAATTTTCTTCAGGTAGCTTTAGGTGCACACTGTGCAGGGTACACAGTACACTAACTGTAAATACTTAAAGCTGCCTGTCTGTGGTATTAATAGGATCAGAAGAAGAACACCAGCACTTGTCTTCAGGTAGCTATAGGTGCAAAGTCAGCAGATAGAGGATTGGTATCAGCTAACTTAGCGGTTGGGGGGAGAGAGTGTTCCAAATGTTTTTGGGGCCCAAAAAACAAGCCTCTGGTACTCTGCCAGAATTTAAAGTACAAAAAAACATTTATACAAATTTTAGGGGGTGTTTAGGGTAAAGCACTACTATGGAGCTGACAAAATACATTGTTAAGTGACTAGGCGAGGTGGATATAGGCCCAGGAGAGTATGCTGGGGAGGTTAGTGAAGGCAAATATGCATGAAGGACAAAAAAAAGTAAAACAAAGCCAGCATGCATGAAAACAAAGGGGACATTCACAGCATATTGCAATCATGATAATTAGGGAATAAGGAAAGAAATATATTACATTAGCAAACATTAAATACAATAAAATTTGATGTAAAAGGATAAATCTTACCTTAATATAGTCCTTCTGCAGGACCTGGATGATGGCAGAGCCTGGGGGGAGATTCCTGTTGAGAACTTGAGGTCCTGCAGGCTTCTCCCTGTCGCCAAGTACCGCAGGGTGGCGACTAGCCTCTGCTCCCGAGTGATGGCTTGTAACATGCAGGTATCATGCCTGCTGATATAAGGGGTCAGCAAAGCCAACAAACGGTGAAAAACGGGGTCTGTCATCCTGAGAAAGTTCCTGAAATCGTCAGGATTATTCTCACGGATCTCACAGAGCAAAGGCATGTGTCAGAATTGGTCACTCTGGAGCAACCAATTCTTGGTCCATGAACTCCTCTTCGCCCTGTTCATGGACTGGGCCTGTGTCAAAGTAAGAACTCCAACACCAAGCCCCCGCACAGCACGAACTCTACGATCAGTACGTACACGCAACATGGCTTCAAAACGGTCGGCTGGTCAGAACGAAGTAACAGAACGCACTGAAGAACAGCAAGGCCTGTGAAAAGCGACCTGAAAATCAGTAAGGAACAGACAAGAACACAATGAAAACTCAATGGGAACTCAATGCACGCACTGAAGACCAGATACAAACCCACAAGTACAAAGTGAACAGCAGAAATATGATCTGAAAACCACAAGTCTGAAAAAGCGCGAATCTTCTCTCACCAAACTTTTACTAAAACGAGATTAGCAAAAGGAGCCCAAAGGGTGCCGAGCTTGGTATGGAATTGCCCTTTTATAGTCTCGTCCTACGTGTTGTACGTCACCGCGTTCTTGTTCTTCGGAAATTCCGACAACTTTTTGCGACCGTGTGTATGCAAGACAAGTTTGAGCCAACATCCGTCGGAAAAAATCCATGGATTTTGTTGTCGGAATGTCCGATCAATGTCCGACCGTGTGTACAGGGCATAACTGTATATATAGTATGCCTGTAAAGGAGCGCATGTTTCCCGTGTTTAGAACAGTCTGACAGCAAAATGACATTTCTAAGGAAAAAAGTAATTTAAAACTACTCGTGGCTACTAATGAATTGCCGGTCCGACAATATAATAACTTGCAAATAAGCCTTAAAATTAGCACGTTTGATTATTCATGTTCATGTCCCATAGACTTTAACGGTGTTCGTGTGTTCGAACAAATTTTTTGGCTGTTCGCAAGTTCTGGTGCGAACCTGAACAGGGGGGTGTTTGGCTCATCCCTACTGCCTGCCTGTGGTATTAATAGGATCAGAAGAATAACACCAGCACTTGTCTTCAGGTAGCTTTAGGTGTACACTGTGCAGGGTACACAGTACACTAACTGTAAATACTTAAAGCTAGCTGCCTGTGGTATTAATAGGATCAGAAGAACACCAGCACTTGTCTTCAGGTAGCTATATGTGCACACTGTGCAGGGTACACAGTACACTAACTGTAAATACTTAAAGCTGCCTGCCTGTGGTATTAATAGAATCAGAAGAACACCAACAATTTTCTTCAGGTAGCTTTAGGTGCACACTGTTCAGGGTACACAGTACACTAACTGTAAATACCTAAAGCTGCCTGCCTGTGGTATTAATAGGATCAGAAGAACACCAGCAATTTTCTTCAGGTAGCTTTAGGTGCACACTGTTCAGGGTACATGGTACACTAACTGTAAATACGTAAAGCTGCCTGTCTGTGGTATTAAAAGGATCAGAAGAAGAACACCAGCAATTTTCTTCAGGTAGCTTTAGGTGCACACTGTGCAGGGTACACAGTACACTAACTGTAAATACTTAAAGCTGCCTGTCTGTGGTATTAATACGATCAGAAGAAGAACATCAGCACTTGTCTTCAGGTAGCTTTAGGTGCACACTGTGCAGGGTACACAGTACACTAACTGTAAATACTTAAAGCTGCCTGCCTGTGGTATTAATAGGATCAGAAGAACACCAGCAATTGTATTCAGGTAGCTTTAGGTGCACATTGTGCTGGGTACACAGTACACTAACCGTAAATACTTAAAGCTGCCTGCCTGTGGTATTCATAGGATCAGAAGAAGAACAGCAGCAATTTTCTTCAGGTAGCTTTAGGTGCACACTGTGCGGGGTACACAGTACACTAACTGTAAATACTTAAAGCTAGCTGCCTGTGGTATTAATAGGATCAGAAGAACACCAGCACTTGTCTTCAGGTAGCTATAGGTGCACACTGTGCAGAGTACACAGTACACTTACTGTAAATACTTAAAACTGCCTGCCTGTTTTATTAATAGGATCAGAAGAACACCAGTAATTGTCTTCAGGTAGCTTTAGGTGCACACTGTGCAGGGTACACATTACACTAACTGTAAATACTTAAAGCTGCCTGTCTGTGGTATTAATAGGATCAGAAGAATACCAGCAATTGTATTCAGGTAGCTTTAGGTGCACACTGTGCTGGGTACACAGTACACTAACTGTAAATACTTAAAGCTGCCTGCCTGTATTAATAGGATCAGAAGAACACCAGCAATTTTCTTCAGGTAGCTTTAGGTGCACACTGTGCAGGGAACACAGTACACTAACTGTAAAAACACCTGCCTGCCTATCAGTATATTAGGAAGAGAATAACAGGAACGGATCTAGCTAAACTGAATACAGTGTATATATACATATACACAACACCTGGGATGCATATATATACACAATACACTGTAAGTGCAGCTAACTTACTCGCCTGCCTACTCTATCTAACTTAAATCAAATGACACTGTCTCTCTCTCTGGCGGCCTTACATAGTGTGGGGCGTGTACTAAAGCCCCTGAGCCATAATTGGCCAAAGCTTTGTACAGACGGCTCTCTGAACAGACGGCGCTGTGGTTGGCCAAGCATGCGTGTCATAGTGCATACTTGGCCAATCATTAGCCCACAATGCACTGCAATGCTGCAGTGAATTATGGGCTGTGACGTGCCACTCGAATTTGGCGCGAACGGCCCATAACGTTCACAATTCGACGAATGGTCGAACAGGTGATGTTCGAGTCGTACATGAGTTCGACTCGAACTCGAAGCTCATCCCTGCTCCTCTCCAATTAGCCTCTTTCCCTCTTCCGTTTGTATATATACCTCCCAGGGAGCCCATATTTGAGTAGTGCATTACATTCTCTCCGGAGTCATAGGTATCAAATTTTCCATTATCCCAATTCTTCTAACTTTATTAAGCCACATAGAAATTTGAGGTGCTCGTGGTTCCTTCCAACACATGGGGATGCAGCTTTTTGCTGCATTCACAATACGACTTATGATCAAGTTGTTGTATCTCTTAATTGGGATTTGTGAGCACTGTGAGAAAAATGCCGGGTTCTTCGGAGATCTGATATTCCGTAAACATTTTTAACATTTTTGACACTTTTTTTGTGAAATGGTAGGGGTACTTTTGTACCCCATTACCATTTCACACGGGGGGCAGGATCTGGGGGTCCCCTTGTTAAAGGGGGCTTCCAGATTCTGATAAGCCCCCTGCCCGCAGACCCCCACAACCACCAACCAAGGGTTGTGGGGATGAGGCCCTTGTCCTCATCAAAATGGGGACAAGGTGCTTTATTAAAGCACCCTCCCAATGTTTAGGGCATGTGGCCTGGTACGGTTCAAGAGGGGGGGCACTCTCTCGCCCCCCCCTCTTTTCCTGCGGCCTGCCAGGTTGCGTGCTCGGATAAGGGTCTGGTATGGATTTTTGGGGGGACCCCATGCCATTTTTTTTTTATTTTGGCGCGGGGTTCCCCTTAATATCCATACCAGACCTGAAGGGCCTGGTGTGGAATTTAGGGGGACCCCCACGCCATTTTTTTTTTTATTTTGGTTCGGGGATCCCCTGTGGGGAAATTCCAATGACGTTTTTATCAATGAACTTTTATGTGTATTGTCAGACTGACAATTCACTAGTAGCCACGAGTAGTTTTAAATGACTTTTTTTCCTTTGAAGTGTCATTTTGCTGTCAGACTGTTCTAAACACGGGAAACATGCGCCTCTTTACAGGCATACTATAGACACCCCCCAGGTACGAAATTTAAAGGAATATTACACTTTTATTGTTTCACTTTAAGCATTATTAAAATCACTGCTCCCGAAAAAAACAGCCATTTGAACTTAAAGTTATTCTGTAAACTAATTTGCATGGGGCCCGCCAGTGCCACCCCCATCGCCTCTGATTTGTTGTAATTTATTTTAAAATTCGACAGAGCTCCATATCGTTCCACTTCCTTCACAAGATTTGGTAATGATATTTGTGGGCAGGTAAGCGAGAAAAGTAAATCATCCACATAAGCGGAGACTTTATACTCCTGTTCTCCCAAACATATACCCTTGATATCTGAATTCTGTAGAATTCTATTTAACAGGGACTCCGACATCAGCCCAAACAAAAGAGGAGAAAGCGGACAACCCTGGCGGGTCCCGTTTGTAGTTTAAAAGTTTTCTGAGTGTACCCCATTTACCTTAACCCGAGCTTGTAGTGCAGAATATATCCCGGCTACCCAATATAACATTCGATCTCCCAAGCCCATGTATTTTAGTACTCCTAACATAAATGTCCAATTGACCCTATCAAAAGCCTTTTTTGCATTTGTATTCACAAAGACGCTCGGCATCTTCCTTTGATTTGCGTAATGGACCAGATTCAATACTTTGATAGTGCTATCTCTTGCTTCCCTTGTAGGGATAAACCCCACTTGGTCCAAATGTACCAGCTGAGAAAGCTGGGACTGTAAACAGGATGCCAGTGTCTTTGTGAATATTTTTAAGTCCACGTTTTAGTAATATCGGTCAGTAGCTGCTACAAACCGACCGATCCTTTCCTTCTTTCGGGATAACCGCGATATGTGCTCTTAGTGCATCCAATGGGGGGTCAATTGTTTGTCCTAATGCATTAAATGTTTTTACCATATGTGGGCCTAAAAATGAAAAGAAACTTTTAAAATATTGTGTAGAGAAGCCGTCTGGGCCAGGTGCCTTTCCATGTTTAATCGTCTTTATTACTGTAGATACTTCCTCAATTGTGATTGGTTTCTCTAATTCTCTTCGTGCTGGGGATGGTAGTCGAACTAACTGTGAGGAGGATAAGTATTCTTCCAAAGACAAGGGGGGCAAGGGAGGTGCCGGCAGATTATATAATGAGGCATAGTACTCCCTAAATTCCTTTACAATGTCCGTCGACATTGAAAGTTTTTGGAATCCTTTTGTTTTAATATATGATACATATGACCTTGTCTGTTGTTTTTTTAGTTGTCTTGCCAACAATTTGCCACATCTGTCTCCAGATTCATATGTCATCCTCCTCCCTTGTTGTAATACTGCCTTTGCTTTATACCGGAGGAGAACAGATAACTGTCTTCTCAGGTGTGCTAATTCATTTCCTATTGCCTTTTCTGGTATCCTCTTATGTTGTGTTTCTATTTCCTGTATTTTTTTCCAGTAGTTTTTTTGTTTGTTTTTCTCGGGCTTTCTTCATTCGGGAACCATGTTTAGTTAAAATTCCTCGGATTACCACTTTATGGGCTTCCCATACTATTCCCGTGTCATTCTCCCCATTATCATTTGTCTGAAAGTACCAATTACCGTATTTATCGGCGTATAACACGCCCTTTTTTCCACTTAAAATCAGGGGAAAGTCGTGGGTGCGTGTTATACGCCGATCCCCGCTAATTGTGAGCTATCGGCGGCGATCGCCGCCGACATTCACATAGCGAGTATTTATAAATATGGCCCCGCCGAGTTCGGAGGGACTCGGCGGTGCTGAACGAGCGCCGCCGAAATCACAGTGAGCCGAGATACACATAGTCGAGTGTATTCGGCTCTTTCCGGCGCCGCTCACAGTCATGCCCAGTCCTGCCATTGGACCTGTGTAATGTCCATCATAGGGCGGGACTGGGCGGGACTGTGAGCGGCGCCGGAAAGAGCCGAATACACTCGACTATGTGTATCTCTGCGGCGTTCGTTCAGTTCCGCCGGCGCCGAGTCCCTCCGAACTCCGTGGCACCATATTTAAAACTACTAGCATGTGTATGTCAGCGGCGGCGGCAGGCATGGACACTGGGGACAAGGCTGCACTGGGGACAAGGCTGCACTGGGGACAAGGCTGCACTGGGGACAAGGCTGCACTGGGGACAAGGCTGCACTGGGGACAAGACTGCACTGGGGACAAGACTGCACTGGGGACAAGGCTGCACTGGGACAAGCCTGCACTGGGGCAAAGCTGCACTGACAAGGCTGCACTGACACTGAAAAGGCTGCAATGACACTAACAAAGCTGCAGATGAACACTGATGAGGCTGCATTGATGGGCATTTTAATGTAAGTTTCTTTTCCTTAAACTTCCCTCCTAAAAGTTTTTTTCCTTAAAATTCTCTCCTAAGCTTGGGGTGCGTGTTATACGCCGGCGCGTGTTATACGCCAATAAATACGGTAATTTCCTTAATCAGATCCTCTCTGATTTCATAAAACTGTAATAGGCTTTCGTTTAAACGCCATCTCAATTCCATTGGTTGAGTTGCGCCCAGCAAAGAGAGCCTGATTGCAACTGGCACATGGTCTGACTAGGTTATATTTCCTTTTGATACATCCTCTACCATAGGGAGTAGCTGTTGTGGTATTAAAAAAAAATCAATTCGGGAATTTAATTGATGGGGGTTTGAAAAGTAGGTATAGTCTCTCTCCTCTGCATGAAGGGCCCGCCAAGCGTCTATCAATTGGAGTTCATAGAACTTCCGGAGGACACACTTCCTGGTTCCACTAGGGACCGATGAGGTTCCAGTGGAAGTGGCTAGTTTAGGGTCTAGGGGAACATTAAAATTTCCACCTAAGATCAATTTCCACTCCCTGAATTAACTTTGTCCAGAAACCCTTGATGAACATTTGGGGTGTAAATAGTGGCTAAGGTAACATTTACATTACCTATGAATCCTTGGAGAAAGAGATATCTTCCCCCAGGTCCAGACATTTATCGAACAGAGACAATGCAATTCGGTTGGAGATTAAAATAGCAACTCCTTTAGTTTTGGCCTCATAGTTAGAAGCATGGTATACATTGGGGAAATGTCTATTTTGAAGATAGAGAAAAACTTCCACCTTCAAGTGTGTTTCCTGCACCATTCCCACGTCGTAAAATGTTTTAGATCATTCAATAACATCTTACGTTTTTCGGGGGTATTAAGTCCTCTAGCATTTAGTGATGTCACACGTAGTCTCTCCATCCTCTCTGGACCAGGGGGCCACTAAAAAAAAAAAAAGAAAAAAAAAGGGGAAACAGCCAAACTTCCCAGCGCCTACCTAAGTGTACTTAGTTTCCCGTAGGTGCCGAGTATGGGGGGTGACAAACTATGGCCGATGTGACAAAGCACCCCTCCCTATCCCAACAGCTATTTTCTTACTTCTTTTTATCCTCTAATGCAGCATCTTCTTTCTCCTAAACCCCCCCCCCCCTTTCCAGACTTTATTTCCCCCCTGTTGACTATACATTGCCACATTCAACCTGTATCTTTTCAGTCCCCCTAAAGACATCTTCTATCATATTTAACAATATCCACTCTAGAGTGTAACCTCTACATCACAACACATCATTGCAACACATCATGACATCGCTGTCTTTCCATCATTTTCTCATTTTGTTGTTGTGTCATTTTGTCGGGGGATGTTTCCGGTACTGTTTATCCCTTTAATACCTTTGTATTATGCCTACTACCCTATTTACTCCCTGTCCCTTTCTCCTCCGCCTCCCCCCCTCCCCATCTTGACTCAAGGAATTGCAATGTAGAGAGTTAACGTAATAATCACCTATCCCTCATCAATTCCCCTTATCCTCCTTCCCATTGCCTCTGGGCAGATCTCTCTCCGATCCTCTACACTGCTTCCTCCTCTCTTAAGCTTGATCCCTGGGAAGTCCCGGAGATGAATACGGCCCCTATTGGCCTCTACTCCCGCTCCTCCCCCCCGAACCGTCACCCCCTCCCCCACTTCCATCTCCATCTTCAAAACTGGCAAGACATGAGGGGGGTGTGTTACATCTATTTATACATTCCTCTGTATTGTGTCCATATACGTGCTGTCTCCATATACCTTTCCTAATATCCTCCCATGTACCTAAAATTCCCCTCATACTCTTGTTCCACACAAAAACTCAATTTCTCAATCTGTGATTTGTAAGTAATATGTGATTTATATATGGTGTGTGTGTATTATATCTTTTAACCGTGTTTATATCCCTCACCTATTCCCTTATCTTCCCCCCTCCTCGCTCCCCCTCTCCCCCCCACTACCACCGCAACCAAACCCCCCCCTTCACACACCTTCAAAAACCAAGGTAAACACACAAAAAAAAGAAGAAAAACGGGGATACAATCCCTATTCCCCTCTGTCCCTATACTCACTCTCCGGAGTGAGTAGAGAGAGCAGAGAGAGAGAGAGAGAGAGAGAGAGAGAGAGAGAGAGAGAGAGAGAGAGAGAGAGAGGATAGACCAATCAAATCACTGAAGAAGAGGGAGAGGGGGCCACCAAGCGAATTTCCCAATAGGTTGTTGCTTTGCGCTAACAATAGGGAGGGGCACCCCTCCATCTCTCCTAGGACTCCCTCTTACAGCCCCAGCCCCCCAAATCCCACATTATTACAATTTATTAAGTAACTAGATCACTCTCCATTGTTCATAATTACAAGATCTGCTCCTGATATTCAGAAAAGGGGGATCCCATCTTCTTTTTCACTCATATCAGGTCAGGTCCAGGCTATTTCCCAATCAATATGGGGTGGGGAGGGACAAGAGAGGGGAATGGGAACTGACATATGGGGAGAGGACAGAAGCTTTACACCGGTATTCTAGTCCAGCAATAAGCCCAGAGAGAGTGAACGAAGGACCATCCCCAAAAAAGAGGGGGAGTCTTTAAAAAAAAAAAAAGGGGGGGGGGGAGCGTGATGGAAAAAGTCATAATAGGCATAACCAAATTACGGGAGGGGATATAATCCCCTATAACTCACGGTCACCAGTCCGGATCTCCACGCCAGGCATTTACTGTTCTTCCCCGCTCATCAGAGGAATTCCCGTCACAGTCCGTGGGTCTATCTCCTTTCGCTGTCTAATCTTTATTGGCTGAAGATATAAAAATATAAAGAAAGTATAATAGAATCGATTCCAGTATTAAAAAAGGCAAGCCCAGCAGAAGTCTCTTCAGACGAAACGCGTCGGGTCTCCTTGCTGTATCCAGCTACCCACACCACGCTTGCCTTTTTTAATACTGGAATCGATTCTATTATACTTTCTTTATATTTTTATATCTTTATGGACTGGTAATGGCCATGATTGATTAAATAAATGCCAATTGAATCGTTGGATTTACACCATGTGGAGGCTCCTTTTTTCTTTCTTTGTATATGATTACCACTTCTGACCAAAACGGAGATCGTGTGGTCCATTCGGGTGGGATCCGTGTACCCCAGTTGGAGGAAGAGGTTTACCAGCATATGATCTGCCCCCATACTGTCCTCCAATCTGAGACAGTGCAAGCCTTTCTGACTCACCGCCAACGGCCTGTGAGTCCACCAAAGTTGGTAAGAGTACCTTATCTTTTGTGTTGATCAGATTTATATGGAGGAGACACTTATGGATCATTTGTATTGTATGGAATCCGCCTTACTCGCATGATATATCACTGGGATTAGAACATCTCTAGATCCATCTGGTGGCTACACCCCCTAAATTTGGACATTTTTTAAACAATACTATTTCTTAAGCTTTATTCATATTTCTTTGGAATGTGGACACTTTAAGTTTATCACGTTATTTTTGTAATTTTTTATTTGTATTCTTTTTATCTTCACTGATATATGAAGGTTTTATATGTTGTTACACTAGATATTTTTCACAAATATGTAATCCAGAGATAAGATAAGATTACTCTTCACTTCACTGGGGATTACTCTTCACTTCACTGTTGATTAATTTTTTCCCCTTTTTGAATATTAATTGTTACACGGAGGTTTATATATTTAGCGCTACACTATTTATGTTTATATACTTTGCACAATTTGGTCTTATTGGAGTGTTGGCTGCTATTTTACATTTCTGATTGGCGCAGTATTCCCTACCCTTCTAAGAGGGTGAAAGTGCCCAGTAGGCAAGTGGTTATATAAAACAAGGTCAGTCTGTGCCCCCCAGTATAATCCCCCCAAGTCAGTCGGTGATGGGTACAGTGGCTGCATATGATGGGCACAATTGGCTGCATTTGATGGGCACAAGTGGCTGCATATGATGGGCACAAGTGGCTGCGTTTAATGGGCATAAGTGGCTACATATGATGGGCACAAGTGGCTGCATATGATGGGCACAGTGGCTGCATATGATGGGCACAGTGGCTGCATATGATGGGCACAATGACTGCATATGATGGGCACAGTGGCTGCGTTTGATGGGCACAATGGCTGCAATTGATGGGCACCATGGCTGCATTTGATGAGCACAGTGAGGCTGCAATTGATTTTTTCTGTATTTTTCAAATTGTTTGCGCCCCCCCCCAAAAAAAATTTTGGAGCACCAGCTGCCACTGCATACAATCCTAGTAATAGTTGACAATAGTTGTGCAAATTTTTATGAAATCACTGTTACACTAAAATCTTTATAAGCACACATTAACACAACATACACAACACCAACACCAGTTAAATTCCTATTAAAGCCTCGTTCACATGGAACGTACTAAACTGTGAAGGCCGTGTTCCATGCATCCCCGTGTAGGCTGCCCCATTCATCATTTTAAGAAAATGTGAGAGGGGATTTTTCAGGTGCAAAAGAACCATATACACAGACCACAATTATCGTTTATAAAAAACATATACATTTTATTTTTATAAAAAATGTAAAAAGTGTACTCAATTTTTGATAAAAATAACATTTATACGTTTTTATATAAGATAATTTTGGTCTGTGTATATGGTTCTTGAACAATCACCCTCTTACATTTTCGCAAAATTATAATCTACTAATGGGATGTGGCGCATCTGTTCTCAAGACTCCAGCTAATACCTTGAACAGCCCCATTCATGTTAATTTGGATGCAGCGGCTGCACGGACACTGCTACCCGATCTGACATGTGGGTGCGAGTGAACAGACATGAATGTAAACAGTGTGAGTTCAGGGACATGCACGCAAACAGATGTCAAATTGAGAGTAATGGCTCTGTCCATTCAGCCGCTGCATCCCAATTGACAGGAATAGAACTGCCTGCATGGGGATGCATGGAACACCTGTGCATCCCTGTACAGGTAAAAATGGCCCTCACATGGGTGTAAGCTGTACTATGCAGTGTGTGAACAACAAGGTCTCACTGTTTCTTGTTTTATTTTTGTAATTTTATTTTTAACCACTTCCCCCTGGGAGGGCATACATGGACGTCCTCTCTTTTCAGTGGTTATACCGGGCTGATGCCTGCACCTACAGGCATCAAGCCGGTATTGTTCTCTTCACCCAGTGATTTCCTTCACCGTAAGAACAATCATAGCGGCAGTTCAGCCACTTGATTGTTCTTACAGGCGACGGTAGGGGACATCCCCGTCACGCCGCCCTCCAGTATTTCTCCGGATTCACCTGTGCGATCGATGAGCTGGAAAAGGAATCCACCGGCAGTGGAAGTTGACCATAGAGATTTCCAGGGAACAGTTGGTCCACAGTCATCTCTATGACTCTTGGAGGTCCGGGCTGGCAGTTGTAAATACTGCCATGTACTTGGCTGGAAAGCCAAGATTGTCCTGTTTTTTTTTATCTTGGTCTTTCCAGCCTGGAGGAGAGATGTGGGGTCTTATTGACCCCACATCTCTCAATAAAGAGGACCTCTTCACGCACTATTCCTATTACAAGGGATGTTTACATTCCTTGTAATAGGAATAAAAGTGATCAAAAAATATTTTTTCAAAGGGAAAGTGTAAAAATCCAAAAATTAAAAGAATTTTTTTTTTTTTTTAAAGTGCCACCGTCCTTGCAAGCTTGCACGCAGAAGCGAACGCATACGTATGTCACGCCCACACATGTAAACAGCATTCAATTCACACATGTGAGGTATCGCCACGAACATTAGAGCGAAAGCAATAATTCTATATCAAGATCTCCTCTGTAACGCTAAACAATTAACCTGTAAAAAAATTTTAAAGTGTTGCCTATGGAGATTTTTGAGTACCGAAGTTTAGCGCCATTCCACGAGGGAGCACAATTTTTAAGAATGACATGTTGGGTATCTATCTGCTCGGCGCAACATTATCTTTCACATTATCCAAAAATATCGTAAAAAATACTGCGCTATCCCATAAGTGGAAATGATCCCCACATGTGTGTGATGAAAAGACAAATATCTCAAACCAAAAATTGAAATGTAAAATGCTGCTGCAACCTTAGATGTGAAACAACCTCCACCTTACTAGCTATTCAATTTAAAGGCTGCGCTGCTAGTGCAAATACATGATCATATTAACTGAAAATACCATAATTATGAATGAACACAAGTGAATTGTTTCATAACACAAAAAAAAAAAAATGCACATAAATCGCATGCAAAAAAAAGAATCGCATGCAAAAAAAATGAGTGGAACATTCAGTAAACAAAAACGATTAAGTAGAGTCCATTTAGTCATAGATTGAAATGAACTGTAGGTCTTGTGGGTGTAGAAAATGGTTGGATAGAGGGAGAAAGACACCCTTCCTTCAAGTGATATAAAGATTATCTCCGTAGGGAGCGTGATGTTAAAATAGAGAGAAGATCCTCCACCTCAAGTAAGGTAAGCCCCTTACCAGATCCAAAGATCTCCTGTCACAGAGATCATGCACACATGTGGCTGTGTCCCCCAGCCACTGGGTCTCTGTCAGTGCGCAGATCGGAAGCCACCTCTCCAGGAAATCAATCCAAACGTGATTTATCCGCTCACAGACCATGGATAAATAGGAAAGAAATGCTCCATAGCGTAATACAGTTAAAATCCACTAAATTATGGGTTGCCTTATCTTTACAATTTTGGCCTTTTAGTCCCCTTGCAGTTTGATTGTGGTGTTTTTTTTTTTTTTTTTTTTTGTGTTATGAAACAATTCACTTGTGTTCATTCATAATTATGGTATTTTCAGTTAATATGATCATGTATTTGCACTAGCAGCGCAGCCTTTAAATTGTATTATCCAAAAATATTTGTCTAACTTTAGTGTTTTTTTTTTTAATTCATGAAACGTATTTGAAAAATTGCTGCGCAAATAGCGTGCAAGATAAAAAGTTGCAATGACCACCATTTTATTCCCTAGGGTCTCTGCTAAAAAACATATATAATGTTTGGGGGTTCTGAGTAATTTTCTACCAAAAAAATTATGATTTTTACATGTAGGAGCAAAGTGCCAGAATTGGCCCGGATGGGAAGTGGTTAATATTTTTTCATTTTTGTCAGTGAAATGAGGGGTCTAAAGAGATTTTGAGACCAAGAAAGGGTTTGAGGACATAAAACCCCGTTCCCTTTCTCTGCAGCCTCAGCTGCACTGCAGTTAAATTAATAGATGCTCTGTACAGAGACTCCTATTCATTCACAAACTGAAGCATAGTAAGATCCCCTCGAAGGAGCTGCTTAAGTTTGTTCAGTCCATTACTCTGCCTCTCAAACCCAAAAAAACTGTCTCAGCCCCTACTGGCACACCTAGCAATGTGGTTAATAGAATAGTAGAGTAATGACACACAGTTCAGCTCTCTCAAGTTTACTTGGTCAAGAGAGAAGGTTTGAAGTGATATTAGTCAGCCAAGTCCTGTATAAGTAGCCAAGACTTGGTTGAAACAATTTCTATTAAAGCAATAAATAGCAATTAGCAACAACAAAAGTAACACCAGTGAGTACAGTGTTAAACAGTAATAAACAAATCTTTAAGCAAGCAAATGATGATTGTAGATATTAATATTACTAAAGGGGAACCCCAGGCTAGCCTATAATACCTCAAGGTCTATTGCGAATAATACACTATATGTATCAGTAGCGTGAACCTTCAACCGCTTCAGCCCCAGAGGATTTGGCTGCTCAATGACTGGAGCGCATTTTACAATTTGGCACTGCGCTGCTTTAACTGGTAATTGCGCGGACATGCAATACTGTAGCCAAACGAAATTTGCGTCCTTTTTTTTTCCCACAAATAGAGCTTTCTTTTGATGGTATTTGATTGCCTCTGCGATTTTTATTTTTTGCGAAATAAATGGAAAAAGACCAAAAATTTTGGAAAAAAAATGATATTTTCTACTTTTTGTTATTCAAAAATTTAATAAACTCAATTTTAGTCATACATTTAGGCCAAAAGGTATTCAGCCACATGTCTTTGGTAAAAAAATGTCAATAAGCATATATTTATTGGTTTGCGCAAAAGTTATAGCGTCTACAAACTAGGGTACATTTTCTGGACTACCTATCTCATTTCTTAAGGTGCTAAAATGGCAGGGTAGTACAACCCCCCCCCCCATGACCCTTTTTTGGAAAGTAGACACCCCAAGGAAATTGCTGAGAGGCATGTTGAGCCCATTGAATATTTTACTTTTTTGTCACAAGTGATTGAAAAAAAAAAAAAAACTACACAAAGTTGTCACTATATATTGCTCACACATACCATGGTTATATGTGGAATTACACCCCAAAATACATTCTGCTGCTTCTCCTATGTATGGGGATACCTCATGTGTGAGACTTTTTGGGAGCCTAGCCGCGTACAGGACCCCGAAAACCAAGCACTGCCTTCAGGATTTCTAAGGGTGTAAATTTTGTATTTCACTCCTCATTACCTATCACAGTTTTGAAGGCAATGAAATGCCCAGATGGCACAAACCTCCCTCTAAATGACCCCATTTTGGAAAGTAGACACCCCAAGCTATTTGCTGATAGGCATGTTGAGTCCATGGAATATTTTATATTTTGCCACAAGTTGCAGAAAAATTTAAAAAAAATTTTCGGCACAAAGTTGTTACTAAATGATATATTGCTCAAACATGCCATGGGCATATGTGAAATTACACCCCAAAATACATTCAGCTGCTTCTCCTGAGTACGGGGATACCACATGTGTGAGACATTTGGGAGCCTAGCAGTGTACAGGACCTCGGAAATCAATCACTGCCTTCAGGCTTTCTAAGAGCGTAAAATGGTGATTTCACTTCCTCACTACTTATCACAGTTTCAGGGGCCATTAAATGACAAGATAGCACAACCCCCCCCCCCCCCCCAAATGACTTAATTTTGGAAAGTAGACACCCCAAGCTATTTGCTGATAGGCATGTTGCGTCCATGGAATATTTTATATTTTGCCACAAGTTTCGAGAAAATTACAATTTTTTTTTTTACACAACATTGTTACTAAATGATATATTGTTCAAACATGGCATGGTTATATGTGGAATTACACCCCAAAATACATTCTGCTGCTTCTCCTGAGTACAGAGATACCACATGTGTGGAACTTTTTGGCAGTCTAACCGCGTACAGGAGCCTGAAAACCAATCACTGCCTTTAGCCTTTCTAAGGGCATACATTTTTTATTTCACTCCTCACTGCCTATCACAGTTTTGGAGGCCATGAAATGCCCAGATATCAGAACCCCCCTCCCAAATTACCCCATTTTGGAAAATAGACACCCCAAGCTATCTTCTGAGAGGCATGTTGAGTATTTTTCAGATCTCGCTTTTTGTCACAAAGTTTTGAAAATTGAAAAAAGAAAACAAAAAAATACTTTTTTTATTTTCTTTCTTCATTTTCAAAAATAAATGAGATCTGCAAAATACTCACCATGCCTCTTAGCAAATACCTTGGGTGCCTACTTTCCAAAATGGGGTCATTTGGGGAGGCTTTGTGCTATCTGGACATTTCAGGGCCTCTGTAACTGTGATAGGTAGTGAGGAGTAAAATCATAATTTTACACCTTTCGAAAGCCTGAAGGTGGTGATTGGTTTTCGGGGTCCTGTACGAGGTTAGACTGCCAAAAAGTTTCACACATGTGGTATCCCCGTACTCAGAAGAATCAGCAGAATGTATTTTGGGGTGTAATTCCACATATAACCATGCCATGTTTGAACAATATATCATTTAGTGACAATGTTGTGTAAAAAAAAAAAATTTAAATTTTCCCGAAACTTGTGGCAAAATATAAAATATTCCATGGACTCAACATGCCCATCAGCAAATAGCTTGGGGTGTCTACTTTCCAAAATTAGGTCATTTGGGGGGGTTTGAACTGTCCTGGCATTTTATGCACAAAATTTAGAAGCTTATGTCACACATCACCCACTCTTCTAACCACTTGAAGACATAGCCCTTTCTGACACTTTTTGTTTAGAAAATTACTTTGAACCCCAAACATTACACATTTTTTTAAAGCAAAGGCCCTACAGATTAAAATGGTGGGTGTTCTTATACCGAGTACATGGATACCAAACACAACATTTAAAATAGCGCACAAACGTGCAGTGGCGACAAACTACATACATTTTTAAAAGCCTTTACAGGTTACCATTTTAGATTTACAGAGGAGGTCTACATCTAAAATTACAGCCCTCAATCTGACCTTCGCGGTGATACCTCACATGCATGGCAATTGCTGTTTACATATGACACCAGACCGATGCTTGTGTTTGCCTTTGCACGTGAGCAGGGGGGGACAGGGGTGGGTTTTTTTTTATTATTTATTTTGCTTTTTTATTATATTTTTAAAATGTTCCTTTCATATTTTTTTTTTTTATCATTTTTATTGTTATCTCAGGGAATGTATACATCCCCTATGATAGCAATAGGTAGTGACAGGTACTCTTTTTTGAAAAAATTAGGATCTATTAGACCCTAGATCTCTCCTCTGCCCTCAAAGGATCTGACCACACCAAGATCAGTGTAATAAAATGCTTTGCCAATTTCACAATGGCGCTGTTTATATCCGGCAAAACCTAAGTCATGAAGTGCTCATAGCTTCCGGTTTCTTAGGCCATAGAGATGATTGGAGCCATTCTGGTCTCTGATCAGCTGCTGCATTCTCGGGTTCCATGTTGGGACAGGAGAGCCCTAGAAAACCATGAAAGACAGAGGGAAGGGGGGACGTTCCCTCATACTGCATATAAAAGCAGTCTAGAGGCTAATTAGCCACTAGGATTGCTTTAACATGAAAGCTGACCACTGGCTGAAAAGAATGATACCAAGATGATACTTAAACCTGCATCATTCTGGTATAACCCCTCAAAGTCCAACAACATACTATTTCGTTGATGGTCCTTGTTGGGCATACATTGTAATGTTCTTTTTTCATGCAGCCTGTGGGCTGAACAAAAAAAAGAGATTGATCGGTGGGTATGCCCACCATTAGAATACCACCCTTCATCCACCCACTTCTAATGATGGGCATACATGCACCATTTTCTTTTAACTGTGGTGGTGAAATCACCTCTTACAGCGCTGGAGTCCCTGATTTATGTATCGTAGGAGCAAACACTGTTGCTGTCAAGGTAAATAAATCAGTGCTGCAGCTGAATAGCCTAAAAAATAAATGCCGAAGCATGGTAGCATCCGCCCCAAAAGTTAGGAGCAAATCGCTCCTCCACTCCTGCTGCCCCCATGCTTCGGCATATATGCTCTTTTTTTTAACTGTGGTGGTGAAATCACCTCCGACAGCACCGGAGTCATGGTTTTATGTAGCAAACGCTGTTGCTGTCAAGATAAATAAATCAGTGCTGCAGCTGAATGGCATACCTGCTAAGCAAATGATGGTTAACAATAAAAAAAAGTAACATTACAGTATAACAGTAATGCCCCGTACACATGGTCAGATTTTCCGACGGATTTTCCGACACACAAATTTGAGAGCAGGCTATAAATTTTCCGACAACAAAATCCGTTGTCGGAATTTCCGATCGTGTGTACACAAATCCAACGCACAAAGTGCCACGCATGCTCAGAATAAATAAAGAGATGAAAGCTATTGGCTACTGCCCCGTTTATAGTCCCGACGTACGTGTTTTACGTCACCGCATTCAGAATGATCGGATTTTCCGACAACTTTGTGTGACCGTGTGTATGCAAGACAAGTTTGAGCCAACATCCGTCGGAAAAAATCCTAGGATTTTGTTGTCGGAATGTCCGATCAATGTCCGACCGTGTGTATGGGGCATTAGACTTACCATACCTGCAAAGCAAATACAATAAAACATAGTAAAAATAAAACATTTTTTAATGCAATCTGTGCCTAAAAAATATATGCCGAAGCATGGGGGCAATCCGCCCCTAATGTTAGGAGCAAATCGCTCCTCAACCCCTGCCCTATGGAGTCACAGCTTTACATATCGTGGGAGCAAACGCTGTTGCTGTCAAGATAAATAAACCCGTGCTGCAGCTGAATGGTGTACCTGAAAACAAAAAAATGGTTAACAATAAAACACAGTAAACAGTAAAGTATAAAAGAATTTCAGGTATGTGTGTACATACCTGAAAAGCAAACATGATAAAACATAGTAACAATAAAACATTGCGTTGTAGAATACAGTAAAAAAGAGCAGAACAATAGAGAGAGAGAACAATAAAACGACAACTATTTTTATTTTTTTTATTTTATATTTTGTTTGATTTTTTTTTTACTTTTTTTTTTACACTTTTTTTTGTGACTGTAACGGTTGTATCAGTTCGGTTTCAGGTTCGGGTCTCCCAAAATGCCATGGCATCTTTGGAGACCCTGTGAATGTGTGTCCTAGTCTGTGCATTGCTGTACCCTATGCTAATACTCCACTAGTGTGTGGTAGCGTTCAAAACATTCACCAATGCAAAGACCAGGATGGTCAGGACAGGAGGGACAATAATAGCGAGTGTCACGCCGATATCCGCACTTTCAACAGACACAACATTTTTTTGGGGGCTCATTGGGTAGGGGTACCAGGGAGCACATAAGAAAAATGCCTCCCATGCAGCCGGCTTACTGCATTTGCTTTGGAAAGTTGGGCCGCAGCACCATCTGGAAACAGAAGGGCTGTGATGATCTCTTCCTGGAATTTAAGGAAGGATCCAGTTCGTCCTGAAGCTTTGTATAGCACATAAGCATTCAGCAGAGCCAATTGAAATAAGTATACAGACACTTTTTTGTACCAGCGTCTGGCCTTACGGGCAACTGGGTACGGCGCCAACAACTGGTCGTTGAGGTCCACCCCTCCCATATTAAGGTTATATTTGTGGACACAGAGGGGTTTTTCCACAACACCAGTCGCCGTAGGAATTTGGACCATCGTGTCTGCGTGAAGGGAGGACAGAACAAAAACATTCTTACTATTCCTCCACTTCACAGTGAGCAAGTTATTACACTTCAAGCAGGCTCTCTCCCCCAGCCTAAGACGGGAATCTACAAGCTGCTGTGGTAAGCCCCAGTGATTAGATCGCACAGTGCCACATGCGCCAATTTGGTGATCAAACAAGTGACTAAAAAGTGGCACGCTCGTGTAATAATTGTCCTCATACAAGTGGTACCCTTTTCCGAATAAGGGTGACACCAAGCCCCACACAATCTTACCAGCGCTCCCTATGTAATCTGGGCAGTTCTCCGGTTCTACGTAACTATCACTTTCCTCGTAAACCATAAAACTATATGTATAGCCTGCGCCTCTGTCACAGAGCTTATACATCTTGACCGCATATCTGGCACGCTTGCTGGGAAGATACTGTTTGAAAGACAAGCGTCCAGAAAACTTTATCAGGGACTCATCATCGCAGATAACTTGATGGGGAGTAAACAAGGCTGCAAAACGTTGGTTGAAGTAGTTTATGAGGGGCCCAATTTTGTAGAGCCGATCAAATTCAGGGTCACCCCGAGGACGACAGAGTTCATTGTCATTGAAATGCATGAACCGCAAGATCTGCTCGTATCGTGCCCTGATCATGGAAGTAGAGAACACGGGCATATGATGAATTGGGTCAGTGGACCAATATGACCGCAACTCATTCTTTTTGGTTATGCCCATGAGGAGGGATAGGCCCAGAAAGGTCTTAAATTCGGAAACCGTAATTGGTTTCCAATCTCTGGCAAGGGTCAAATGGGGATTAGCGGCGATGAATTGACCAGCATACAAATTGCTTTGGTCCTCAATAGATCTATAGAGATCTTCCGTGAAAAACAACGAATAAAAATCAAGTGACGTAAAATCAACTGTTTTCACCTAAATTCCGGGTTGGCCAGTGAATAGAGGAAGTACGGGTGCTGCAGAAATGGTGGGCTCCCAATTAGGATTGGTGAATGCAGCAGGAAGGGCACTATGGGCTCGACGGGCCTGTCTTTGTCTTCTTGGTGGCTGTGGGACTCTACTCGTGCTAGCCACCTCGCCAGCTTGAACTGCACTTATGGGACTCGCCACGTTCACCACGTGTTACTGCAGTGCCGGTTTGACTACGACCAGGGTGTGCTAGGCCACTGTTGCTTGCCAGTTCACCAGGATGAGCGGCACTAGTACGTCTCTGCTCCATACGAGAGCCCTGCGGTTCTTGCACCTCAACGACGGCAGAAGAATGGGGTCTGGTATGCCTGACCTTGGCAGGGACCGCAACTCCGTCATCAGAGCTATCTGTCAGGGTGCCGCTGCTGTCTACAGGTTTGTATTCTGAGCCTGAATCTGACAGATGAGTGACTTCCTCTTCACTATCTGTCATGCTCAGAAATGTGTAGGCCTCTTCACTAGTAAACCTTCGATTTGACATTTTGGTCTCTAAATTTACTGATACACTAGTGAGACTCACAGGTAAAAATTGATTCACTGATTCAAACACTACCAAAAAAACTGTTAGCGTTCACAGGGATCAGGCTTGACTCTGCGAAGGCTGCAGTTATGTGTTTTGTGTTTTCTAAGTGACAGTGATCGATTGATACTGCACTTGGGTGGGCTGGGCGGAGGAGTTAAATGCAGGTGCTAGCAGGTATCTGGGATGATCCCGCTAACACTGCATTTTTGGGAACCCTACACTGCTGGGGACGCTAGTATAGATCTGATCAGATCAGATATTGATCCGTTCAGACACTATCCTATTAAGTAAAGTGTATGGTACGTGGGTGGGTGTTAGCGCTACTGGCACTAATCTGACGCTGCCTGGGGCGACGCAGACCCTGACTGATGCTAAAACCTAACTTATATAACCCGCCGGCTGATCAGGGGGTTAAACCTTTATTGGGTAATATATGGCGGGTGACCTGATGCTATAAGGCAAACTAACCAGCGTCACCCATAACACTAATACGGTGATCACTGATGACAGGGGGTGAAAGGGTTAACTAGGGGGTAATCAGGGGGTTAAAACCTTTATTAGGTAATATATGGGGGTACCTTAAGCTATAAAAACCTGTCGGTGAAACTAACTGGCTAACTAGCGTCACCAGTGACACAAATACGGCGATCTATTTGTGACACTGGCGACAGGGAGTGAAAGGGTTAACCGGGGGTTAAAACCTTTATTAGGTAGTATATATGGGGGTACCTGATGCTATAAAAACCTGACGGTGCAACAAATCACCTAACTGGCTAACTAGCGTCACCAGTGACACAAATAAGGCGATTGATTAGTGACACCGGCGACAGGGGGTGAAAGGGTTAACTGGGGGTGATCAAGGGGTTAAACCTTTATTAGGGGGGTTTAGGGGGTAACCTAGACCTAACGGGAGGCTAATACTAACTGCCCTAACACTTATTTCAGTCACAAATGACACCAATGCAATGATCAGTGAAAAAACTGAAAACTGCATTTGGTGACACTGTGACAGGGAGTGAAAGGGTTAACTGGGGGGGCAATCAGGGGGTGATCAGGTGGTGGAAAGTATACCTATGTGTACTGATGTCAGTGTACTGTTGGTGTAACTCACGGTTAGATGTCCTCTCTCTCTCACTGGAATCGAAAAGACTGCACGAGGAGAGATGACATCACTTCTTCCTATCTATGTTTACACTTAAACAGACAGGGGAAGGTTTTCATTCGTTAGGAGCTTTCACCAGGTCCAGACCATAAATCATTGGTCTGACCCTGGGGACTGATCGCTCCCCTAACGAACCCGACTGCCGCAGGCACGGGGGGGACGTACAATTACGCCCTTTTGCCCACCCCTGCCATTCTGCCAACGTGCCAGGAAGTGGTTAAGAATGACAACAATATTGTTCTGAAAGCAAGGCCTTGCTATATCTTCACCGGCACGCTGGAGCTCTAAGAACAAGGGTCCCTCAATGTAACAGAGTGATGAGGAGCAATGTAAAATAGCTGGTGCTGTGATATAGCACTCCTCTAAGTGATCCGGATAACAGGTGTCTGTGCACAGTGTTCAAGTGTAGTGTTTATGGAAGGCAATAGGATTCCTGGGCAAAGCCCCCTCACCAATCCTGTACGCATTCAGCAGTCCTCCAAAGAGTGATCAGGCGATTCTCCTAGTTGCAGATGTGTTGCAATGGCGTTCAGTCTGCTGACCCCGTGAACCAGCCAATTCTGTGAAAAGCCCATGCAGGGACTGACAAGCGGCTCTTCCTTCTGTGAAAAGCCTGTGTACTCGCGATGGCCAGATTGGAGAGGTTGCAGGTGACAGAATGAGGCACTCGCTACATATGCTTCAGTGATAAATAGACACAGGCGTGATCAGTACTGATCGCTCCTGTGTCCATTCAGGAGGGGGCTGGTAAACATGAACACCGCACAGATCACTGATCTCTCACCCAAGCAGTAGCTGCAAATGGTGGGAAGGATAGGAGGGGAAACTGGCCAGCAGTGCTGCATGAAGGGGGCACAAGGGAATCCTTGAGGTGGTGGAGCAGTAGGAAAGGGTCAGAGCAATAGTTGGAACTATTTTTACACTTAAATCCCACTGTGGCTGCCTTACAGCACCTGAAGTCGGCGAGAGGAGAGAGGAGGAGAAGCTGGAGCTGCAAGAGAGCCACAAAGGATTTGTGCAGAGAGGGAGGGCGATGGGGAACGGCAGCCATAATGGGAATTGCGTGTAGCAAAGTCTTCCAGTCTAATGAGAACATTTGAGGCCACAAACCACTGACATCCTTCAATATGTAGTGGGTTGTGAAGCATAGTGGGTGCAAAGGTGGTAAAAGTCAGTGGGTGCCAGACACTTCTATATACAAAAGAGGTTTTATTTCTTTAACAGTCCTTTTTATGTTTTGCAAGGGAAAGAGGGTTAGGGCCAGGACACCCTTAAGTAGTTGCAATTTCGTTGAAATATGATGGGATAGGGGGGCGGAGCCGGCAGCCAGAGCTCATGGACGTGTGAGAGGAGAGCTCTGACACACCGGGTGTTATCAGCGGCTCACAGCGCACCAAAACCAGCAACAAAGCACATCATTTAAGAGAGGAGAGCAAGGGGCATACAGCGGGCACGATGTTTAAGCGTAAGGAGAGAGAGGGACCCCGAAAATTAACAGATTTCTTCCGCCCTGCTGAGGGCCGAAAAATCCAAGATGGCGCCGACGCCGGGAGCCGTTCGTATAGCTTCACAGCACAGTCACACAGCAATCCGACGCCATCCTCGGGTGAGTCACATTTAAATGACAATCCCTTGTCATCCTCCCCATTCTGCAGCCCTGTTAAACAAAAAAGGAGGCTTGGGGAAGGAGGGGAAAATGAGGATGAGGCAGGAGCAGCAGGGAATGAAATGGATGAATCATCCACACAGGCAGAGCAGCTAGATGCATTCCCTACCTCAGGTCAGCCTATTATTGACACTACAATGAAGGAGATGCTGCAGACACTGAGGGGAGCCCTTCAATCTGATATGGCAGTGTTTATGAGCAACACAAAAAGGGAAATCTCAGCTGTCAGCAACAGAGTGGAATATGTAGAGAATAAAATGGAGGAGTTCACTCTAGCACACAATAAACTGGTAGATGCCCACTTTGAGGTAGAAGATGAAATCAGGGCTATGCGCCTCAAAATGGCGGATATTGAAGATCGGGCCATAAGGAACAATATCAAATTTAGGGGGATCCCTGAGACGGTCAAACCCGCAGAGATCACTACCTACCTACAAAAGCTTATGATGACTGTTCTCCCTTCTCTAAGCCCAGCAGACATCACTATTTACAGGGCACACAGACTGCCAAAACCATCCTTCCTGCCTGAACAAATACCTAGGGATGTGATAGCAAGAATCCATTTCTACCACATCAAGGACCAACTCATGCGATTTGCAAGACAGCATCCCTCTCTCCCTGACCCTTATGCTGGTATCGCACTCTATGCAGACCTGTCGCAAGCCACCCTGTCAGCCAGGCACAACTTAGTACCTATCACTAAGATTTTGCGCAACAATAAGATCCTCTACAAATGGGGTTTCCCTGCTAAACTTCTGGTTGAAATGAACAATGAATCTCATGCGATAACATCGCTTGAAAAGGGCCTGGACCTCCTCTGAAAATGGCGCCTACTCCCAGCAGACGCAGTACCTGAGGACCCTAAATCACACTATCCCAGACGCAACAACCAATGTACAGCTAAGAAATATTAGCAGCAACCTGCCTAAAGCTATACTACTAGATGCTATTTCTTTCAGTGAGTACTCTCCTCTCACAACTGTCATCTGGCTAGTTATGGTGCTTTGCAGCTTTCTAGGAAGTTGCTCTTTATGATCAACCACCCGATGTTCGGCTGTTTAAGGGTTTACCTTACTGAACCCCCTACGTTAGTTACGAGATGATTCCCATGACCTACTACCCGCAATACCTGCGGCCTACGTCTCATTATTTGTCAAAAGTTCAAGTTTGTTTAGTTAAACTGTTCACTTACAAGGCTATGAGGACATTGCTTTCTCAAATCCCATGCATTTTGACCATGCCCAACATCTCCACTCCAATCCCTGAAATTACCACTAGATGGCACTGCTGCGCAACTTTCTACAAGAATGAATCTTAAACTGATGTCATACAATGTGAGAGGTTTGAATAGTCCCTACAAGAGAAGAGCCCTCTGGAAGTCTGCATTGGAAGAGAAATGTGACATTCTATGTGTACAAGAAACTCATTTCACCAGTGATAACTCCCCGAAATGTACACATCCCAAGTTTCCACACGTATATATGGCCAAGAACACGACAAAGAAGAACGGAGTAATGATTGCTTTCAAGGACACACTAACCTTCTCTCTCTTACAGGAACATGTTGATCCCCAAAGTCGATTTCTGATTGTAGTCGCAGAACTGGACCATGTCACGTATACTATACTTAACTTGTATGCACCTAATGTTAGAACTCTCAGGTTAGTTCGCAAAGTGGTAGGTAAGGCAAAAAAGGTGCAAAAAGGCAACTTAATAATATGTGGTGAGTTTAACTTGATTATGAACACAGAATTAGATGTGTCCTCGATGGCCTCTAAGAGGCAGCCCTCTCTAGACTCGCTGTGCCACGAAGAGAGGCTTTATGACCCTTGGCGCTGCCTTAGAACTACCGAGAGAGACTACACATTTTATTCAGCTGTACATAAGAGCTATTCTAGAATAGATTTTTTCCTCACCGACCTGTATACTCTGAAAAATGTACTGAAAGCTGACATCCACAATATCACATGGTCTGATCACACTCCAGTGACTATTGAGATTGTGGATGCCAACAAACACTCCCACAAACCACTGTGGCGTAACAACACATTTCTTTTATCACACCCCAAACTTAGGGACGAAATTGCAACAAAACTTACAGAATTCTTTCATTTCAATAATAATGAGGATTGCTCGCCTATGACTATCTGGTGTGCGCACAAAGCATTCGCTAGAGGCGCCCTTATACAGGTAGCCTCTAGAGAAAAGAAAAAGAAACAGCAGCGCATGACAAAACTACTTGAGAAGATAGCAGATTTAGAAGCACAACACAAGAATCCTGCTACCTCCTCAAGTGAGATACTCAAAAATCTCAATGCTTGCCGAGAAGAAGTAAGACAGGAAATTAGAGCGGACTATGATACTTTTTTTTAAAAACTCAAACTCTCCTACTACTCCCAAAATAACAGAGCAGGTAAAATCCTAGCCTCCCAGCTTAAAAAGAAACAGGCAAGGTCTAATCTCAAAAATATCAGACACCACAGTACCAAAATAATATACCAAAATCCCAAAGATATCGCCAACGCCTTTAAGGACTATTATGAATCCTTATACAATCTCAAGACTGACCCAAACACTTACCAACCCTCGGACACAGAGATTGAACAATTCTTACAGACTGTTCATCTTCCCTCGATAGACAAAACTTCCCTACAAAAACTAAATGCGCCCATCACACTCACAGAGGTTGAATCTGTTATTCAATCTCTACCCATGCACAAATCACCAGGAGCAGACGGATTCTCCGCTGAATATTACAAGACTTTCTCTGCCATCCTAGCCCCTGAACTGGTAAAAATTTTCAATATAGCAGCCTCCGATGGTGCCTTCCCGAAAGAAATGCTCCAAGCTATTATCACTATCCCTAAACCTGGTAAAGACATTTTGGACCCACAAAACTTCAGGCCTATTTCCCTACTAAATTCCGATTTAAAGATTTACGCAAAAATCTTAGCAAACAGACTTATGGAAATAACCCCCTCCCTTATAGGACTTGACCAGGTAGGCTTTGTAAAGGGCAGACAGGCACCAGATGGGACAAGGAGGATGCTAGACCTCCTGCGTATATCAGAACTAAGCAAGCAGCCCAGCATCTTTTTAGCACTAGACGCAGAAAAGGCCTTTGACAGGGTCCATTGGGGATACCTGTCCAGGACCTTACTCAAGTTTGGCCTATCAGGACTAATACATTCAGCAATTATGTCTCTGTGCTCAGACCCATCTGCAAGAGTCTTCACCTCTAGCTTGCTATCTGATCCCTTTGCACTAACCAACGGTACCCGACAAGGGTGCCCATTGTCCCCAATTATTTTTTCTCTGGTCATAGAACCGCTAGCAGAGTCTATCAGAGCAAACGACAAATTAGAAGGCATTAAAGTCGGTTCTGTCAGCCATAAAATAGGTCTGTTTGCTGACGATATAATCCTTTCTCTATCAAATCCAGCAACTTCTTTACCCATTGTCAAAACACTGTTACATATATTTGGGAAAATCTCCTTTTACAAAGTTAATACAACCAAAAGCTATGCACTTTCTCTCCATATACCAAATAATACCAAAACAAGATTAAAAAGTATTTTTCCCTGCAATTGGGACCCCCCCTTCCATCACTTATCTTGGTGTGCAGCTGACTTCCACTTCCTACAAAATATATTCACAAAACTTCCCTCCATTACTAATCAAAATAGAAGAGGAATTACTTCAAATTAACAAACTACACCTTTCCTGGTTGGGGAGGATAGCTGCATACCAAATGCAAATATTACCAAAACTACTATACTATTTTAGATCATTACCCATACCAATCCCCCAGAAATTTTTTACACAACTGGAGAAATGCCTGAAAACGTACATATGGGGGGGTAAAAAACCCAGAATAGCACTGGCCCACCTATATAAACCTAAACATCTAGGGGGGTAGGACTACCTAATGCACAGACATACTTTAAAGCTGCAATACTGGATCAAATGAAATACTGGTTCTCCTGCCAAACAGATAACCGCTGGTCAGATATTGAACGCACAGTAACACCAGGCCATGACCTCCCAGCGTTGGCTACAGCAGCATGTATACATTACAGACCAGAAACCCCACCTTACTTAACTATACAAGCAACAATAGATGCCCGGTCCTCCTTAGTGCATAATCACCTTACAGACACCCCAATTAAAAAACTAAATATACCACTAGCATCCTACGAACACCTAATCCCAAACTTCTCAGTCCAAACATGGAAATCCTCGGGATACAACTTCACCACACCTGCTCCACCACATCAAAATGCGATAGATAGATATAGAACATATCAAATACAGCACTACAAAGGCAAAAACACACCACGACAGATAACTATACCACAGATTCTGTGGGACTTCCTTTTAAGCAAAACCTCCAATGCTAGGAAGGGAATATCGCTCTTTTACAAATTCACCACCCCCCTCTACTTGCAATCCAAAACCCCCAGTATGGTAAAATGGGAATTTGAGTTACAAAAAGAATTTTCTTTGTCCCAATGGCATGAAGCGATAAAATACAATCATAAATCTTCAGCATGTGTAGATCACTGGTACAATGCACAAAAACTCTTACATAGATGGTACATAACTCCGTATAGACTAAACAAAATGAACCCTAGTATCACACCTCTTTGTTGGAGAAACTGTCAAGCTATTGGCAATATCCTCCATATATTCTGGAACTGTGCAATTATCAAACCTTTCTGGCAAAAAATACAGAAACTACTTAGAAATATCACCAGCTCTGACTGTGACATTAGCCCTGCTCTTGCTCTTCTGAGCCTAGGTATCGAAAACTATCCTCCCTTGATGAGAAGAGTTGTAACACATGTTTTATTTGCCGCACGTATAGCAATAGCCAAAGAATGGCGTTCTACCTCACCTCCCAAGCTTGCAGAAGTCGTTTCTAGAGTGAACGCTCAATTCACTATGGAAAAAATGCTAGCATATACAGAAAGGAGAACCCCGAGTTTCCACAAACATTGGGAAGCTTGGAGTTCCTCTAAATATGCCTCCTCACATGGATGACAGGTATTCCAACCTCTCCACTACTGAAACATAACCACCTAATGTCTAGTGGTACAATACAATGTTGAGTATGGTCAAATAGGAAATGGTATTATGGTTAGCACACACCATAGCAATAAAACACGGTTTACCTCATATTGAGAAACTGAGAAAGTCTAACAAATGTATATTAGTCAATCTACGTTTATTATTACTATTTGTTAACAACAAGCTTACAAGGAACTTACATGATAATATGTTTGAGTGGACCCTCAGTAAGGTCCTCTCAGGGCTAACTTTGAAAATCTATGCAGAAAGTCTGTTTACATTATGTACCCACAAGGGGTGACAGACTTGAGAATTGCACAATGATCCAATGAGAATATTTCTTAGTACCCTTAGCAGTTAAGCTGTTTTACGCTTTTAAAGTAGTAAGTTCCTGAATGTCGAACAAGTTGTACATATGAGAAATGTATAATCTACTTGCATTCTGAATTTTGTATATTTTGCAAATATACCAATAAAAATCTATTGTTTAAAAGAAATATGATGGGATAATGCTTTAAATGTTCTCCTCACTTTATATGGCAGTGAAAATTTGGTTACGTTTCATTATATCCCTATGACTTTTTGTATGGAACTGTAAAAACCTTAAGAAAAAGGAGAAAAAAAAAAGTAGTTGCAATTTCAATAGACAGACTGTGAGACTTCATTAGGAGGAAAACCGTACAGGGAAGGGCCCCAGCAAGGTGCCACTTCTGCACATGTATGTTTGCTGTCTACTATAGCAACAGTACTTAACAGTTCCTAATTCAAACATAATAGTTCTCTCAGCTTTACTACAACTTCTACTTGTAGTTCTTCAGCCCACTTGAGCTCCTGGTCTCTTACTGGACCCTCTGATTCACTGACAATGAATCCCTGAGCTCCTCAAGGCTTTTGTGGTGGTATCTCCCTCAAGCGTCACCCATGCTTCCTTGCTGGGTCCCTAGCTTGGCGCTCTAGATACCTTTCAAGCTGCACCTCTGCTCACCGGCTCGGTCCCTGGCTTGACACACGAGGCTGCTCTGCAAGCATCACCTTCACTGGTTGGGTCCCTAACTGAAGTTTTCCGATTCTCCACTGTGCCCGTTCAGTGAGAATGTTGCTCCAGGACTTGCTTCAGTTACTCACTGTGGTCACTGGTAAAGGTGATTGGTCCCTTAGTTGTGACAGTTTTCCTTCTACCTCCGACCACGACAGGTTCTCTGGCCGGCAGAACCGTCACTTCTGGTTGGACAGCAAGTCGCAGTCACAACCCTGCGCTGCCCTCTTACTTCTGGATAGACCCTCACACAGCCAGACGCCCCAAGGATAGGCCCAATCTCTGGCCTAGCAGCCTGTGGCAGACGACACACGTCCACCCAGATGGCAGTCTGGGTGGCAAAGAACAGAGATCACCTGACCCCACCCGAATATATAGGCTCTCCCAGCAGGCCAAGGGATTCAAGAAAACCCATTGACTGCGATACCCCATATACCCATAACCTGGCCTTGAGTTGTCCTTCTCATATCTAATACCTCCAAGTGCCCGGCCACCTGGTGGTAGAAGAGAAAAGTACAACAAAGCCAAACTTAGAGAGAAATCAATGGATCCCTAGCAATTAACTACAGTAGCTACTCCTGACAAGGAATTTGGTGAGGAGCTCCCTGACTAAACCCCAGGGCGCTACATGTGTATCATCCATTCTACGGTATGTGACAGGGTACAATCGATGATAAGCCACTAATGTCCTGTCCTTGTTAATGGCATCACTATGGGGGTGCTGTGCTCAACTTCTGGGTGAAGGAATGAGCCCCGAGCCTCTTATGGGCCCCTATGTGGCGCTTGGCCCTTAGGCAGTGCCAAAGCCCGAATGGTAAGTCTGCCCCGATAGAGAGTAATAATAATTTTGTGTTCTTGGTGTGAAGTGGAATTTGGTGCTGTACCTTGTATGTGCTGCTTTATTACACTCTCTAGGCGCTCCAGCCTCTTGATAATCCTCAGGGTGTCCCCCTTGTCCTTGGCTCCAGTTTGGTGCTGTCAGGGGACCACATAGTGCCCACATAGCACAGGCACAGAATGTTATTCATCCCGCTCAGGGTGACACAGGTGGACACCAGCGGTTTGGTTTTCCTGGTATACACTATCCTCAGCTTCCTCTATAGAGCTGGGCACCGCCACAGCCTGCTCCACTTCCACTGCTACTTCTAATCACACTGAGCTGACAGACATAAGGCACAGCGTGCTGCGCCAAGCCCACAGAGGGGAGAGGGAGGCACAGCATACCGAATGACTGCTTGGGAGTACTGGATGTAGGCTTTGCAAACTGCCAATTGGGGACCACACTTCTATTGACGTTTTGTGTACCGCTTTTTGTGCCATAGTGTGGCCGTGGACATTGCTGCAACAGCTCCCGGGGGATGTTGTTCCCATGGTGCCTTCAGCTGTCAACACTAATATTTTTTGAAAATGTAGTTTACATGTAGGTAAGAGTATTTGGGAATTACCTTGTACCTCCTCTTCTTGATTTCCTCCCCTTGTGACAACCACTAGATGTTGCATTATTTGTTTCATTATAGATATATCCATTTTGTATTTGCTCCTGATGAGTGGACATTTCCACAAAACGCGTAGAGCTCCAGCCTTATGCTATACCATTGCAATTATGTGTTTTGAGACTCTCTATTATTATGAAAATATATCATCAAAATTACCATCACCTTTAAGATAATCTATGTTCACCATGAATTGGAAAATGAAATATATACTAATGCGTTTATTACTATTATACTGTGAATGATGTTGTTACTGTGTACATTAATTGTCAAGGTGTTAATATTGCTACTATTTTCTATGGAATTTATGTATATCTATTAGGAACCATTAAAAATGTTTTGCATACTTATTTTTCTTAGTGGTGCTTCATATAAAGTCCCAACTAATCCCCCTTTTCCAGGCAGCAATAATAGGCAACGCTCCCGCTGGTTGCTATGGGCAATGGCACTCGCCACTGTGATTCTGTGTAGCAAGCAGAGCACACAAGTCCTTCCCAAGGTTCAAATTCCTCAATACTGATGGAACAAAGCAGTTCCCCAGCTTGCTTCCATGATTGCTAGGGGCAACGGCTGGCAGGTCACGTGAACAGGCGGTCCCGGAACGAGCCCCACACATGTAGCCACATAGGGGCTGCTGAAAGATGTGGCCCACCTGTCACCTCTGCTCAGCCCAGCATTCACTCCTCAGTCACTCTTGAGACAATGAACAGATTGGTACTTTGTTTTGTTGATTTATTGAGGGAAATTTAACTTGGATGGGTAAGGGAATTATGAGATGCCCAGAGATAAATTGGTAAAACACTTAGGACTTGTAAACATATAATACTCCAGTCTCCTCCAGCACATCACTTGCTTGCAGACTGTTTCTTCTCTCTCTCCCGCACAACACTTCACTTCCCAGGACTTGCTAGCATATGGTTAGGCCCAACACTGACTCAGTCAGGCCTTGTTGACTGCCCTTTGCCATAGCTCCCAACTGTCCCTGATTTTGAAGGACTGTCCCTGATTTGGAACAAAGTCTCTCTGTCCCTCGTTCCACCTCATTTGTCCCTCATATTGGTCTGATTTTTATAGCTGTATTTAAAATGTACTTTTTATCTTTCCAAAGGTGTTTCCCAATACTAAACCTTTCATCCAATTTTTAAATTGCTGCATTTATAAATTTCAAAAACCAGTGTAAGCCTAGGTTCAGACTAGTGAGATGCGGGAACCAGCATGATTACAGCACAGGTTCCTGCATCACGCGAACTGTGAACTCGCACAGGAATCGGATTGCATAGGTGAGAACACCCATGCGATCCGATTCCGGTGCGGGGGAAAAAACAATTCCTGCACATTTTTCTGTGCGAATACAATGCGAGTTCAGCCATGCAAGTGTATGGCGGAACTCTTATCGCTCAGACATCGCATGTGATCGGCACCTGCGGTGCGGGTGCGAATCACATGCGATGTCTGAGATCGCACAAGTCTGAACCTGGGCTAAAGGAATAGTAGTGGTAAAAATATATATATACATATTACATTTTTTGTATAATTCTCCGTTAAAGGAGCCTGGCAGAGGGTGTGTCCAATGCCTACATACATTTGCTAATAGGTGTCCCTCGTTCCCTTCTCAAAAAGTTGGGAGGTATGCCTTTGCAGGCAGGGACCGTGGGCCCCTATGATGTAGCAAAAGTAATAATAGCAAAGTCTGTTTGTGCTAGCTGTCCTTATGTGGACTATTGCTCCCAGCTAGTCCTCCTCAGGCCCTACCAGCCCTCATGGCTGCAGCTGCCCGACTCTACTGCTATGACATCACAGTCCTTCCAGTTGGCTCTGCGCCCATCCCAGACTACTCACTCCCAGTCCTCTCAGGCATGCCTCCCCAGACCTACCAACTGTGACTGTCACTCACCAGCCCTTCTGGCTGCGACCGGTGGTTCCCTCCTGGAGACTTGCCCAGCAACACTAGCTCCTGTTGTCCTCTTTCGTTCCTCTCCAGTGCCTCATTTTCATATCCCTCTCTTTGTTAGAAGGCCTCTGTCCTTCACCCGAACTCCCAGGCCCAAGGTCACCCCCCCAGACTGGGGAGTGCCCTTAAAGGCCCCGACAACCTAGTGCTCCATCTCCAGTTCTTCCACCCGACAACTCCTCCCCAGCTGGGCTAACCCTGTGTATATCAAAGAGGCCTGCCCCCTGCCAATCCTAGTTGGGGATTGGTCAGGGCTCCCTGAGACACCCCAGACAGCTCCTCCTCACTTCCCCTCCTCCCTTCTAGAGTCCTCTAGAAGAAAGGGGGGGGGGTGACAGAGAAGTGATGCTGTCTGTGAGTCACCAGCTCTGCTCTGGGCCACTCCCAACCCACACAGATCAATTTTATCAAATTTACCTGCTCTCTCAAAAAACATATCTCTAGCACTTACCTAAAGTAGAGGGTGCTACATAAGCTTTCAGCATCTCCGGGGGAAGGATGCCGATGAGGTCGCACACGTGAATAGCTTGAGAAGATGAGGGGCCAAGACATCTTTAACCACTTCAGCCCCGGAAGGATTTACCCCCTTCCTGACCAGAGCACTTTTTACAATTTGGCACTGCGTCGCTTTAACTGCTAATTGCGCGGTCATGCAATGCTGTAACCAAACGAAATTTGCGTCCTTTTCTTCCCACAAATAGAGCTTTCTTTTGATGGTATTTGATCACCTCTGCTGTTTTTATTTTTTGCGCTATAAACGGAAAAAGACCGAAAATTTTGAAAAAAAATGATATTTTCTACTTTTTGTTATAAAAAAAATCCAATAAACTCAATTTTAGTCATACATTTAGGCCAAAATGTATTCGGCCACATGTCTTTGGTAAAAAAAATGTCAATAAGCGTATATTTATTGATTTGCGCAAAAGTTATACCGTCTACAAACTAGGGTACATTTTCTGGAATTTACACAGCTTTTAGTTTATGACTGCCTATGTCATTTCATGAGGTGCTAAAATGGCAGGGCAGTACAAAACCCCCCCAAATGACCCCATTTTGGAAAGTAGACACCCCAAGGAAATTGCTGAGAGGCATGTTGAACTCATTGAATATTTATTTTTTTTGTCCCAAGTGATTGAATAATGACAAAAAAATAAAAAATAAATAAAAAAAAAAAAAAATTACAAAAAGTTGTCACTAAATGATATATTGCTCACACAAGCCATGGGCATATGTGGAATTGCACCCCAAAATACATTCAGCTGCTTCTCCTGAGTATGGGGATACCACATGTGTGGGACTTTTTGGGAGCCTAGCCGCGTACGGGGCCCCGAAAACCAAGCACCGCCTTCAGGATTTCAAAGGGCATAAATTTTTGATTTCACTCCTCACTACCTATCACAGTTTTGAAGGCCATAAAATGCCAAGATGGCACAAAACCCCCCCAAATGACCCCATTTTGGAAAGTAGACACCCCAAGCTATTTGCTGAGAGGCATGTTGAGTCCATGGAATATTTTATTTTTTGACACAAGTTGCGGGAAAGTGACAATTTTTTTTTTTTTTTGCACAAAGTTGTCACTAAATGATATATTGCTCAAACATGCCATGGGCATATGTGGAATTACACCCCAAAATACATTATGCTGCTTCTCCTGAGTACGGGGATACCACATGTGTGGGACTTTTTGGGAGCCTAGCCGCGTACGGGGCCCCGAAAACCAAGCACCGCCTTCAGGATTTCTAAGGGCATACATTTTTGATTTCACTCCTCACTACCTATCACAGTTTTGAAGGCCATAAAATGCCAAGATGGCACAAAACCCCCCCAAATGACCCCATTTTGGAAAGTAGACACCCCAAGCTATTTGCTGAGAGGCATGTTGAGTCCATGGAATATTTTATTTTTTGACACAAGTTGCGGGAAAGTGACAATTTTTTTTTTTTTTTGCACAAAGTTGTCACTAAATGATATATTGCTCAAACATGCCATGGGCATATGTGGAATTACACCCCAAAATACATTATGCTGCTTCTCCTGAGTACGGGGATACCACATGTGTGGGACTTTTTGGGAGCCTAGCCGCGTACGGGGCCCCGAAAACCAAGCACCGCCTTCAGGATTTCTAAGGGCATACATTTTTGATTTCACTCCTCACTACCTATCACAGTTTTGAAGGCCATAAAATGCCAAGATGGCACAAAACCCCCCCAAATGACCCCATTTTGGAAAGTAGACACCCCAAGCTATTTGCTGAGAGGCATGGTGAGTCCATGGAATATTTTATATTTTGACACAAGTTGCGGGAAAGTGACAATTTTTTTTTTTTTTTTTTTTTTTTTTGCACAAAGTTGTCACTAAATGATATATTGCTCAAACATGCCATGGGCATATGTGGAATTACACCCCAAAATACATTCTGCTGCTTCTCCTGAGTACGGGGATACCACATGTGTGGGACTTTTTGGGAGCCTAGCCGCGTACGGTGCCCCGAAAACCAAGCACCGCCTTCAGGATTTCTAAGGGCATAAATTTTTGATTTCACTCCTCACTACCTATCACAGTTTTGAAGGCCATAAAATGCCAAGATGGCACAAACCCCCCCCAAATGACCCCATTTTGGAAAGTAGACACCCCAAGCTATTTGCTGAGAGGCATGTTGAGTCCATGGAATATTTTATATTTTGACACAAGTTGCGGGAAAGTGACAATTTTTTTTTTTTTTTTTTTTTTTTTTGCACAAAGTTGTCACTAAATGATATATTGCTCACACAGGCCATGGGCATATGTGGAATTACACCCCAAAATACATTCTGCTGCTTCTCCTGAGTATAGGGATACCACATGAGTGGCACTTTTTGGGAGCCTAGCTTCATACGGGGCCCCGAAATCCAATCACCGCCTTCAGGATTTCTAAGGGCGTTAATTTTTGATTTCACTCCTCACTACCCATCACAGTTTCGAAGGCCATAAAATGCCAAGATAGCACAAAACCCCCCAAAATGACCCCATTTTGGAAAGTAGACACCCCAAGCTATTTGCTGAGAGGCATGGCGAGTATTTTGCAGCTCTCGTTTGTTTTTGAAAATGAAGAAAGACAAGAAAAACGTATTTTTTTTTTCTTTTTTCAATTTTCAAAAGTTTGTGACAAAAAGTGAGGTCTGCAAAATACTCACTATACCTCTCAGCAAATAGCTTGGGGTGTCTATTTTCCAAAATGGGGTCATTTGGGGGGGGTTTATGCCATCTGGGCATTCCATGGCCTCCGAAACTGTGATAGGCAGTGAAGAGTGAAATCAAAAATTTACGCCCTTAGAAAGCCTGAAGGCGGTGCTTGGTTTTCGGGGTCCCGTACGCGGCTAGGCTCCCAAAAAGTCTCACACATGGGGTATCCCCGTATTCAGGAGAAGCAACAGAATGTATTTTGGGGTGTAACTTCACATATTCCCATGGCATGTTTGAGCAATATATCATTTAGTGACAACTTTGTGCAAAAAAAAAAAAAAAAATTTGTCTTTTTCCCGCAACTTGTGTCACAATATAAAATATTCCATGGACTCGACATGCCTCTCAGCAAATAGCTTGGGGTGTCTACTTTCCAAAATGGGGTCATTTGGGGGGGTTTTGAACTGTCCTGGCATTTTATGCACAACATTTAGAAGCTTATGTCACACATCACCCACTCTTCTAACCACTTGAAGACAAAGCCCTTTCTGACACTTTTTGTTTACATGAAAAAATTATTTTTTTTGCAAGAAAATTACTTTGAACCCCCAAACATTATATATTTTTTTAAAGCAAATGCCCTACAGATTAAAATGGTGGGTGTTTCATTTTTTTTTTTCACACAGTATTTGCGCAGCGATTTTTCAAACGCATTTTTTGGGGAAAAAACACACTTTTTAACATTTTAATGCACTAAAACACACTATATTGCCCAAATGTTTGATGAAATAAAAAAGATGATCTTAGGCCGAGTACATGGATACCAAACATGACATGCTTTAAAATTGCGCACAAACGTGCAGTGGCGACAAACTAAATACATTTTTAAAAGTCTTTAAAAGCCTTTACAGGTTACCACTTTAGATTTACAGAGGAGGTCTACTGCTAAAATTACTGCCCTCGATCTGACCTTCGCGGTGATACCTCACATGCATGGTGCAATTGCTGTTTACATTTGACGCCAGACCGACGCTTGCGTTCGCCTTTGTGCGAGAGCAGGGGGGGACAGGGGTGCTTTTTTTTTTTTTTTTTTTTTTTCCTTATTATTTTTTTGCTTTTTTATCTTATTTTTAAACTGTTCCTTTCATTTTTTTTTTTTTTTAATCATTTTTATTGTTATCTCAGGGAATGTAAATATCCCCTATGATAGCAATAGGTAGTGACAGGTACTCTTTTTTGAAAAAATTGGGGTCTATTAGACCCTAGATCTCTCCTCTGCCCTCAAAGCATCTGACCACACCAAGATCGGTGTGATAAAATGCTTTCCCAATTTCCCAATGGCGCTGTTTACATCCGGCGAAATCTAAGTCATGAAATGCTCGTAGCTTCCGGATTCTTAGGCCATAGAGATGTTTGGAGCCATTCTGGTCTCTGATCAGCTCTATGGTCAGCTGGCTGAATCACCGGCTGCATTCTCAGGTTCCCTGTTGGTACAGGAGAGCCAGAGAAAAACATGGAAGACGGTGGGGGGGGGGGTCATTCCCTCCCACTGCTTGTAAAAGCAGTCTAGAGGCTAATTAGCCGCTAGGATTGCTTTTACATGAAAGCCGACCGCTGGCTGAAAAGAATGATACCAAGATGATACCTAAACCTGCAGGCATCATTCTGGTATAACCACTCAAAGTCCAGCAACATACCAGTACGTTGCTGGTCCTTGTTGGGCATATATTGTAAACTTTTTTTTCATGCAGCCTGTGGGCTGAACGAAAAAAAGATATTGATCGGTGGGTATGCCCACCATTAGAATACCTCCCTTCATCCACCCACTTCTAATGATGGGCATACATGCACCATTTATATATGCCGAAGCATGGGGGCATCCTCCCGCAAAAGGCAGGAGCAAATTGCTCCTCCACCCACTGCCCCCACGCTTCGGCATATATGCTGAAGTATGTAACTGTGGTGGTGAAATCACCTCCGACAGCGCTGGAGTCACGGCTTTATGTATCGTGGGAGCAAACGCTGTTGCTGTCAAGATAAATAAATCCGCGCTGCAACTGAATGGCGTATCTGCTAAGCAAATGATGGTTAACAAAAAACAAAGTAACATTACAGTATAACAGTAATACTTACCATACCTGCAAAGCAAATACAAAAAAAAAAAACATAGTAAAAAATAAAACATTTAACGCAACCTGTGCCTACCTAAAATATATATATGCCGAAGCATGGGGGCATCCTCCCACAAAAGGCAGGAGCAAATCGCTCCTCCACCCACTGCTGCCCCCACGCTTCGGCATATATGCTGAAGTATGTAACTGTGGTGGTGAAATCACCTCCGACAGCGCTGGAGTCACGGCTTTATGTATCGTGGGAGCAAACGCTGTTGCTGTCAAGATAAATAAATCCGCGCTGCAACTGAATGGCGTACCTGCTAAGCAAATGATGGTTAACAAAAAACAAAGTAACATTACAGTATAACAGTAATACTTACCATACCTGCAAAGCAAATACAAAAAAAAAAAAAACATAGTAAAAAATAAAACATTTAACGCAACCTGTGCCTACCTAAAATATATATATGCCGAAGCATGGGGGCATCCTCCCACAAAAGGCAGGAGCAAATCGCTCCTCCACCCACTGCTGCCCCCACGCTTCGGCATATATGCTGAAGTATGTAACTGTGGTGGTGAAATCACCTCCGACAGCGCTGGAGTCACGGCTTTATGTATCGTGGGAGCAAACGCTGTTGCTGTCAAGATAAATAAATCCGCGCTGCAGCTGAATGGCGTACCTGAAAACAAAAAAATGGTTAAAACACATTAAACTATAAAAAAATTACATACCTGAAAAGCAAACATGATAAAACATAACAATAAAACATTGCAGAATAGAATACAGTAAAAAAGAGAAGAACAATAGAGAGAAAATAGAGAGAGAGAGAACAATAAAAACGACAACTATTTTTGGTTTTTTTATTTTATATTTTTTTTGTGTATTTTTTTTTTTTTACTTTTTTTTTTTTTTTTTACATTTTTTTTTTTTTATAACTGTAACTTTTAAAACTGTAACGGTTCCAGGTTTGGGTCTCTCAAAATGCGATGGCATCTTGGGAGACCCTGTGAAAGTGTGTCCTAGTCTGTGCAGTGCTGTACCCTACGCTAAAACTCAACTAGTGTATGGTAGCGTTCAAAACATTCACCAATGCAAAGACCAGGATTGCCAGGACAGGAGGGACAATAATACCGGGTGTCACGCCTAAATCCGCGCTTGCTGCAGACACGACATTTTCTTTGGGGGGCTCGTTGGGTAGGGGTACTCTCGAGGACATAAGGAAAATGCCTCTCATGCAGCCGGCCTACTGCATTTGGTTGGGGAAGGTGAGGTGGAGCACCGTCTGGAAACAGAAGGGCTCTGACGATCTCTTCCTGGAATTTAAGGAAGGATCCAGTCCGTCCTGAAGCTCTGTATAGCACATGAGCGTTCAGCAAAGCCAATTGAAATAAGTATACAGACACTTTTTTGTACCAGCGTCTGGCCTTACGGGCAATTAGGTACGGCGCCAACAACTGGTCGTTGAGGTCCACCCCTCCCATATTTTGGTTATATTCGTGGACACAGAGGGGTTTCTCCACAACACCAGTCGCCGTAGTAATTTGGGTCGTCGTGTCTGCATGAAGGGAGGTAAGAACGAAAACATTCTTATTGTCCCTCCACTTCATAGCGAGCAAATTATTACACTGCAAGCAGGCTCTCTCCCCCAGCCTAAGACGGGAATCTACAAGCCGCTGAGGAAAGCCCCGGCGATTAGGTCGCACGGTGCCACATGCTCCAATTTGATGATCAAAAAGGTGACTAAAAAGTGGCACGCTCGTGTAATAATTGTCCACGTACAAGTGGTACCCCTTTCCGAATAAGGGTGACACCAAGTCCCACACTATCTTGCCAGCGCTTCCTATGTAGTCAGGGCAGTTGATCGGCTCTACGTGACTATCTTTGCCCTCGTAAACCATAAATCTACATGTATAGCCTGTGGCCCTGTCACAGAGCTTATACATCTTGACCCCGTATCTGGCACGCTTGCTGGGAAGGTACTGTTTGAATGACAAGCGGCCAGAAAATTTAATCAGGGACTCATCAACGCAGACAACTTGATGGGGGGTAAACAAGTCTGCAAAACGTTGGTTGAAGTGGTTTACGAGGGGCCGAATTTTGTAGAGCCGATCGTATCCAGGGTCTCCACGAGGACGACAGAGTTCATTGTCGTTGAAGTGCATGAACCGCAAAATCTGCTCGTATCGTGCCCTGGCCATGGAGGCAGAGAACACGGGCATATGGTGAATTGGGTCAGTGGACCAATATGACCGCAACTCACTCTTTTTGGTTATGCCCATGTTGAGGGAAAGGCCCAGAAAGACCTTAAATTCGGAGACCGTAATTGGTCTCCAATCTCTGGCAAGGGAGGACTGGGGAATAGTGGCGATGTGTTGACCAGCGTACAAATTGCTTTGGTCCACAATAGATCTATAGAGATCTTCGGTGAAAAACAGTGAATAAAAATCCAGTGGCGTAAAATCAACTGTTTCCACCTGAATTCCGGGTTGGCCAGTGAATGGGGGCAATACGGGTGCTGCAGAAGTGGTGGGTACCCAATTCGGATTGGCCAATGCAGCAGGAAGGGCACTATGGGCACGACGGGCCTGTCTTTGTCTTCTTGGTGGCAGCGGGACATTACTTGTGCTTGCCACCTCACCAGCTTGAACTGCACTTATGGGACTCGCCACGTCACCACGTGATACTGCAGTGCTGGATGTACGACCAGGGTGTACTAGGCCGCTGGTGCTTGCCAGTTCACCAGAAGGAGTAGCGGCACTAGTACTGCTCTGCTCCATACGAGGGACCTGCGGTTCTTGCACTTCAAGGACAGAAGAAGAAGTTCGGGGTCTGGTACGCCTGACCCTAGCAGGGACCACAACTCCGTCGTCAGAGCTATCTGTCATGGAGCCGCTGTCCTCTACAGGATCGTATTCTGAGCCTGAACTTGACAGATGAGTGACTTCCTCTTCACTATCTGTCATACTCAGAAACGTGTAGGCCTCTTCACTAGTGTACCTTCGATTTGCCATTTTGGCCTCTAAATTTAGGGGTACACTAGTGAGACTCACAGGCAAAAAAGCTCCTGACTGTCAGCGATTGATTCAAAAAGCTACCAAAAAACTGTTAGCGATCGCAGGGATCAGACCTGACTCTGCGACCGCTGCAGTTATGTGTGCTTAGTGTTTTGTGACAGTTATCGATTGATACTGCACTTGGGTGGGGTGGGCTGGGCTGGGCTGGGCCGAGGAGCAAAACGCAGGTGCTAGCAGGTATCTGGGCTGATCCCGCTAACACTGCGTTTTTTTGGGGGACCCTAAACTGCTGGGGAGTATAGATCTGATCGGATCAGATATCGATCCGCTCAGATACTATAGCACTAAGGGAGGTGTATGCTGCGTGCGTGGGTGTTAGCGGTACTGGCGCTAACCTGACGCTGCCTGGGGCGACGCAGACCTAAGCTGACCCTAAAAACTTAAGTTATATCACCGCCGGGCAATTAGGGGGTTAAACCTTTATAAGGTAATAAACGGCGGGTGCCCTAAAACTATAATAAACTGTAATAAACTATAATAAACTACAAAAAACAAACCAACTAACCAGCGTCACCCGTAACAATTATATGGTGATCACTGGTGAAAGGGTTAACTAGGGGGCAATCAAGGGGTTAAAACCTTTAGAAGGTAGTATATGGGGGTCCCTGTCGCTATAAAACACTGACAGCGAACCTATATACTTACCTCCCTAACTAGCGTCACCTGTGTCACTAATACAGCGATCAGAAAAACGATCGCTTAGTGACACTGGCGACGGGGGGGGGTCACGGGGTTAAAACTTTATTAGGGGGGGTTAGGGGGGTACCCTGGACCTAAGGGGGGTACCCTAGACCTAAAGGGGGCTAACCTAACTGCCCTAACACTTATAACTGACACAAACTGACACCAATGCAATAATCAGAAAAAAAAAAAAACCTGCTATTGGTGTCAGTATGTGTGGGGGTACAGGGGGGTGATCGGGGGGTGACTGGGGGGTGACAGGGGGGTGACAAGTGTGCCTGCGTGTTCTACTGAATGTGTAGTGTTGGTGCACTTACTTGGATGTCTTCTCTCCTCGGCGCCGGACGAAAAGACCGACTAGAGGAGAGATGACATCACTTCCTCGGCTTCTGTTTACATTCACAGAAGCCGAGGAAGCACATCATTGGCCAGGAGCGATCGCGAGGGGGGAGCCACGAATGAGTGGCCTCCCCCTCACCTCCGATCGACCCTGACCTCGATCCGACCGCCGCTGGCACCGGGGGGGGGGTCCGATCGGACCCCCCACCCGCGGGCAGGCAAGGACGTACCTGTAAGTCCTTTTGCCTGCCCGTGCCATTCTGCCGACGTATATAGTCGTGCGGCGGTCGGCAAGTGGTTAAAAGCACTATAATAATCATTTGAGAACTCATGTGGCCCCGGGGGATTTGCCACTAGGCATGAAACCAATGTCTTTGATAATTTCCTCTGAAGTACAGGGAGCATTCAGAATGGCCAGTTGTTCTTGAGAAACTGTTGGAAGCTTAACGGAAGATAAAAATGCTTTGATCTCTAATACTGAGGTCTGAGGGGTTTGGTCTTGTTCCTTAAGATTATATAATGAGCCATATTAGTCCGCAAATGAATTTGCAATGTCTTGCAGATAAATAATTTTGTGTTTAGAAGTAGGATGTAGTAAATGGAAAATCCAAGTTTTAGCCCTTTGGACTTTAACCTAAGAATTTACCTGCCTTATTACCATTAGTTTAAGAGTGCAGTTTCAGGTTGCGGAGACACTTGTGATATTGCTTGAATAGGAGCATCCGCAGTTAATTTCTCTGTTTAAGGAGGGCTTTTTGTGACTTATTCTGGAGTTTCAAAGCACTAATTTCAGAGAGCAGAGTATTAAGAGTACCACTGTATTGTGTTTTAGCCCTGGAATCCAGTTGGATAAAAATACTCTGAATAAAGGCTTTGTGGGCATTTCAAACAATACAGGGGTCTGCTATCAAATTGTCATTATGTTGGAAGAAATACAGGAAATGCTGAGAGAGTAATTTAGCAGTGGAAGGGTTTTCTACTAGTTTTGGATTGCAACGCCAAATAGATATAGGGACACTCGCATCCTGCTCTTTAATCGTGATTGAAACAGCTGCATTGTCCAGTAAAATTATGTCTTAAATAGTTGAGCACAACACTCTTTGAAGTAGCCACTGGTCAATGTAATATTCTCGTTTCTATGGTAATAATATTGATATTCGAGAATTCATATTGATGAGAAAAGTTCCAAGAAAGTCCGTTCAGTTCTTGTGTAAAAACTCAAAAAATTATTTAATAATACAAATAGCAAAATATTACAAGAACAATATCAAAGTATAGAATGTCATTAATAATAATAATAATAATAATTCTTAAGATGAAGATTGAATCAGATGTGTGTGTGTATTTAAATGTGAAGCTGTATTCAATGTCTCATGGAGGGTGTCTGCAGCTGTCCTCATGGTGTGAGTGTGAATGTTCCAAAACTCTCTGTTACTAGCTTTTTACTCCTAAATTCAGCCCCCACCTTCTCCTATAAAGGCTGGCTTTTCTTAAAGTGACTTGTAAAACATGGAAAGAAAGAGGGATCAGATCAAAACCTGTCCCTTATTGGTGGTTGGGACTTTTAGAGATGCGTGTATCTGTCATGAGGTAAGCACAGCCAAAGAGAATATTTGAAAAAAATCTTTTATTACAAAAAATGTACAGGTTAAAACAATGTTGGTCATAGAACAGATGACAAAAGTTAATACTTATTTGAGAAGATTGAACAAATGCTAGTGTATACTGAGCAACCGACACCTTTCACAGTTAGAATTCCTGCTTCTTCAGGGACAGGTTTTGATCTGATCCCTCTTTCTTTCCATGTTTTACAAGTCACTTTAAGAAAATCCAGCCTTTATAGGAGAAGGTGGGGGGGCTGAATTTAGGAGTAAAAAGTGACAGGGATGTGGATGCAATGCTCTGTCCCTAGAAACTGTCCATAAACATTTCTATATATATTAAAGTGACTTGTAGTCCTACAGAAAATTGCTGGCTTTCCTGAGACATATCTTTTCTCCCACCTTTCTCGCAAGGGTGGGGGTCAACATTCCTGAAGTGTTGGCAAATATGTAAAGTTTTAAACATATACAACATAAAAGTTTCCTTTAACTTCTAAATCAAATACTATATATATATATATATATATATATATATATATATATATATATATATATATATATATATATATATATTCATTTAAAACACAATGTTCTTATTAATATCCTAATCAAGAAATGTTTTAACTAACATTAAAACTTTATCAAAATATTTATCTTAAGTAATGTGAAACCTTCCTTCTCATCTGATAGGGAAGATGAGAACTTAACTCAAGATTCCTAATTACAAACACATGTTTAGTTCTCCATAGGAATGTTTATGAAGCTTATAACAATGGATATACTTTCACAAGTATAAAAATCTTATATAAATTTCACTTTTTCAATACATAGAAGAGATATAAATATATATATTTATATATACAATTCAATTATTATGTAAGATCTAATCTATTCATTAATTTCTTAATATTTGTTAATAACGAATATTCTAGCATTTCCCTCTCAAAATGATTGATTAAACAATCTTAATCATTTTCTTATCTAAATCCATTTATGCCTCAAATGCATCACATTCATACATACTTTTGGATCTTAAGATTATTGATTTGAGTATATTTTAAATCTTAATTCCATATAAGATAACATGAACTTTTTACTACCTTTCAAACAATCTTTGTCAAAATTTGAACTTAAAATATGTTTCCTTTCAATTCATTCATATATGCGAGATGATTTTTAAAAATAATTACATATTTCAATGTAAAAGTTAGTCCTAACTTGTCTATATGACTTTAGGAAAAAATTACTGTTATCTTAATTAGCACCAGATGTTCCTTCTAACTAGAATGACACTATTGTAAGGATGTTTAACCCTTTCAACTCTGAAAATACACTATTTGTGATTGTAAAAATTGAAGTGTAAAAAATATCTCATCTTGATATGATAAACATATCACGTCACATAAAAATGGTTATATATAATAACTGCAATATATCTGATGGATAAATTATTTCATTAGTAGTCAAAAAGTCAAAAGTCAATTGTTTTTAGAAGTTTCTCTCTTATTAGAGATCTTGAGGTTTTTTTCTTATTATTCTTCTTCCTGCACTCTGTATAGTTGGAAAAACTTTATTGAACATTAAAACGACAACAATAATTATGACGAATGAATCTCAAATCTGTCAAATCTTCTCCCAGAACTGATGATATTAATCTTCAAGGTTTTGTTTTCATCTGGAAGGTCTAGAAATATTACATTTCTCTTTTTTTGTTGACTTACAAGTGAAATCCTGAAATAGAATGCAATATCATGATTTTGAATTTGAATTAATGCAAAATATACCTTCATTTTCTTATTCATTTTACATATCTCAATCCTAATATTTTATTATAACATGAATGTCATATTTTAATAATAACATTTCTAATAACCTTATTTTGTTCTATTTCTCTATACTCCTTATGCTATTATTCTGTGTGTTTAACTATGACAGGATGCAATTTCTCTTTTTTTTTGGTCAAGATTCAAAACCTCGTTTTCACAAACAAAGAAAGATTACAAATAAACCCCAGAAGACTGAAGCAAACTGTATCCATTCACTTCTCCTCTTTAAAATTTAGAGTAATGCCTGTTGTACTGTCATTTTTAGCATCTTTCAATTCAGAATTTTCTGTAGAATTTTTGCTGAACACCATAACCATTCTTTGGGTAACACATAGAAAAACCTGCTGAACAACTCTTAATATTATTAACAAATACTGGCTCAAAGTCTCTCTCAGCACTTGTTCTAATAATACCATTTACAGGCTTTCTGAATACATTTAACTGAGAATGTTCTGCTACCAAATCTACCTGTATAGTTTTAAATTGTAAAGTTTTAAAAAATGGGCAATATTTGTCATATAATTCTCCTGAATTAATTATCTTTAAAATCATTTTTAATGACAGATCAGGTGTCTATAATATGACCCTACTAGATCTCACAATCTTATCTGTTACTGAGACTGCAAAATAAACACTTAACAATTGCTTCATATGTGTGTCAAAAGTATTTTGCATATTTGTCAAACCTCTGGAGAAAAAAATATTATTTTATGATCACCTACTTTTAATTGAGACAAAATTACTGAGATGGAATTCTCAGATACATAAGTATGCAAAACAACAGGCATTGACACACCAATTTCGATTGTATTCAATGAAGGAGTTTTCTGCAAATCCCTTTTCAACACTTCAAAGGCATCTGCCTGGGTTGGACCCCATTGATCAAACACAACATCTTTTTGTTTCAAGAAATCAAATAATGGTTTAACTTTATCATAATATTTCTGTAAAAACTCTTTGCAACAATTTACTTCACTCAAAAATTGATATAATGCCTTGTAAGATGTTGGAATTGGAATAGCAGAAATGTTTCTAACTTTTTCTTGTGATAATTGTCTCTGTTCATGAATAATTTGCATATGAAGAAATATAACTTTATCTTTTATCAACTGAACTGACTCTGTGTTCAGTTTCAGCCCTGCTGTTTGTAACAGAGTAAATGACTCTGACAAGAGAGTGACATGTTACTCTAAACTTTGTGTAGACAGCAAAATGTTGTCCATATGCTGGAAAATACATTTTGGTCTAGAGAATTATGATAATACTTTCTCCAAACACTTGTGCACTATTCCGTCATTAATATCTATTCCTGGAATTATTCTTGTGAATGCATAAGTTTCTTTATTAAAGCTGAAGGCAAGTTTATATTGACAGCTTTTAGTTAATGGTACTGAAAAATGACTATTTCCAGTACTGAAAATACATCCATGTGTGGCATCCATGTGTGACATTCAATTTAAATTAGGAACAATAGGTTTGTTATTTGTAATGCTTTTATTCAATGATCTTAAATCAACTGATAAAGAATACAAATGATCAATATTCTTGATAGGCCAAATACAATTATTTACCACTGATTGTGCCTTCTTTAATATTCCTTGTGGTAAAAATGATTGTAAAATGTCAGAAACTGGACTTATTGATTCTTGTGGCAACTTATTTTGAATTTGGGGTTTAGGATCTTTTCCCTCAATTTCTATTTCAATATCTATAAACAAACTTGTATTCATTTTGGTCTGACTCCAAAGACTTTTATGTGATCTAACCGATTGTTTCAATACAAGATTGGTTCCTGTATGTGGCCAATTATAATCTGAAGACATGTCAGCTGCTGTGCAAAAATTTCCAACATTACTGTACATTGAGGGTTCTATTAACATAGATTTGGGCCTAAATGAATCTTTCCATATAGTAGAATAACTTAAATCAATAATCCAATTTAATTTACTAATAACATCCACGCCTAAAATATTCTCTGTATTTTGGAAACACCAGATGTCTATATTCGTTTTCAAAAGTCCTGGAATTTCAAAAGTCACGTCACAAACTTTAGTTGCAACTGTATTTTCTTTTCCACTGAAACCAATTAAATTACATTTTGGAGAATTAATAGTCATAGGTAATTTGTGTTTAGTTAAATTGAATTCAGCTCCTAAATCTATTAACCACTTAGTTTTCTTACCATTTAATAAACCATGTACCCAGGGCCTTCCACCTTCATCTATTAAATTGGAGCAACATAATTTAATGTTGGAGAGGTCTCAGAACCTTTTTTCTTAAATCCTGATGGCGAAGGAAGTAATCCATCTCTCTCATTGTCATCATTGTTTGTCATATTGATTGAACTGTCATTAACAGTCAGTGTACTGATCTGTTTGACTTCTGAAGCATAAGGCAAATCAATCAATATATTGTTTGGAGAGAAAAGAATAAATTGCTCAGAAATGTCCTCATTTTCTGCTTCCAAAGTTTTTCTGTGTGAATCTAATTTAAATTTTAAACATTATTTCTGTACATGACCACATTTCTTACAATGTAAGCAAGTAACATTTCCTGTCTGCTCTGAAACTTTAGTTATGCCTGTGACATGTATCTAACCATCTATGGGTGTGGCCATACACGTGGCAACTCTCTGATTGCCATTTTCCTTTTGTCTGTCTAGATTTGTGTTTACTGCAACTTTATTCATTAATTTTGGTTTAAGCAAACCTTCATGGTCTTGGTCATCTATTTCTATAGACCGCATATCTTGTAGAAAAGACTTCTGTTTAGAGTTTACACTATAATTATTCACTAAACTCTTTATTCTGTAATTCAGACAACTGAATATTTTTTATTTGAATTGCACTCTGCAAATCTTCTATCTGCTCAGACAAACATACGCTGTTATCCTGCTGAGTCTCTGTTTTCCCTTTTGTACCAACAACATTCATTTAGGAATTCCTAATATCATTGTGTCATAAACTTTAATTAATTTAATCAAGTTAATAACCTGTTTACTGAATTTCTTAAAAGTAAATTTTAATTTTTGTATCTTAATATTAGCATGTAAGTATTGATTGAACATGTAACACCATAATTCATCATCTTTAACAAACTTTGACAGATTTTTGAATTCTAATTTACTCTCACTAGACAATTCATCAATAAGATTCATACTTAACCAATTTAGAACCGACTTCCTCATGTAACACGCGTTCCCTCTCTTGGCGGGAAATTACGTCATCAAGAAACAGAGTTTTCTTGCACGTGCGCAAACGTCTCACCAATTCTTATAATTTAATGATTCCAAGTTCATTCAATGATGCTGAAAATTCATTTGTTTCTATTTCTCCTGGAAGCTTGACTGAATAGTCAATGTTTGTGCTTGTATTCCCTCTCGGCAAGCGGAAGGAGAAATAATTAAAAAATGTTCGATATTCGGACAAAATGAAGCTGGCAAAGGCTAGCCAATGTAAAAATCGATGTCAGGTACACACTTGATTACGTTCCAGAGGAGTTTGATACAGTATCACACTATTGGCTGCTTCTTTATACATTATGTACTGCGGAGCTCGGGACTAGGATGTCAGGACGGATATAAGCTGCTCCTGCCAGGAAGTTCGGTCTGTGTCTGTGATAATCTGCTCACTTATAGCTGACATCTGGTAAGCAGGATTTTCATGAGGTTCGCTGCATTTTAATATACTCCTTTGCCACTCTTTCTGGTGTAAAGTCCCTAGATCTGCTCATATTGAATTGCCATCTGGTAAGCAGGATTTTTTTGTGGCTTGCTGCATCTTCTTTTCCATACCTTTCATCTGTGGGATAGCTATATGCTCACTTGGTTATAGTATCTGGTAAGCAGATTCTTTCTATGGTTTACACACCATTTTTCTATTGGGGATCATACACCTTATTGCATGATTGCATGTCACTCACTTAACGATCCTATGTGTGCTCTCAACACTAGATGTTTTTATGAGTATATATGATTTTGTTTTTGTTGAGTGTTGCACATTTTTCCTTTTTCCTTTTTGGATTTCACATCTTTGTCAGTATTACGCTATGTTTTTTAAATATTTTTTGGGGTAATCCTTTGCGGATCTGAATACACGGTACGAGTGTGACCCATCCTGCTCCATTGGAATCGTTTTTCTTAAAGGCCCAGGCTGGGTTTTAAGCCACTCGCCTGTTTGGCTTACTTTCTGGTAAGCATTTCACCACATAGATCTGTTCTATTTGAGTTTTCACCTAACAACATATGAATATTCACGTTATTCACCGTGTGATGGTTGGACATTCCTTTGTATAGGACTGTATATTTTCACTAATTTTGAATATCATTTTTTAGCGAGGCTTATATATTTCTTTAATGTAAAAATCTTGTTTTTACAGTAATAATAACAATATTTCAAAAATTCATATTGATGAGGAAAGTTCCAAGAAAGTCTGTTCAGTTCTCGTGTAAAAACTCAAAAATTGATTTAATAATAAAAATAGCAAAATATTACAAAAACACTATCAAAGTATAGAATGTCATTAATAATGGATAATATTCTTAAAATGAAGATTGAATCAGATGTGTGTCTGTGTGTAGATGTAGCAGCAACGTCTTGTGATGTGTGTGTGAAGCTGTTCTTGTGGAGTGAGTGTCTGCAGCCGAATCTGCTTATCTGCCCTATGTTACTAGCTTTTTTCCTAAAATCCAGCCCCTACCTTCCCCTAAAATCTGACCCCTCCTTCCTAAAAAGGTTTGTTTTATCTTATAGTTCCACAGAAAACCGCAGGCTTTTAATGAAACCTCACTCGCAAGGGTGGGGATTATTCAGTCACTAAAATTTCAATCTAAAGCCAGATGTTGAAATACAACACCATCTCTATGCAAGTCATTCCATGGGGATGGGCATGACTGCTATTTGTAAAGTTTTAAACATATACAGTATAAGTTTCCTTTAACTTCTAAATCAAATACTACATATATCAATAGGTATATTTATTTAAAACGCAATGTTCTTATTAATATTTTAATCAAGAAATATTGTAATATAAAGAAATTATGATCTTAACTAAAACATGAACCTTTACATCTTAAAGTATGTGAATCCTTCCTTCTCACAGATGAGAGAAGGTAAGAGCTCAGCTCACTCTTAATTACTGCCATATGTGGGCTCTCCCAAGAAATTCTTATGAGCTTATAACAGCATATATTTTCACGAGTATAAAGATCTTATATAATTTCACTTTTTCCATACATAGAAGAGATATAAATATATATATATTTATATATACAATTCAATTATTATGTAAGATCTAATCCATTAATTCTTTTGTTAATTGATGAATATTAAAATCTAACAGTCTTTATTTTATATCATTCAATCAATAAATAAATTAATCAAATTCATCAATCAATCACTGCAGTAAAATGATAGAAACTGAGAGCCTGAATCGACTTCTCCCACCCCCTCCACAGCCCAGCGCTCCAGTGAGCGAGGAGAAGGCAGAGCAGAGAGCGGGTGACTAACAACAGCTCTCCGCTCATGGAGTTGTGAGAACCGAGCGATAAGCGTGTTTGATTGCTCGGTTCTCAGTGTCGCTGGGGGACAGATGCTGCATTCACCTATGTAAGTATGATTCTAAAAAAAAAGAACATACTTCTATTTTATTAAATGAAATCAACATTTGAAAACTGCATTTTTGGAATTACTCGGGTTATCTTTGTGTAATATTAAAATTTGTTTGTAGATCTGAATGAATGAATGATTTGTAAAGCGCTGCAAATGCGAACTGAATCGCCTCAAGGCGCTAAATGCATTTTGTGTTGTCAGCTTCTTAGAAGAGGAAGATCTTGAGTTTTTTCCTGAAGGTCAGATGGTTTTCTTCCATGCGGATGTGAGTCAGAAGATCTGAATCATTTAAAGTGTTTGTTACCCCAACATTTCATTTTCCTGATATGCCCCTGCTGTACCATGTACTTGTATGAGAAAGTATTCTACTCTCTTTGTATTGCTTCATTTGTGTGAAATTCCTGGTGTTCCTGCCAATCCCCCTGCTTTCCTATTAATAACTGACCACACTAAGCATGAGAGCACAGCGTGGTAATTTTTCTAGCTATGCTGGGAACTTAGCCTGCTCTCCTCCAGACCTCCTCAGACTTATCTTGACATGCACCTCCCGCACAGCCTTTCAATGGGAAGCTCAGAGTACTGCTGCTCCCACCCCCCAGCTCTTATGCAGCTGAGAACAGAGGGAATGTGATCACTGATAAAAAGGGAAAAAATGTATTTATAATGCCTTTTATATCTATACACAAATGTTTTGTCTTTCGTTTATATTTTAACTGGCTCATGCAGATATACTGCGGCACAATGGCTCTCCTGGGCAAAACCCCATAGTGTACGGCTTTCCCTTTGGAGGCTGCCAGAGGGCACATGCGCACCCGCTGCATGGCGGGGGACCTGATGCGCATGGCCACCTGGTGCAATTGCCGCCGGGTACATGTGATCGCGTGCACGAGAGCCAGCACGGAGATTTGTGTGTGTAAACACACAAATACCTGTTCTGTCAGGGGAGAGGAGAGATATTGTTTGTTCCTACTAAGTAGGAACAACGATAGGTCTCCTCTCCTACTCAATCCTAAGAACATACAGTTAGAAGACACAGTGAGGGAATACATTTAACCCCTTGATCACCCCCTAGTGTTAACCCCTTCCCTGCCAGTGACATTTACACAATAATCATTGCATATTTATAGCACTGATCGATGTATAAATGTCACTGATCCCAAAAATGTGTCAAAGTGTCCGATTTGTCCGTCGCAATGTCGCAGTACTGCTAAAAAAATGCAGATCACTGCCATTACGCTATAACTTTTGCACAAACCATCTAAATACGCTTATTGCAATTTTTTTTTACCAAAAATATGTAGAATACATATTGGCCTAAATTGATGAAGAAATTTTTTTTTTTTTTTTTAATTTGGGGGATATTTATTATAGCAAAATGTAAAAAATATTATTTTTTTTTCAAAATTGTCGCTCTTTTTTTGTTTATAGCGCAAAAAATAAAAACCGCAGAGGTGATCAAATACCATCAAAAGAAAGCTCTATTTGTGGGAAAAAAGGACGCAAACTTTGGGTACAGCATTGCATGACCGCGCAATTGTCAGTTAAAACGACGCAGTGCCAAATTGTAAAAAGTGCTCTGGTCAGGAAGGGGGTAAAATCTTTCGGGGCTGAAGTGTTTAAACTGAATGGAATGTTTTACATGGTGATCGTTTACAATCACTTTAAGTGTGACAAATATGCAAAAAAAAAAACAGGAAGGGGACAAATAATTTTTCACAGCATTTTATATCGGAAAATATTTTTATATTGATTTTCACTATGATTGTGGGGAAAATTAGCGCTGCCTCTTTATGTATACATACATTTTACATCAGATATTAGGATGTAAGGTCTTCACCTTTCTCTTCTTCTTTTTGGCTGCAAGCATAGTTTTTCATTCGCATTTTATCATGGCGATTGATCATCACAGCGATCACATGGTACCGAGCTGCTCAAATCACCTCTGTACACCGTGTGTGTGACCGGAGTTGTCCAAGAACAGCTCAATTTACAGACATTAATAGGGAAATTTCTGGAGTGATGTTTATAAACAGAGCTACAGAAATAGACATCCACCACTTGGCTTATTTTTTTTTTTTTACAGTATGGCAATAGTAGGTTTGTTCTCCTAAGAAGGCAACCACAGCCTGGGTAGAAGTACCTTTCCCCGGCCAGCAGGCTGCAGAGAAAGACCCTAACTAACTGTGGGAAAAATATACTTAGCCATACAAGTCCTTCTGAATGTGACGTACGATGACTAGCTATTAGGGATGAGCTTCGAGTTTGAGTCGAACGTAAGTTCAACTGGAACATTGAGTGATTGCCCATTTGCCAAATAGCGAATTTTATGGGGCGTTCGCGGCAAATTTGAGTGCCCCATAATACACTGCAAGACCGCAGTGCATTGCTGTATGATGATTGGCCAAAGCATTCACCTGGCCTGCATGCTTTGGCCAATCACAGCACGCTCCTCAGCAAGAGCAAAAATTGGCCAAAGGCAGGGTGCCTTTGGCCAATCATGGCTCAGGGGAACTAAGTCCACACCCCACACTATATAAGGCTGCTTACACAGCGCCCGTATAGTGTGTTATAGTGGACAGAGATAGAGAGATTGAGCTAGATTAGGCAGGCAGGTTAGTTAGTTAGTGGCAGTTTATTTGATATAAATATACAGTCAGACTAGTGTATATAACGGAGCACACACGTTACATATATTATCGAATGCCCCTGTCACCTTCAGTATGTGGGCAGAACTACCCGCCCCCTCTTTGTCCGCACATCAAAAATATAAGAAAAGATTTTCCCAACCACAACCTGTCAAGACATTTTGATGAGGCCCACCATAGAGTTCCAAGTGGACTCATCTTTTATGGGATCAATTCAGTACAAGAACACTGGAGGGGGGTAATAGGGAAACTTTAATTTCCAGGAATGAAACCAGCTGGATATATCAGCTGGGATCCTTTGCCCCTAAAGCATTGAACCTAGACATTGATCTAAATTGCTTTATAGCAAACCTTTGAATATCCAATAAACAGTAGGAAGGTGATGACATATATAGCTGGGCTCAATAACTAGAATTAATTCTAGGCATTGATATATGACTTAATGGCTACTTGTATTTTTACTTCAGTTTTTGGATACTTACTTGTAGCAATTGCCATAATACCCATCAACCATCATATTAGCTCCCTACTGTTTGTGTATTTACATATGGTGGGCATACAATTTTGGTTCACTAGATGATGCTTTATTTAGTCAACCCAGGGCAAGTTCATGGATATAGGTATTAGTGCTCAGTTACCTCATGGATATACCCTCCCCACTACTCAACTGTAAGCACTTTTTCCTCCCTCCTACTTCATAGAATTATATCCTCTCTCCACAAATCAATCGGGGGCACCCCCTCTTTTCTCTCTTCCATTCACAATTTCCCCTTGGGCACCAGAACTCATGGGGTTGTTGACTCATACCCAAGCTGTAGCTGTAGGAAGGTGCCCGGTACTATTATGATTAGTGGAGGATGTAGGTACATGACTCACACTTGTCATTTTAGAACTTTAATGTGTACTGAAAAAAGCTTTTTAAATAATCTCCTTACAATTATGGCTGTGTTATTACACATGGGTTACCCTTTATATCATGGTTTTAATTTAATGTTTCTTTGGTTATACAACTCACCATATGGGGGTAGTCTCACTGACTGGGAACTACCAGCAAAAGGGAAAAAGATTTTTTATCAATAATAGTACTATTGTATTATATATAGTAATTTTCCTTCTCTTTCATCTGGAGTGACGCCTTGTCCCTGTATTGTTAACGATGAAGCTGACACTTGTTTCATATTTTCAACATATTTGTACAATGTACACGTCTCCACCCATTGTGGAAATCTCATATATATCACAGGATTGATAAGTACACCACCACCCATGGATACACACAACTGATATCTAGCACTGTTTCAGCCTTATTTCACTATTGGGTGGATGCAGCTCACATTCGGCTTTGACCCTTTTAATATTATATATGGGTCATCCATCCACCCCATTTAGTCACCTAATGTGTACAAGATCCGAGTCATTCACGTTGGGAGTTTGTTATGCATTTATGGCTCACATTTAATAGCTTAATGCCACATTTTATAATATATACCGGGGCTGGATGCACTACCTAAGTTGACCACTTGGCCGCCTTCTATCCCTTCTAATCCAATGTAAATCCTTCAATTTATTTTTTCCTGTTTATTCAAAATCCACTTAATCCCTCAGCAGACTCACCCATATGGTTTGTTACCATGGCTTGTTTATGTATACACGCTTATGGGTATTATGTCTGTATGCTTTGTATCTATTTGTGTCTGTTATTTCATATAGATGAATGGACTCTAGTCCAATTATATGAAGGTCTGATCCTCTGGCCGTCCGTATCTTTAGATGTTCCAAGCCGCCCATTTGCTGAGTGCAAAGGGGGGAGGTTCCGCTGGGCCCGCTCGTCTATATGAGACGTGGAGCGTGGAGTGATGGCACCGCTTTTGAGAATGTCTAGTGACGAAACGCATAAGGTGGAGCCACGCTCTTACATCACACCCGGAAGCATCAGAGCTTGGAATGCAGATGGTACGCACGCCACGGACCGGCTTCCTGCACGTCCATCGTATGCGGTTCCTTGCTTCTGCCTATCATCGCTAGTTAGCGATTGTGTTTTTATTTATTTTACAATAAAATCCTTTTTACTACTACACTATGGGAGCCCCTTGTTTTCTCCTGTGAGGAACGTACCGCTTGCTGCTGTGGAGGGACCCAGAAAGTCCTGATCGGAGCACACTCTGGAGTACCACTGAACAGGTAAAAGGGCTGATGAAGTTACAGAAGATGTAGTACAGCTTATCAAGTTGGAGATCCATTTACAATACCCACTCTATGCTGACTTCTATGCTGACTTCCCCTGCAGGGGTTACTGCCTTCGGTGAGTGGGGACCCATTGGGGGAGCACTACAGTCACCATACCTGCTGTGCACCAAAGTCACTTGACTTCTGGATATCTGGGATCACAATTTTTTGTTCCTGACTACAATTTTATTCATTATATATATATATATATATATATATATATATATATATATATATATATATATATATATATATATTCTTTATTTATATGTTCACGTTTGACCAGGGATTTGGACTATTCACTGAACACTTATAACAATATTTATCATATACTAGCTGTGGACTTTAGTTGTAAGGTTTCTAAGGGGCGCTCATTTACTTAGCGCTGACACTGATTAGTGTGGATAACTTTGCACTTTATTATATATTCACTTATCACATTATGGATAACGGATTGTTTTTATGGTTACAAGTATTTTTTGGAATGGATGGGTGAGGGCGGCTAAGCACCTCATTTTCTGAGTTGCGTCCTAACTAGGGACGAACACCCCCGGTTCGGTTCGCACCAGAACCTGCGAACGGACGGAAAATTTGCACGAACGTTAGAATCCCATTGACGTCTATGGGACTCGAACGTTCAAAATCAAGAGTGCTCATTTTCAAGGCTAATTTGCATGGTATTGTCCTAAAAAGGGTTTGGGGACCCGGGTCCTGCTCCAGGGGACATGTATCAATGCAAAAAAAACTTTTAAAACCGTCCGTTTTTTCGGGAGCAGTGATTTTAAAGATGCTTAAAGTTTTAAAAAAAAGTGAAATATTCCTTTAAATATCATACCTGGGGGGTGTCTATAGTATGCCTGTAAAGTGGCGCGTGTTTCCCATGCTTAGAACAGTCCCTGCACAAAATGTCATTTTTAAAGGAAAAAAAGTCAATTAAAACTGCTTGCGGCTTTAATGTAATGTCGGGTCCTGGCAATATGGATGAAAATCAGTGAGACAAACAGCATGGGTACCCCCCCAGTCCATTACTAGGCCCTTTGGGTCTTGTATGGATATTAAGGGGAACCCCGCACCTAAATTAAAAAAAGGAAAGGCGTGGGGCCACCAGGCCCTATATACTCTGAACAGCAGTATACAGGCGGCACAAACAAGACAGGGACTGTAGGTTTGTTGTTAAGTAGAATCTGTTTGTAATTTTGAACTGGTACATTTTTAACGTGTTTAGCTCCAGCCAAAAAATCTATTTTAAGCTTTTTGGAAAACATAGGGAAGGGTTATCACCCCTGTGACATTTGTTTTGCTGTCTGTGCTCCTCTTCAGAAGATTTTACCTCTATTTTTGTCCCAATGACAAATGTTTTTTGAAAATTTGGGGTTTTTTGTGAAACAAGGATTGGTGATAAAGCATCAGTGGAAAGGAGAAATGTTTTTCCCATATTAACTCTTACAGGAGAGAATTTCCCTTCCTAGGGGTAGATTTCATCTCACTTCCTGTTGTCTCCTTCCGTTTGCAAGTAGGAGTCGTTTGTAAGTTGGATGTTTGAAAGTAGGGGGCCTGCCCTATATACTCAGCAGAAATTTGGGCCTTAGATGTTGTTGTGGCCACAACACTGTAAGCCCTCACTGGGCCCTGCTGTGAAATATTAGATCAAGAATTGTAATTACATGCCCCTGTTGAACAGGGGCAGAAAAATTGGGCCTTTGGTGGTGGTGGTGCTAGTGCCACAACACTGTAAGTCCTCACTCGCTCTTGGTGGGCGCAGAAACGGGCCCTGCTGTGAAATATTGGATCAAGAATTGTAATTACATGGCCCTGTTGAACAGGGGCTGAAAAATTGGGTCTTAGGCACTGGTGCTGGTGCCACAACACTGCAACCCCTCACAGATACTCCAGTTGGAACGCAGAAACGAGCCCTGCTGCAAAGTATTGCATCAAAAATTGTTATTACACGCCCCTGTTAAACAGGGGCTGAAAAATTGGGCCTTAGGCACTAGTGGTGGCGCCCAGAACCAAAAATGTTCTTACAAACTATCAACGTAATCATTGAGGAGGAAGAGGATAATTACTCAGGATAGTCACTCAGCATCAGCATAGGCAGTCTTTGAAGGGATCTAAGATTTCAAAAAAAAATATTCGGTTACATCAGCATCAGGTGCTTGGTAGCTGGTGGTGATCCAAGACTGATTCATTTTTATGAAGGTCAGTCGATCGGGCGAGTCGGTGGACAGACGCACCCTGTGATCGGTTACAAAGCCTCCAGCAGCACTGAATGTGCGTTCCGAAAGAACGCTGGATGCAGGACAGGCCAGTAGCTCAATTGTATACTGTGCAAGCTCTGGCCAGTGATCCATCCTCAAGACCCAGTAACCCAGAGGATTTTCGGTGGGAAAGGTGTCCAAGTCAGATCTTGCCCCTAGGTATTCCTGCAACATGTAAAACAGACGCTGGCGATGGTTGCTGGAACCGATCATACCTTGGGGCTGCGGACCAAAAAATTGTCTGAACGCATTGGTCAGACGGCCACCTTCTCCACCGCTCCTTCTTTGACCGAAGCCTCAGCAACACGTTGTCCAGAAACAGGAGTTTGTAACCTCCCAGTCTCTGGGAACGCGTTGCACAGACCTTTCTGCAAGGCCTCCCAAAGATGTTTCATCCTCTGCTCCCTCTGCGATGGCAAGATAAGGTCCGCAACCTTACCCTTGTAACGTGGATCAAGGAGGGTTGCCAGCCAGTATTGGTCCTTCTACTTGATACCACGAATACGAGGATCCTTACGCAGGCTTTGCAGGATCAGGGAGGCCATGCAGCGTAGGTTTGCTGAGGCATTCGGTCCGGAGTCCTCTGGGTCACTAAGGACGACATGGTCCACAGCCACCTCCTCCCAGCCACTTACAAGTCCATGTGTTTCTTGGGACTGATCCCTTAAAGACTGCTGCTGATGCTGAGTGCCAGGCTCCACCTCCATACTGACACAATCCTCCTCCTCCTCCTCATCCTCTTCCTATGTGATCGGCGGGCACGCAGGAACACTGTCTGGATAAAAGGGGCCTTGGGAGCTAAGGAAGTCCTCCTCTTCCTGCCCCTGTTCTGCCTCAAGTGCCCTGTCCATTATTCCACGCAGCATGTACTCCAACAGGTGGACAAGGGGGACAGTGTCACTGATGCATGCACTGTCACTGCTCACCATCCTCGTGGCCTCCTCAAATGGTGACAGGACAGTGCATGCATCCCTGATCATGGCCTACTGGCGTGGGGAAAAAAAAACAAGCTCCCCTGACCCTGTCCTGGTGCCATAGTCACACAGGTACTCATTGATGGCCCTCTGCTGCATGTGCAGCCGCTGCAACATGGCCAACGTTGAGTTCCACCTGGTGGGCATGTCACAGATTAGGTGGTTCTTGGGCAGGTTAAACTCCTTTTGGAGGTCTGCCAGCCGAGCACTGGCATTATATGACCGACGGAAATGCACACAGACTTTCCTGGCCTACCTCAGGACATCCTGTAAGCCCGGGTACCTGCCCAAGAACCGCTGCACCACCAAGTTAAGGACGTGAGCATGGGTCATTTGTCCCTGTCGGAGCACAGAGAGGAGGTTGATGCCATTGTCGCAAACCACCATTCCTGCCTTAAGTTGGTGTGGTGTCAACCACCTCTGAACCTGCCCCTGCAGAGCTGACAGAACCTCTGCCCCAGTGTGGCTCCTGTCCCCCAAGCACACCAGCTCAAGCACCACATGGCATCTTTTGGCCTGCATACTTGCGTAGCCCCTTGAACGGCTACGGAGCACCTCTGGTTCCGAGGACAAAGCACAGGAAGAGGCCATGGAGGAAGAAGAAGAGGAGGGGGTGGAGGAGAGAGGTGTGTCACAATCATTAGTAGTGGCATTTTGGAGGCGTGGTGGCGGAACAACCTCCAACACTACTGCACCTTGTCCTGCATCCTTCCCAGCTGCCAGCAGAGTCACCCAATGCGCAGTGAAACTTAGGTAACGTCCCTGTCCATGCCTGCTGGACCATGAGTCAGTGGTAATATGCACCTTAACGCTGACCGCCCTGTCCAGCAAGGCCAAGACATTGCCTTCCACATGCCGGTAGAGAGCCGGAATTGCCTTCCGTGAGAAAAAGTGGCGTTTGGGTACCTGCCACTGAGGAACTGCACATTCCAAAAACTCACAGAAGGGGGCAGAGTCTACCAACTGAAAAGGCAGCAGTTGAAGTGCTAGCAATTTTGTCAAGCTTGCATTCAACCGCTGGGCATGTGGATGGCTGGGAGCGAACTTCTTTCGGTGGTGCAGCAGCTGGGGCAGGGAAATTTGCCTGGTACAATCTGACATCGGTGTACCGAAAGCAAATTGACCACAAGTACTTGGCTGTGTCACACCTAATTCTACACCTTCATTCCTCTCAGTGCATGTCTCAGAGAGGACTAAAGGTATAGTGGGGTTGGAAATCTCAGCTGATGAGGAGCAAGGAGAGGTCCTCTTTGTTCTTTGGGTCTTTGGGTCTTTTAGATACGCTCGCCAATGAACTGCATGGCAGGTCAACATATGTCTGGTCAAGCATGTGGTGCCCAAGCGGGAGATGTTTTGGCCACGCAAGACACGCTTGAGACATATGTTGCAAATAGCAGTGGTGCGATCTGATGCACTCGTCTCAAAAAAGGCCCACACCAAAGAACTTTTGGAATAATGCACAGAGACAGCAGCGCCCTGTACATGCGGAGCTTTGGGGTGTAATGCAGTCAGTGTGCTGCCCTTAGGCTGGCCCCTGGAGGGCATCCTGCCTTGTTAGTGATGTGCCTCCTCCTCCTCCTCCTCTCTCCTATCAGGCACCCACATTGAGTCAGTGACCTCATCATCCCCTCCCTCCTCATCACTGGAGCAAACCTGGCAGTATGCTGCAGCAGGGGGAGCATGACTGCCAGATTGCTGGCCTTCTTGGGCACCCCCTCTGTCCGTGCTCACGTTACTGCCTTCATCTAGCTCAGTATCATCATCAGAGCCTGCTAAACGCTGGGCATCCTCCTGGAGCATGTACCCAACACTGTGGTCAAACAGTTCGAGGGACTCCTCAGGAGAACATGGTGGGGCTAGGGAAGGAGTCACTGATGCCATTGAGCCGAGGGAAGAGGCCGCGTTGGCAGCTGCTTTGCCAGGCAAAGTACCCTGAGCCTGGGTGAGAGAGGATGAGGAGGATGAGGACGGCTTGGTCATCTACTCGACCAAGCTGCTGAAAAAAAGGCCAAGCGTGTCCCAAGGCCACGTGCTGATAAGGATGCACCGTCTCCACGACCAGCACTGTTGCCTCTAGACACAGAGCCTGCTTGCCCTCTTTTATTGGCTTGTGACTGTCTGCCTCTCCTTGTTGGCCTTCCAGACATACTAATGGCCTGTAGCTGCACTAAGCTGGGATATATATATATATATATATATATATATATATATATATATATATATATATATATACTGATACTGCAGCTATCAAAATCAACTGCCTGCCTGTAGTATGAGAACACCACCAACCTTCTACAGGTATCTTTAGCTGAACACTGTACAGAGCTCGCAAAAAACTAACTTGTAGCTTATTTAGATGCCAGCGGTAGTGATAGGATCAGGAAAACACCTCCAACCTTCGACAGGTAGCTTTAGGTGAACACTGTGCAGAGCTCGCAAAAAACTAACTTGTAGCCTATTTAGCTGCCTGCGGTAGTGATAGGATCAGGAAAACACCACCAACCTTCTACAGGTAGCTTTAGGTGAACACTGTGCAGAGCTCGCAAAAAACAAACTGTAGCTTATTTAGCTGTCTGCGGTAGTGATAGGATCAGGAAAACACCACCAACCTTCGACAGGTAGCTTTAGGTGAACACTGTGCAGAGCTCGCAAAAAACTAAATTTTAGCTTATTTCGCTGCCTGCGGTAGTGATAGGATCAGGAAAACACCACCAACCTTCTACAGGTAGCTTTAGCTGAACACTGTGCAGCGCTCGCACTACACTAACTTGTAGTTTTAGCTGAACACTGTGAGGAGGACGCACTACACTAACTTGTAGCTTTAGCTGAACACTGTTCAGAGGACGCACTACACTAACTTGTAGTTTTAGCTGAACACTGTGCAGAGGTCGCACTACACTAACTTGTAGTTTTAGCTGAACACTGTGAGGAGGACGCACTACACTAACTTGTAGCTTTAGCTGAACACTGTGCAGAGGTCGCACTACCCTAACTTGTAGCTTTAACTGAACACTGTGCAGAGGTCACACTAAACTAACTTGTAGCTTTAACTGAACACTGTGAGGAGGACGCACTACACTAACTCTAAATAGTCTAGCTGCCTGACTGTAGTACTAATAGGATCAAAATAACACCAGCAATTTTCTTCAGGTAGCTGTAAATACTGTAACAAGACAAGCCTGCCTGTCAGTAGGAAGATAACAGGAACGGATCTAGCTAAACTGAATACAGTGTATATATATATAACACCTGGGATGCATATATATACACAATACACTGTAAGTGCAGCTAACTCACTGACTGTCCTGCCTAATCTAGCTAACTCAAATGAAATGACACTGTCTCTCTCTCTCTCTCTCTCTCTAAGCATGCTGGAACACACTACACAGGGCCGTCGTGCAGGCGGCCTTATATAGTGTGGGGCGTGTTCTAAGCCTCCTGCAATGCCGCAGTGAATTATGGGGCGTGACGCACCACATGAATTTGGCGCGAACAGCCCATAACTTTCGCAATTCGGCAAACGATCGAACAGCCGATGTTCGAGTCGAACATGGGTTTGACTTGAACGCAAACCTCATCCCTAGTCCTAACCTTATTCAGACACATTCCAAACACATATTTACGTAGCAAGCATTTTCTACATATGTATTGGTTTATTAATTAATTTTTCATCATATTTTGTGTGTAGGTTTGACACATTTTCTATACGTTCACTTTTTTATCACATTGCTGTGGGTTTATGTACATTGCATTTTTATATATATACATCCTTGTAAGTCAGGTATAAGGAGTATAGTCTAAATTTCTTACACTACCTCCTTACCACCACTTAGTGCCATTTAGGGTAGCACCACCACCCCAAAACTTTCTTACTAGTGTATATATATATATATATGTATGTATATATATATATATATATATAATATACTCTGCATTCAGTGTAGCCTATATATACAGTGTAAACGCTATATTCAGTCAGTACAGGCAGTATATTTGATATATATACATATATATATATATATATATATATATATATATATATATATATATATATATATATATATATATATATATATATATATATATATATATATATATACAGTCTACTAGTATGTATATGTATGTGTATATATATATATATATATATATATATATATATATATATATATATATATATACACAGTAGCTCACAAAAGTGAGTACACCCCTCACATTTTTGTAAATATTTTATTATATCTTTTCATGTGACAACACTGAAGATATGACACTTTGCTACAATGTAAAGTAGTGAGTGTACAGCTTGTATAACAGAGAAAAGGGAAAGGTCTGGTGTCCCCAGTAACACACTTCCATCCCTGTAACATATAATAAAATGAAGGATTCGCCCTGGGACTTTGAATGAAGTGAGTACCGTTTCTGCCAGTAGTAGTAAATACAGTGTATGGTTTATTCAAGTAAAATTGTTTACATGCATAGATAGCATAGATAACACCAACAATTGTCAATTAAAAAAGATATATAAACAAGAAATATTGGTACATGGATGTAATAGCAGTCATAGTACATGGGCATCATACTACCCGACTAGTTTCGTGAGATCCAGCTCACTCTTCAGGGGTGGATGTGTGTAACAATGTACCTAGGATAAAAAAAGTAGATATTTGGCAAAATAGCACAGTATTAGTTATAAAGGCACAGGGTAGGAGGGGTTATGGGTCCCCATACTCACCACTGAGCTTGACCATGGCTACAGGTGTGCAGCTCCAAGACAACGGCAGCAAGTGCCCCACCAGGGAGCTGAGGAGGCGGAGTCAGATGGGACCCCACCAGGGGCCAAATGGAGAGCAGGCATGGCATGGGTGTAGTGATGTAACCCTAGAGACCTTGTTAGTCCATAAAATGTATAGGCTGTGAACATAAGTATGTTTGTCAGGCATCTAAAGTAGTAAAGTAGAATCAATAAGTATTAGCATATAGATATGTATGCATGAATGAAAGGCCTGGGCCCAAAGATGGTAGGGACATGGAGATGGTTAGAAATATAGGATAACAGAGGGATACTAACAGGTGAAAAGATAGAAAATAAAAAAGAGGAGAGACATGGACTTTGATTGTGTAATAGTAGGGTAGTGATGTATCCCTAGAAACCTTGTGAGTCCATAAAGAGTATAGGCTATAAACATGAGTATGTTTGCCAGGCATCTAAAGTAGTAAAGTAAAATCAATGAGTATTGGCATACAGATAAGTATATATAAGTAAAAGGCCTGGGCCAAGGATGGTAGGGACATGGAGATGGTGGAAAACATAGGATAGCAGAGGGATACTAGCAAGTGACAAGATGAAAAAGATAGGAAGAGAGGAAAGAGAGGTGGACTGTGATAGTGTGGTGGGATCTGTGATAAAAAATCAAAAATGAATAAAAATAAGTGCTCAAAAAATGAAGCTATGTATGAGATATGCAAGTGTGCCTAAATGTACCAAGTATCAAAAGGTGAAAATGGTAAGTACCTGAGTATGGTGAATATCTTGAGTATAATGCCGCGTACACACGGTCGGACTTTTCAGCTACAAAAGTCCGACAGCCTGTCCGACATACTTCCGGCGTACCTTCGGCGGACTTGCGGCAGACTTTCTAACGAACGGACTTGCCTACACACGACCACACAAAAGTACGACAGCCTAGTACGCGGTGCCGTACACCAAGTCCGACGAGACTATAAAACGGAAGTTCAATAGCCCGTACGACACCCTTTGGGCTCCTTCTGCTAATCTCGTGTTTATCTCGTGTTAGTAGACGTTTGGTGAGAGACGATTCGCGCTTGTGAGACTCGTATTTTTCAGTTCGTTTTAACTGTTGTTCAGTCTGTGCTTGTGAGGTTTGTATCTGCTTTTCAGTGCGTTTGGTCAGTTGGCATTGAGAAATCTTTGTTTTATTGTCCGCTCGTTCCTGATTTTCAGGTCGCTCTTCACAGGCCTTGCTGTTCTTCAGTGCGTTCTGTTTAGTGCGTTCTGACCAGCCGACCATTTTGAAACCATGTTACCTGTACGTACTCGTCGTCGAGCTCGTGCATTGTATGTGTTTGGTGCTGTAGTTTATTCTTCAGACCAAGACCAGTCCATGAACAGGGCGAGGAGGAGTTCATGGACCAAGAATTGGTTGCTCCAGCGTGACCAGTTCTGTCACATGCCATTGCTCCGTGAGATCCGTGAGAATAATCCTGAGGATTTCAGGAACTTTCTCCGGATGACGGACCCCGTTTTTGACCGTTTGTTGGCTTTGCTGACCCCCTATATCAGCAGACAGGATACCTGCATGAGGCAAGCCATCACTCCGGAGCAGAGGCTAGTTGCCACGTTGCGGTACTTGGCGACAGGGAGAAGCCTGCAGGACCTCAAGTTCTCGACAGGCATCTCCCCCCAGGCTCTGGGGATCATTATCCCAGAGACCTGTTCTGCCATCATCCAGGTCCTGCAGAAGGACTATATTAAGGTAAGATATTTTTCTTTTATTAGCATCACATGTTCTTTTATGTAATCTTTGATAATGTAATGTATTTCTTGCTTCAAACACTACTTACCATCATTGCAATATAGTGTGAATGTCCCCTTTTTATCCTCACACATGCTGGATTTTTTTCCTGTTATTTTTTGTCATGCATGTATATTTTCCTTCAATAACCTCCCCAGCATGCAATGATGGGAACATATCCACCTAGTCTACTCATTTTGAATGTATTTTGTTTGAGTGTATTTAGTGTGCTTATAATTAGCAATTAGCTTGATTTCCCAACCCCCACCCTCGTAAAAATTTGCTTGAATGTTCTGTGGTGTTGATTTGTCTAAAGCAAATATATGTTGCACTTTGCAAAATGCATGTACACTCTACAAGTGCATTTGTTCCAGTGCTTTAGTAAATGAGCAGAAGCTCTGCTGATTTCCATCATCAAATCATATGCAAGCCACAAAGTGTTTTCATTAATTGCCCTTGCATGTGATTGTGTACTCCTTGCAACATGAATGCCTTTTTACCTTACCTCATTTACTGTAAGCTGGTTAGCAACTGCACCTGCAGAGTGCGACAACTGCAGTCTTGTAGCCTTTTTAGTCCCTAAATTCCTGCGTGTCCTAAAAGTAATCTTTTTTAGGGATTTCACAACCCCCTAAAATGTAATCAATGTTCCATCAGAGGGGGTGAGCAATCTGATAAGTGTGCCTTTCCATATTAGTTATTCCAGAAGAATTAAATTATTTAATGCTATACTGATGCTGGGGAATAATGTTTTTAATTGTATAATTTTCTTGCAATGTTAGCTTCCAAATTAATGATTTTGGTTTTCTTGTTTGATTCCCCAGTTTCCTTCAACGCCACAGGAATGGCAGACTGTGGCATCCCATTTTGCCAGCCGTTGGGACTTTCCCAATTGTGGAGGGGCTATAGATGGGAAACATGTCCACATCGTGCCACCACCTTATTCGGGGTCATACTATTTTAATTATAAGGGGTTCCACAGTATTGTTTTAATGGCGGTGGTGTCAGCACACTATGAATTTTTATATGTGGACGTGGGGAAGAATGGCCGGATGTCGGATGGAGGAGTATTTGCCCAGACGGAGTTCTGCCAGCGTCTCCAGAGTGGTGGCCTGGGATTGCCACCTGATGCGGATAACGTGGAAGGACTCCCCTTTGTCTTCATTGCCGATGAAGCCTTCGCTCTGAGCAAGCACCTCATGAGGCCATTCCCCCAAAGAACCCTCACCCCGGAGAGGAGGGTTTTTAATTTCCGGCTGGCCAGAGCTAGAAGAGTGGTTGAGAATGCGTTTGGAATTCTGGCCAGCCGGTTCCGCCTGTTTCAAACATCCATTAATTTGGCGGAATACAAACTTAATTTTATCATTTTATCGTGCTGCATTCTGCACAACTTTTTACACAAACATTCTCTAAATTATATAGGAACAGTTGGGCCTGAGGCTGGACTTATAGATGACAACCTTACGGGCCTGGATACTGTCCGTACTGGCTTGGCCCCCCAAAGTGCCCGTCAAGTTAGACAGCAATATGTTAATTATTTTATGGGTAGGGGGGCCATTGCAATGGGCCAGGATATTTAATTTTTTTTAAATAAAAAAAAATATTGATGAAATCTGGAATTATATTTATTGCTTGCCTTTCTTTTGGGCTTTCTCCTAGGTTATGGTCGAGCAGTTGTAGTGCCAACTGTATTTTCCTTTTAAATGTCTAAATAAGCTCCATTGCCACTGTAAACAACTTTTTTACAATTATAACCAAACTGATACTGAGCATTGAAATAACAAACCACACATTTATTTAATTCCTATAAGGAGATGTTTTTATTAATCGTTGTTATGCATTCAGTTATGCATTTAGTAGAAAATGTTCATAGACAAAAATATAATGATATCTTATTAATAATTTGCAAAAATATAATTATATTTAAATATTTCTACATAATCCACAAAAAAATTTTTTTGCCTTTTTGATTTTCGCAAACAGGCTTTTTTTTTTTTTTTTTTTGGAAATCCTTTTTTGTTTATTTTTTTGGTTTTTTAAAATCTTTTTTTTTTTTATTTATTTTTTTTTGTTTTTTTAAAGCAAGTTTTATTTTTTTTTTTGGTTTTTATAAAATCAAGTTTTTTTTTTTTTGGTTTTTTTAAATCAAGTTTATTTTTTTTTTTGGTTTTTATAAAATCAAGTTTTTTTTTTTTTTTTTTTGGAAATCCTTTTTTGTTTATTTTTTTGGTTTTTTAAAATCTTTTTTTTTTTAATTTATTTTTTTTTGTTTTTTTAAAGCAAGTTTTATTTTTTTTTTGGTTTTTATAAAATCAAGTTTTTTTTTTTTTGGTTTTTTTAAATCAAGTTTATTTTTTTTTTTGGTTTTTATAAAATCAAGTTTTTTTTTTTTTTTTTGGTTTTTTGGAAAATCAATTTTTTTTTTTTTTGGTTTTTTTAAATCAAGTTTATTTTTTTTTTTGGTTTTTATAAAATCAAGTTTTTTTTTTTTTTTTTTTTGGTTTTTTTAAATCAAGTTTTTTTTTTTTTTTGTGGATTTTTTATGTATTTTCTAGAAACAGCCCTCCTTTTTTAAATTATGTTAAACAGCCATATATGTTCAGCCAAAAAAAAAAAGAGAAGGCCCAGAATGGGGTCAGCAAAACAGGAAATGAAGGACATGATCGATGTTTTGGGGTTTCAAAAAGGGCATTTAGATTCTACCCAAAACATCAATCATGTCCTTCATTTCCTGCTGCATACGATCCAGCCGATTACGCATTTCATCGATCTCCTTATTCCAGGCCATTATTTGACCAATTAGCCGTTGGGCACTGTCTGAGGTGAAATAGTCACTTCTTGTACCTAAAGTGGAATGAAACCAAAAAATGTCTTTAGAAATATGCACACATACATAGTTTACCTTACCATAATAAAGCTGTTGTCTCAGACACTGACCTGGTGGGGTGCCCATGTAGCATAATTCCTCCACATCCTCGGGGGTGGCACTGTTGCTTGAATCAAGCACAACCAGATCCCCTAAAATAGAGTAGAAAAATTACATTAAACAAAAGGCAGCCATGCATAGATTACCGTAAGCTGGTGTGTCAGACACTCACCTGGTGGGGTGCCCATGTCGCCCACCTCTCCTTCCTCCACATCCTCAGTGGGGCTTGGGCTGATTTCCCAATCATGTTGTTTGGCTTGGGGTGGACTGTCTTCTTGTTGGCTGAGTGAATTTTCCCCTATGTGAAACAAAAAATTAGTAATCTACTTAGCACACAGATATTTTAGTACATAGTAATTTTCAAACATTTGGAGTGAAGTGGTTTGTGTAGAGTTCCTATTTTACCTCAATATTTAAAATTATAAAGACATATCGGATAGATAGATATCAATATCTCGAAATATAGTTAATAATCTTTTGATCTCTCTCTCTCTCTCTCTCTCTCTCTCTCTCTCTCTCTCTCTCTCTCTCTCTCTCTCTCTCTCTCTATATCTGGAACAAAATCTAAATATATAACTAAATGTAAAGAAAAAAAAAAACTTAAAATATTCCAAAAGAATGTTTTACATTTCTATATCTATCTATCTACCTATCTCTATCTCTCTCTCTCTCTCTCTCTCTCTATATATATATATCTATATAGATAGATCTATATATCTATATATAGATAGATATATAGATCTATCTATATATCTATCTATATATACACACATATATATAGATATATCTATAGATATGTAACGAGGTTTATTAAAAGATCGTTTGAAACGATGAGCAAAAAAATCGTATAGGAAGGAAAAGCACATGGAGCAGTATACAAGGTAATAAACACAAGAGAAAAACACGACAAGTACTTACTTTTTTTAAGCACTTTACGGATCCGTCTGTATTGATCCGGCTCCCTGAACTTGAGGTCAGACCATCTTTTGCGAAGTTGATCCTTGGAGCGCTGGACCCCAAAAGAAGCCTGTAAAGTGTCCACCACCTTTGCCATTATTTTGGCCTTGCGCGAATTTGGCCGTGCGTACGGCCCATACTTCCCATCATAGTCCTTTTTTTGAAGAATGGCCACCATCTCCACCATCTCTTCAAAACTCATATTGGAGGCCTTAAATCTAGGCCTCACAGATCTGGTTGACGTTCCAGCCTCCGGGCTTTTTTCGCTACCTGAGGTAGTCAACATGTCAGGTGTCTCCGCCATTATTTACCCCACTACGCGCCGTAACTAAAAATGGGCGGAGAACATGAGTTAAAATCGAACGTCAGGGGCGGGCGACGCAGGCAGAGTTTCACACATGCGTAGTGTATAAAGAGGGGCCTTGCGCACGTGTCGTACGTACGTTCTGTGCGTCGAATTAGGGGGCGGAGAACATGAGTTAATTTCGAACGTCAGGGGCGGGCGACGCAGGCGGAGTTTCACACATGCGTAGTGTATAAAGAGGGGCCTTGCGCACGTGTCGTACGTACGTTCTGTGCGTCGAATTAGGGGGCGGAGAACATGAGTTAATTTCGAACGTCAGGGGCGGGCGACGCAGGCGGAGTTTCACACATGCGTAGTGTATAAAGAGGGGCCTTGCGCACGTGTCGTACGTACGTTCTGTGCGTAGGTGATAGTGGACCAGGACGTTACAAAGCGAAGGTAATTTTAAATAATTTTTTTTTTTTGGTTTTAGGTCATGACTTTGTAGCAAGCGGCCTATATGGCTTGATAGATTGATGAGGCCTACATAGGGAGAAGATGATGAGGGGTTAGCAGAAACCTAATAATAAGTGTTTTTTGTCTTGTGACTTTATCTTTTCCAGATATAATGAATCCCCTATTTAAGGATCCAGAGTTCCTTACAGCTTTCATATCTAAATATCGAGAGATGAGGAATTTGTGGGAGGTGAAACACCCTCAGTATTATGCAAAGCATGTGAGGAAGTCAACGCTGGAGAGACTTCTGTCCTTTGTCCAGGCGACCATCCCGGAAGCAACAATGGAGACATTGCTCAAGAAAATTGGGGTCTTGAGGAATATGTATAAGAGGGAGCATAAGAAGATCCAGGAATCAATGAGATCAGGAGCATCAGCAGATGATGTTTATGTACCCAGGCTGTGGTACTACAATCAACTCCGTTTTCTTGATGACCAGAATGAAGCTAGGGCATCACTTTCAACCCTTCCCTCCACCCTTCCCTCCACCCTTCCCTCCACCCCAGCAGAGGCTGATGAGGAGCAAGCTGGGTCTTCCATCCTGGATGAACCGGATATGACCATCTGGAGTCAGGTAAATTATATTAACAAATATTTACTGTACTAATATTAATGATGTTAACTGGATGTTATAATTGTCTAAAATAATTTTGGCCTCAAAATTGTGTATACATATCAATTGACAGGAGTGGCTAAATATGTTTGGCACCTGCTATAAAAAATTAGGGTGTCTGATTAGACTCTTTTATTAAAGAGATGTATTCACATTGAATTTGCTAGTCATGAGAAGCAAATTGTGTGTCATTGATGAACCCCAAATAAATAAATAAAACTATGTCCTTTTTTTATACACAGGATGAGTCCATCCAGGAGGAATGTGTGGAAAGTGGCAGGCAGGAGGAGACCGGGCCCATGGACAGCCTGGAGGAGGCCGGATTCTCCATCATTCTGGAGGAGGCTGGGCCCAGTGTCAGGCAGGAGGTGGCTGGTCCCAGTGAGGTGGCTGGTCCCAGTGAGGTGGCTGGGCCAAGTGAGGTGGCTGGGCCAAGTGAGGTGGCTGGGCCCAGTAGGAGCATGACCCAATCACAAGTGCTTCCCCTCCACCTTCCCAAAAAAAGGGCCAGGAAGGGGACGGTCACACAGGAGGCATCCCTGCGCCTCATGCAAGAGGCCACCCGTTTTTTGAGAAGCCCCCCCCCCCCGAAGCAGAAGAGTCCTATGGCTGCTACTTAGCCAGCAGGCTTCTTCAAATGGATTGGGAGCAGCGTCTCATTTGCGAGCGCCTATTTGGGGAAACTATCCAGAAGGGGCTGCAGGGCACGCTAACCCGAAACACACAACTACATGAGGCAGCCCCCCCTCCTCCTCCTCCTCCTCCTCCTCCTGCCACAACTGAAACACCACAGCCACAGCCTCCAAAGAAGGCTACAGGGAAGGCTGCAGGGAAGGCTGCAGGGCAGCGTGGAGGAAAGGCTGCAGGGAAGAGAAGAAAGTGATGACCTGGGTTCAGTCTGGTCTTACAGAAGACGCAGGCTGTTGTAGGACCACAGTCTGGGGACATCTAGATCATCTGCTGGTGCTGTTGATCTCTGGGATTCTTGGACCAGATTGTGCTCTCTCTTATATGGACTCCTCAAGATCCCAATTTTCTTGTACACCGACTTTTTCCAGCGTTGACTTCCTCTTTATTTTATTTTGACCATGAACAAATGGATCTTTTTTGAGTTTAGCAAAAGACTTTATGTGTTTTCTTTTAAATCATTGATTTTACACACAATGTTAAATTAACAAGGGACAACAATCTCATTGAGTTTGAAAAAACACACCAAAAATACATTACTAATGTTAATAATGTTCAAGTGGTAAGTCTTGAAAATAAAAAAATCTACATAAACAAAAACGGTGCTTTGGGTTAACTTTATCTAAAAACTAAAAAATAAGCACTAGAAAAACAAAACTAGAATAATGGGTTCTTTGTGGTAACTTTACAAACCTAAAAAAAAAAAATAAATAAAAGGTAAAAAGTATTATTAGTATGGAAACATTGTTTTTAAAAAGCATACTATATCATTCATGAGATCAAAAAGAGAAAAAGAATCCAGAAATCAGTTTGGGAGAACTCTGAATATGAACAGCAAAACACCTTCGTTCTTTAGAGCATTCGTAAAGAAGAAATAAAATGCGCTGCATTCAACGATCACAGATTTTGCAGCGTGATGAATGTGCTACCTACAATACGAACACTAGTTTTACTAGACCGAGTGCTTCCGTTTAGTTTTTGCTTATGAGCATGCGTCGTTTTTTTGTCCGTAGGACTAGCATACAGACGAGCGGACTTCGGGGTCCGTCGTAGTTACGACGTAAAGATTTGAAGCATGTTTCAAATCTAAAGTCCGTCGGATTTGAGGCTAAAAAAGTACGTTGAAAGTCCGGAGAAGCCCACACACGATCGGATTACCAGCCAGCTTTAGTCCGTCAGCGTCCGTTGGACTTTTGTAGCTGAAAAGTCCGACCGTGTGTACGCGGCATAAGAGTAATGAAACACAGCAGGCAACCTCTCGCGAAACTAGTCGGGTAGTATGATGCCCGTGTACTATGACTGCTATTACATCCATGTACCAATATTTCTTGTTTATATATTTTTTTTTTGATTGGCAATAGTTGATGTTATCTATGCATGTAAACAATTTTACTTGAATAAACCATACATATATTTACTACTGTTATGTTTACTGGCGGAAACGGTACCCACTTCATTCAAAGTCCCAGGGCGAATCCTTCGTTTTATTGGCTTGTATAACAGTGTAAATTTGCTGTCCCCTCAAAATAATTCAATACACAGCCATTAATGTCTAAAGCGCTGCCAACAAAAGTGAGCACACCCCTAGTTGAAAATGTCCAAATTGTGCCTAAAGTGTCAATATTTTGTGTGGCCACCATTATTTTCCAACACTGCCTCAACCCTCTTGGGCATGGAGTTCACCAGAGCTTCACAGGTTGCCACTGGAGTCCTCTTCCATTTCTCCATGACGACATCACGGAGCTGGTGGATGTTAGAGACCTTGCGCTCCTCCACCTTCTGTTTGAGGATGCCCCACAGATGCTGAATAGGGTTTAGGTCTTGCCAGCCCATCACCTTTACCCTCAGCTTCTTTAGCAAGGCAGTGGTCATCTTGGAAGTGTGTTTGGGGTTGTTCTGTTGGAATTATGCCCTGCGGCCCAGTCTCCAAGGGGTCTGGGCCGCAGTCTACTTGTCTTAAGCAAACTGTTTGCAGGCTTTCTTGTGCATCATCTTTAGAAGAGGCTTCCTTCTTGGATGACAGCCATGAAGACCACTTTGATGCAGTGTGCGGCGTATGGTCTGAACACTGACAGGATAACCTCCCACCACTTCAACCTCTGCAGCAATGCTAGCAGCATTCATACGTCTATTTCCCAAAGACAATCTCTGGATATGATGCTGAGCACGTACACTCAACTTCTTTGGTCGACCATGGCGAGGCCTGTTCTGAGTGGAACCTGTCCTGTTAAACCGCTGCATGGTCTTGGCCACCATGTGGCAGCTCAGTTTCAGGGTCTTGGCAATCTTCTTCTAGCCTAGACCATTTTTTTGTAGAGCAACAATTCTTTTTTTTCAGATCCTCAGAGAGTTCTTTGCCAGGAGGTACCATTTTGAACTTCCAGTGATCAGTATGAGAGAGTGAGAGCGATAACACCAAATTTAACACACCTGCACCCCAGTCACACCTGAGACCTTGTAACACTAACGAGTCACATGACACTGGGGAGGGAAAATAGGGGTGTACTCACTTTTGTTGCCACAATGCCAGCGGTTTAGACATTAATGGCTGTGTGTTTAGTTATTTTGAGGGGACAGCAAATTTACACTGTTATACAAACTGTAAACTCACTACTTTACATTGTAGCAAAGTGTCATTTCTTCAGTGTTGTCACATGAAAAGATATAATAAAATATTTACAAAAATGTGAGGGGTGTACTGAATTTTGTGAAATACTGTGTATATATATATGTACTCTGCATTCAGCGTAACCTATATATACAGTGCATTCGGTGGTGTACAGTTTCTAATACAGTGCAGGCGGTGTACACAGTATATAATACATTGTAGTGCGGTGTTAAAAAAAAAATACCCATCATGTCTGGAAGGCCTCCAAGGAGGCTCACAGGACACTAAAAGTGGGCAAGAAGACTCTGAAATAATATTTAACAGCAGGGACCGTTCCTGTGCCTAACAAGAGTTACTGTGAAGGGTTACAGTGTTCTGGCACCACCAACACCTAAGACCCAATTTTTCAGCAGAGTATATAGTGCAGTTCGTATAGTACAGTGCCTTGCAAAAGTATTCACTCCCTTGGCATTTTTCGTGTTTTGTTGCCCCACAACCTGGAGTTAGCATGGATTGTTTTAGGATTTGCATCAATTAATTTACAGAACATGCCACTGGGATTTTTGCTCATTCCTCCTTGCAAAACTGCTCCAGCTCCTTCAAGTTGGATGGTTTGCACTTGTGAACAGCAACCTTTAAGTCTGACCACAGATTTTCTATTGGATTGAGGTCTGGGCTTTGACTAGGCCATTCCAACACATTTACATGTTTCCCCTTAAACCACTCAAGTGTTGCTTTAGCAGTGTGTTTGGGGTCATTGTTCTGCTGGAAGGTGAACCTCCGTCCAAGCCTCAAATCACACACAGAGTGGTACAGGTTTTGCTCAATAATATCCCTGTATTTAGCACCATCCATCTTTGCCTCAACTCTGACCAGTTTCCCAGTCCCAACTGCTGAAAAACATCCCCACAGCATGATGCTGCCACCACCATGTTTCACTGTGGGGATGGTGTTCTTTGGGTGATGTGATGTGTTGGGTTTGTGCCAGACATAGCCTTTTCTTTGATGGTCAAAAAGTTCAATTTTAGTCTCATCAGACCAGAGCACCTTCCTCCATACATTTTGGGATTCTCCCACATGCCTTTTCGCAAACTCAAAATGTGCCATTTTATTTTTTGATGAAAGTAATGGCTTTATTCTGGCCACTCTGCCAAAAAGCCCAACTCTATGGAGCGTACGGCTTATTGTCATCCTATGTACAAATACTCCAGTCTCTGCTGTGGAACTCTGCAGCTCCTCCAGGGTTACCTTAGGTCTCTGTGCTGCCTCACTGATTAATGCCCTCCTTGCCCGGTCCGTGAGTTTTGGTGTGCGGCCATCTCTTGGCAGGTTTGCTGTTGGGCCATGTTCTTTCCATTTGGTTATGATAGATTTGATGGTGCTCCTAGGGATCATTAAAGATTTGGATATTTTTTTTATAACCTAACCCTGACTTGTACTTCTCAACATTGTCCCTTACTTGTTTGGAGAGTTCCTTGGTCATCATGACAGTGTTTGGTTAGTGGTGCCTCTTGCTTAGGTGTTGCAGCCTCTGGGACATTTCAAAAAGGTGTGTATATGTAATGACAGATCATTTCACCAATTATGTGACTTCTGAAGGTAATTGGTTGCACCAGAGCTTTTTATGGGCTTCATAACAAAGGGTGGTGAATACATACGCACATTATCAGTTTTTTATTTCTGAAAAATAGTTTTATGTAAATATTTTTCTAATTTTACTTCACCAACTTAGACTATTGTGTTCTGATCCATCACATATAATTCAGATTAAAAACACATTGAACTAAAGGGTGTATTGTAACAAAATAGGTAAAAAGCCAAGGGGGTTGAATACTTTTGCAAGGCACTATATATATACTGCAGTTCAGAGTATATAGTGCAGTCCGTATAGTATATATACTGCAGTTTAGAGTATATAGTGCCCTCAGTGTAGTACATATAATACAGTGCAGGGTATATAGTGCAGTGTACAATATATAATATAGTGTATTGAAGTGGTTAAGGGGAGCCCTATGACAGAATTAAGAAAAAAAACAGCATGGGTTCCCGCCATGGGTCTGGTATGGATTTTGGGGGGGACCCCGCGTGCCATTTTAAAAAAAAATTGGGTGTGGAGTTCACCTTAATATCCATATCAGACCCAAAGGGCCTGGTATGGACTGGGGGAGGGACCCACGCTGTTTTTTTCAATTATTTTTTATGTATATTGCCGGGATCTGGCAATACATTACAGCCGTGAGTAGTTTTAAATTACATTTTTCCTTTAGAAATATCATTTTACTGCAGTACTTTTCTAAACTTGGGAAAAATGCGCTACTTTACAGGCATACTTTACAGGCATACTAAAGGGACCCCCAGGCACAATATTTAAAGGAATATTTCATTTTTATTCTTTCATTTTAAGCATTATTTAAATCACTGCTCCTGAAAAAACGGCCGTTTTAAAAACTTTTTTTTTGCATTGATACATGTCCCCTGGGGCAGGACCCTGTTCCCCAAACACTTTTTATGGCAATAACATGCATATACAGAGAGGACGGAAAGTATTCAATCCCCCTTAAATTTTTCACTCTTTGTTATATTGCAGCCATTTGCTAAAATCAATTAAGTTCATTTTTTTCCCATTTTTTTCCCTCATTAATGTACACACAGCACCCCATATTGACAAAAAAACACAGAATTCTTGACATTTTTGCAGATTTATGAAAGATTTATGCTCAGTATTTAGTAGAAGCACCCTTTTCATCTAATACAGCCATAAGTCTTTTTGGGAAAGATGCAATAAGTTTTTACACCTGTATTTGGGGATCCACTGCCATTCCTCCATGCAGATCCTCTCCAGTTCTGTCAGGTTGGATGGTAAACATTGGCGGACAGCCATTTTTAGGTCTCTCCAGAGATGCTCAATTGGGTTTAAGTCAGGGCTCTGGCTGGGCCATTCAAGAACAGTCACGGAGTTGTTGTGAAGCCACTCCTTCATTATTTTAGCTGTGTGCTTATGGTCATCGTCTTGTTGGAAGGTAAACCTTCGGCCCAGTCTGAGGTCCTGAGCACTCTGGAGAAGGTTTTCGTCCAGGATATCCCTGTACTTGGCCGCATTCATCTTTCCCTCAATTGCAACCAGTCGTCCTATCCCTGCAGCTGAAACACAGCCCCACAGTATGATGCTGCCACCACCATGCTTGGGACTGTGTTGGACAGGTGATGAGCAGTGCCTGGTTTTCTCCACACATACCACTTAGAATTAAGGTCAAAGAGTTCTAACTCATGAGACCAGAGAATCTTATTTCTCACCATCTTGGAGTCCTTCAGGTGTTTTTTTTAGCAAACTCCATGTGGGCTTTCATGTGTCTTGCACTGAGGAGAGGCTTCTGTCGGGCCACTCTGCCATAAAGCCCCAACTGGTGGAGGGCAGCAGTGATGGTTGACTTTCTACAACTTTCTCCCATCTCCCGACTGCATCTCTAGAGCTCAGCCACAGTGATTTTTGAGTTCTACTTTACCTCTCTCACCAAGGCTCTTCTCCCCCGATAGCTCAGTTTGGCCGGATGGCCAGCTCTAGGAAGGGTTCTGGTCCTCCCAAATGTCTTCAATTTAAGGATTATGGAGGCCACTGTGCTCTTAGGAACCTTAAGTGCAGCAGAAATTTTTTTGTAACCTTGGCCAGATCTGTGCCTTGCCCTAAATCTTTCTCTGAGCTCTTCAGGCAGTTCCTTTGACCTCATGATTCTCATTTGCTCTGACATGCACTGTGAGCTGTAAGGTCTTATATAGACAGGTGTGTGGCTTTCCTAATCAAGTCCAATCAGTATAATCAAACACAGCTGGACTCAAATGAAGGTGTAGAACCATCTCAAGGATGATCAGAAGAAATGGACAGCACCTCAGTTAAATATATGAGTGTCACAGCAACGGGTCTGAATACTTAGGACCATGTGATATTTTAGTTTTTCTTTTTTTGAAAAATCTGCAAAAATGTCAACAATTCTGTGTTTTTCTATCAATATGGATTGCTGTGTGTACATTAATGAGGAAAAAAATGAACTTAAATGATTTTAGCAAATGGCTGCAATATAACAAAAAGTGAAAAATTTAAGGGGGTCTGAATACTTTCCCTCCCCACTGTAAGCCTTCTAAAATGAACACTTTTGGTTTTTCATGTTCCTGTCCCATAGACTTTAATGGTGTCTGTGTGTTCGCACAAACTTTGTCTGTTTGGGGGTGTTCAGCTCATCCCTACTAGCTATGTAGATGAATTAAACACAGTGGTGTAGTGGGTAGCACTTTCACCTCGCAGTAAAGAGGTTCGCTGGTTTGAATCCTAACCACAACACCACCTGTCTGGATGTTTGCATGTTCTCCCTGTGCCTGCATGGGTTTTCTCCCACACTCCAAAGACTAAGTGTAAATTGACAGCGCTATATAAGTACATGAAATAATAATAATAAACTGAAGGTTCAGTTGGCTGAGTACCATGTCATGCAACTTTCTTAGAAGATATTACATTTTATTGTGTGGAATTACCATGGCAGAAGTTACAATTCCACTTTATTCCTCTTCAGGATCGGCAGTGACTCCTGTGGTCACCTTCACCCCAAACTGGAGGAAGATCTTCACAGAAGAGTCTATAACAATGACGTGTGATGTGGGGTCCTCTGGAGGAGAAGATCTGCCCTACGTCTGGTACAAAGATGGTAACTGGATAAGTGCAGAAAAAATCTATACCATTAGATCTACAAACACTTGGGATAGCGGGGACTACAGCTGCCAGGCCGGTACAAAAAGAAGTGACACAGCCAGACTGGACGTTGTTTTTGGTCAGTTCATTATTTCATATTTGGAAATATACCATTTACTATGTTTTCAGACACAATAAAAGAAAACTATTATCAAGCAGTACCCACATGTTTCTTCTTAGTGTAGCCAGCAGTTGACTTTATTAGGGGTTCTCATGTTATAGGAATTGTTTTACCTGCCAAAGGATTCATATTTTGTCTATGCAGGGCTCAGATTTGTACAGCTCTGTCACACAGTACAGCCCTGTCTGGCAGGACAGGAGACCTTATTTGTTTCTGCTGCAATTCAGTAACATCTACAGGTCTTGTCCCTCCCCCAGCCAATGACTGAGAAGCAGCAGACTGATGAGCTCATCTCTCTGTCACTCTGCTCTCTCCTCCTATCAGCAAGATCTTTTTTAGAACTGCAGATCTTTGTGCTGTTTTTCCCTCCCTCACTCAGAGCTTAGCTGTACAGGAACCGCAAGAGTCTGATACAAAGTCAAATTCAGATACTTATGCCGCATACACACGGTCGGACCTTCTAGAAAGCTAGGTCCGACGTACTTGCCGCCAGACTTCCCGCGGACTACCGCCGGACTTTCTGAACGGCTGGACTTGCCTACACACGGCCGGACTTTCCGGAATCCGGTCTTCCCGACGGACTTTCAGAATGAACGGACTTTCCCACACACGGACAAGTCCGTTCATTTTGAACGTGACTTGGGTACGACGGGACTAGAAAAGGAATTCAATCTCGCCGCTTTTTTTGGCGAGATTGAAACCTTGCGAGCCCCGTCACAGGCCCTTAGGTCTGGTATGGAACTTTAAGGGGAACCCCACGCCCCCTAAAACGTCACAGTCCCAGCATGCCCAGGGACTGTGACATCATATGGGGGCGGGGTCTCCGCCTATATAAGTCACAACGCAGCCCTCAGAGACCAGTCCAGCCGGAGAGAGCGTCGTGTCAAAATCTGGGGGAAGAGAAGAGAACACAAGAAGCCAAGAAGCCAAGAAGTCCGGACCTCCGCTGGCAATAGAGCTACCTGAAGACAGCGGAGGGGCCGGCCGAAGACCTGGGACACCGGGAGAAGAGGCCGGAGAGCGGAGAAGAACCAACCGGACGCCGGGAGAAGATGAACCAGAGGGACCCCCGAAGACGGAAGAAGACCCCCCCCCGGAGCTGTTTAATAAATTATTTTAAAAACCTGTGTTGTGTTTTATTATTGACACTTTTTACCTAGGTGAATGGGTAGGGGTACCATGTACCCCATACTCATTCACATAGGGTGGGGGGGCCGGGATCTGGGGGCCCTCTTATTATAGGGGGCTCCCGGATTTCGATAAGCCCCCCGCCCGCAGACCCCGACAACCAACGGCCAGGGTTGTCGGGAAGAGGCCCTTGTCCTCATCAACATGGGGACAAGGTGCTTTGTGGTGGGGGGGCCAAAGCACCCCCCCATGTTGAGGGCATGCGGCCTGGTACGGTTCAGGAGGGGGGGCGCTCGTTCGTCCCCACCCCCTTTCCTGACCGGCCGGGCTGCGTGCTCGGATCGGGGTCTGGTATGGATTTTGGGGGGACCGCCCGAAACGGTCCGTCGGAAGTCCGATGGAGACCACACACGGTCGGATTGTCCGCCGGACTTGGTCCGGCGGCGTCCGTCGGACTTTTGCAGGTGAAAAGTCCGACCGTGTGTACGCGGCATTACACTTTTTGCATTAATATGACTTTCACCGATCATCCATAACTTTATGACAACACTCCTAATACTGTTATTATTATTAATATACAGGATTTATATAGCGCCAACAGTTTGCGCAGAGCTTTACAATGTAGAGGGGGGACAGTACAATTACAATACAGTTCAATAGAGAAGGGACAGGAGGACCCTGCTCGTTGAGCTTACAATCTAAAGAGAGGGGGAGGTGGTACAAAAGGTAATAGCTGCGGGGGATGATCTGATGGAGGTGGCGTGGGTACACTTCTTAGGTGGGTGTGGGGTAGGCTTCCTTGAATAAGTGAGTTTTCAGGGATCTCCTAAAGGTGGACAGGGTAGGGCTGACCGGACATACTGGGGTAGGGAGTTCCAGAGGATGGGAGAGGTTCTGGAGAAGTCTTGGAGGTGAGCATGAGAGGAGGTAACAAGGGAGCTATAGAGCAGAAGGTCCTGGGAGGAGCGGAGAGGACAATTTGGACGATATCTGCAGATGAGGTTGATGATGTAGCTGGGGGCGATGTTGTGGATGGGGTGTATGGGGTGCATATGGTGGGGTAGGGGAAGCCAGTGAAAGGATTGGCAGAGAGGAACAGCGATCATGGATTGGTTAGTGAATTGTATTAGTCTAGCAGCAGCATTCATAATAGACTGAAGGGGGGATAGGATGTGTAAGGGTGGGCCAGTGAGAAGGTAGTTGCAGTAGTCCAGGCAGGAAATGACCAAGGAGTAAATAAGTTGTTTAGTTGTGTTATTAGTCAGGAAGGATTGAATAGATCCCCCTTTTGCCCAGAAACATCCCTGACCCATTGAGGCATGGAGTCCACTAAACCTCTAAAGGTACACTGGTTTCTAGTACCAAGCCATTAGTAGCAGATCCTGTAAGTTGGGAGGTGGGGCTTCCATGGTTCGGACTTGTTTTACCAGCGCATCCCACTGATTGAGATCTGAAGAAATTGGAGGCCAAGTCAACATCTTAAACTCATTGTTGTGTCCTTCAAACCATCCTTGAACCATTTTTGCAGTGTGGGGGGGGGGTGTATTAAACTGATGAAAGAGGCCACTGCCATCAGGGAATCCTGTTTCCATGAGGTGGTGTACTTGGTCACCCACAATGTTTAAGTAGGTGGTACGTGTCAAAGTACCCGAGGTTTCCCAGCAGGACATTTCCCAAAGCCTCACACTGCCTTCACCGGCTTGCCTTCTTACCGTGAATTAAGTTTAATTCGACCGAATTCTGAAAATTCGTAATTCAAATAAATGAAACAAATTAAACAAATTTAACTAAACTGTAAATAATGAATTGAAGCAAAACATTTTTTTTTTGTTCTGCACATGTCTATTATGCTTCTATATATGACAGATTTCCATGGTGAGTGGATGATAAGGAAGCAGGGGGTGCTTCTGTGTTCCTAGGAACCGCTTAAATCACCGGGAATCTCCAACATGTAACCAAAGGGGCGGGGACAGAGGTGACATCACTGTAGAAATATGGGCACTGGGCATATTTGTACATAACATTGTCCGAATCTGACCAAATATCACCACTATCCCCTCTTTTTCTCTTATATTGCTGGTGACAGCTCGGGGAGGAGTCATTCAACTAGAAGTACTGTCAGGATCTGATGTGTGCACCAGGACGTCAGTGTTTTTTTGGGGGGGGCAGCAGACACTTTTTGGGAATTTTTTTCAGAATTTTTATTTTTTGGGGGTATTTGAGGGTCCTTTTATTCTTTATTTTTAAAGGGGGCTACCACACTCTGATAAGCCCTTCACCCACAGACCCCCACAACCACCGACCAGGGTATTTGGTGGGAGTCGAGGAGCAGGCTCGCTTAAAAAAAAAAAAAAGTTTATTTTTGCTTTAAAATAAGAAAACGGGAGGGAAATGTTGGTGAATATGTCAGTGCTTTAAAAAAAAAAAGTCACTGCTCTTGCCCAAATGAAACTTTTAAAAATAGTATTTGTATTTGTACATGTTTCCTAGGCAATGCTCACCCCCATGATATTTTCTTACACTCCCTTACCATTTAGACTAAAAAACTGGCATTTTGTATTTGACAAATTTGACTCCTGTTGATCTCAATGGGGCTCAGCATCCAAACCTTGCTGAACCTTGCTGAATCTTGCTGAATCTTGCTGAATCTTGCTGAACCTTGCTAAACCTTGCAGAACCTTGCTAAACCTTGCAGAACCTTGCTGAATCCTGCTGAAACTTGCTGAAACTTGCTGAACCTTGCTGAATCCTGCTGAAACTTGCAGAACCTTAAGTAAATAGAAAAAATCCAAAGAGCCAAAGAAGTCTGGATACTAGTGCAAATAAAGTGATGCCAAATAAATCAGTAAACAGCTGCAGTGAATAAAAACTTTGTATGTGCAAAATAATACCAAAAAAGAAAATGAATGAACCGCGCTAAGTGCCACAAATATTAAATAAGTATCACATTAAAAGCTTTAAATTGAGAAAATTGCAAAAAAATCGCTAAAAAGTCCCATACAGATTATTTGTACCAAACATCAAGAAAACTTGAAACAGAAAAAGTCCCAAATAAAGTGCTCGTGCTCTACAAGGTGGATGTGAATCCGTGCTTGATAAGTGCTTGATAAGTGCTCACAGGACGGTGCCCCCACATAGATGTGAACTCACCCCTTAAAATGAATCAACTATTTCTAGTTTGGTCAATCACGCATGTGGGGCAGTCCCCGTGGGTCCTATATGGACTGGCGTGGTTTGGGATAGATGTTCCTCATATGAATGGATAAGACAGAGAAAACCTCATTCTTCTATGAACTAGCGTGGTTTGGGATAGATGTTCCTCATGTAAATAGACATGGCAAAAAAAAAAAAAACCTCATTGAGCAGCAACGCTTAAAAGATTTATTCCAGATAAAAAGACATAATAGTTAAACTCACATGTAAGGGTGCCTAAAAGCCTGGCACCCGGTGTGAACAGCAGGTAAGTTCCCAGGAAATCTGCCCATAAGGAGTAGTAAGCTGCCGCCGCAGTGTACTGGTCGATTTCCGGGACCGGAAGTGTGTCGATAACGCGATAACGTGGGCCAACCTCTACGCGTTTCAGCCATTCAAACGGCTGTCTTCAGGAAGTTGTGGTTCTGTCATTTTAGTTTAGAGCATAAATACCCTCACTTCCGGTCACATGTATGGTTCTATCCAATTAGGATTTTTTGGGGGTTTTTTTTACCTGCCATTTACTCAAGGGTGTTCACAATCTCTTTAATACCATATACAGTGAACTAAATATTTAAAATATCATTCCTAAACATGTCAGTATGATATAGATCAAGGAATTTAAGAAGATTTTGGAAATTATATAACAATTATAACTTTTTGATCCCTTGATCTATATCATACTGACATGGTTAGGAATGATATTTTAAATATTTAGTTACTTATCAAGCACGGATTCGCATCCACCTTTTAGAGCACGAGCACTTTATTTTGGACTTTTTCTGTTTAAAGTTTTTTGATGTTTGCTACAAATAATCTGTATGGGACTTTTTAGCGATTTTTTTGCAATTTGCTCAATTTAAAGTCGCATAACCTTCTAATGTGATACTTATTTAATACTTGTGGCACTTAGCTCGGTTCATTCATTTTCTTGCTGAACCTTGCTGCACTTTGCTGAATCTTGCTGAATCTTGCTTGAACTGAGCCCAGGGCAGAGTTCAGTTCATCACTACTTAGCTGTTGCAGAGCTACAGGCACTGCTGCTATCTGACACTTCCAGTCATGTTAGGTAGTACCCCTTGCAGCACTCTGGGGCGCCCCCTGCTGGCCAATACAACATGGAGCAACACCTGGGAGAGAAGATTGGACTCACTGCCTGTCAGACAGATAAGTATTGGACATCTTCTTTTACAGCCTTTTCTCCTAAATTGTTATCCTAATGATGGGATCACTTTAATTCAGACTAATTGATAAATTAACGATTTATGATAAGTCCTGGAGGTTACACACAGGAGGCATCTACTATACATCTATACTACAAATGGTTGTGGGAACAATTCTATGTCTGTCCTCCATCTTCTCATGTGATCTTCTCTGTGTTCCAGACCTGGTGATCCTGCAGGTTCCTCTCAATGTTCATGAAGGAGATGATCTGACTCTGAGATGTCACCATCGTTCTGACTACACGGGAAAATATACAAAATTCTACAAGGAAGATTCTGTCATTCAAAACTGGAGCGAAACATCTGAATTTCATGTAGGAATTGTAAACATGATAAACATCGGGAGATACAAATGTACAAAGGCAAAACCCTGGAAAACTTTGAATACTTATATAACTTACACAGATGAAGCTTTTATCTCCATACACAGTAAGTCATGGGATCGTTACATATCTACCCTTTGGATAGCTAAAAAAAATATTATACCCTTTTCAAATGCACATTTTAGGCCTGAATATTAGTTACACTCCCAAACATTATACATTTTCTGAAAGCAGAGACCCTGGAGAATAAAATGGTGGAATTTTTAATTTCATAATTTCACAGTAAAAATGTGTTCATTTTAGTGCACACAAACACAATATGTTATCCAATTTTTGGAAACATATAAAAGATGGGGTTATGTCAATCAAATAGATACCAAACATACAAAGCTATAAGCCCACACCTGTGATATGGTGAAAAATGTTGGTACCCAAAATTTTTACAGATCAAGAGTTTAGAATTAACCATGAAGGGTGACCCTAGAATCATTGCTGTCAGAACTATACAACTAAAGAATGGTTTTATTTGGATTTGTTATTTAAATAATTTTGTTTAGTTAAATTCATTTAATGTGTTTAATTCTTTTTCAGGTTTCATTTATTTTCGTTTATTCAAATTTGACTGAAATGCACAGTATCAAATCGAGATTCATATTCAAATTTATTGTATTTGAATTTTGCAAGACAGTTCAATTATTTCTATTTTATTCCATTCTATTATGTTCTATTCTATTATTTTTCTATTCTATTTTATTTTCTATTTTATTTTTATTTATTCTATTCATTTATTCTATCCTTTTCTGTTCTATTCTGGTTTATTTTATTCTTTTCATAATTCAAATTTCGGAAGACGGCTTTATTCTTTCTATCTTATTTCATTCTTTTCTAATCTATTCAATTTTTTTTTCTATTCTATTTGATTCGCACAACAGTCATTTTTTATTCACCCGACACGTGATTATGTTCTTATCCACTTGAAGACCAGGCTTTTTCTGGCACTTTTTGTTTACAAGTTTAAATATGTATTTTTTACTAGAGAATTACTTATAACCCCCAAACATTTCATATATATATATATATATATATATATATATATATATATATATATATATATATATATATATACTGTATATATATATTTTTTTTTTTTTAGCAGAGACCCTAGAGAATAAAATGGAGATTGTTGCAATTTTTTATGCCACACGGTATTTGTGCAGCGTTTTTTCAAATGCAATTTGTTTGGAAAAAATACACTTTAATGAATTAAAAAAAAACACATTTAATACCCCAATGTTTTTGTAAAATATGAAAGATGATGTTACACCGAGTAAATAGATACTGAATATGTCACGCAGTAAAATTGCGCACGCTCGTGGAATGGTGACAAACTACAGTACTTAAAAATCTCCTTAGACGCTTTAAAAATTTCTACAGGTTACTAGACATGTGCAATTCATATCGGTCAGAATACAAATTCTGAGGAATTTTTGTTTATTCTGGGATTTGGATATATCCGAATCTCTGAATGAAATAGTAACGAATAGTAACAAATTTAGTTGAAATCTGTTAAAATTTGAAGAAATAGCTGGTTGTTAAGCAGCAGGCCGGGAAGCCGGCCACCTGTGTCCTTAACAACCATGAGTCATTATCTGTCAGCGGGCTTCCCCACTGATAGATGAATGTGAAAGATAACGAATGCCGGAAATTGCCCGGCAATAAAAAAATGTTTAAATGAAATAAAAAGTAGCGCATAAATGGTGCCAAAAGTCTTCAATCAAAAAAAACAACTGAAAAAAAAAAAAAAACAACAAGGAGGATGCTGGAAGCGCCCGAAGCTTTTCGATCAATAGATCGTCTACTGGGGCATGCATTTTTGATTTTATACTCTGTGATCACATTTTATTGTTATCTGGCGTTTTTAGCAATAAAAATCCTATTTTTGCTCATCTACACTATGTGGAGCTTGTTTATTTTTTCTCCACATACTTACTGAGAGATTCAACCAGCCTTCACTCCAGCCTTTGTACGTGACACATTGTTCCCTCTGATCCGCACCTTGGCCATCCTTTGGGAGGACCCACCTGGCGACCCCAGGAGATCCGCGCAGAGTTTGACCCAGAAGGTTCGCAGAGCTGTGATGTCTGTTCACTGGCCCTGAGAGGCAACCCGCTCGAGTGACTCCCTGTCGCTGACAAGGGAGTCCATCATATCTGGTAAGAGTTTCTTACACACCACCTTTACCAAGTCGCATGTTGTTGAGAGATACAACTTGGGGATGATTGGTTGATTCACCTGCGTTTTAACTTCTGTCTCCCTGCATCCACGCATGGTTTTCAGTGGGACATTCCATGTCATTTGTTTCCCACTCACCAACAGGATTTTATTCACTTATACTGAGAGACTTACAAGTTTTTTCACTGTTATGTTTATTATTTGTGGACATTTGTTTTTTTCAGTTGTTTTTTTTTTTTTGATTGAAGACTTTTGGCACCATTTATGCGCTACTTTTTATTTCATTTTCACATGTTTCTTTGGTTGTTGTCACCTTGTAAGTAGCTGCTCCGCACCATATATTTTTTCAATTTAGCGCAGTGTACACTTTTATTATATTTGCAATAAAAAAATGTTTAACCACTTAAGCCCCGGACCATTTGGCTGGCCAAAGACCAGAGCACTTTTTGCAATTCGGCACTGCGTCACTTTAACTGACAATTGCGCAGTCGTGCAACGTGACTCCCAAACAAAATTGACTTCCTTTTTTTTACAAAAATAGAGCTTTCTTTTGGTGGTATTTGATCACCTCTGCGTTTTTTATTTTTTGCGCTATAAACAAAAATGCAACAATTTTGAAAAAAACGCATTATTTTTTACTTTTTGCTATAATAAATATTCCCAAAAAACATATAAAAAAAACTTTTTTTTTCCTCAGTTTAGGCTGATATGTATTCTTCTAAATATTTTTGAAAAAAAAAATCGCAATAAGTGTTTATTGATTGGTTTGCACAAAAGTTTTAGCATCTACAAAATAGGGGATAGTTTTATGGCATTTTTATTAATAATTTTTTTTTTACTAGTAATGGTGGCGATCAGAGATTTTTATTGTGACTGCGACATTATGGCAGACAGATCGGACACTTTTGGTGCTATTTTGGGACCATTCACATTTATATAGCGATTAGTGCGATTAAAAATGCATTGATTATTGTAAAAATGTCACTGGCAGTGAAGGTGTTAACCACTAGGTGGCGCTGTAAGGGTTAAGTGTGTCCTAGGGAGTGATTCTAACTGTGGGGGGAGGGGCTGTGTGTGACTAGACACTGATCGCTGCTCCCGATTACAGGGAGCTGTGACCAGTGTCAGTGTCATTAGGCAGAACGGGGAAATGCTTGTTTACATTAGCATTTCCCCGTTTTTCCTCTCCATGAGACAATCACGGGTATCCCCACGGACATCGAGTCCACGGGACCCGCGATCACACTCACGGAACGTGCCCACAGTCCGCCTCTTAAAGGGCAGTGTACAGGTACGTTAATCTGCCTGTACGTGCCATTCTGCCGCAGTATATCTGCGTGAGAGGGTCGGGAAGCGGTTAAAAAACGGCATGCCCCCCCCCAGGCCCTTTGGTTCTGGTATTAATTATAAGGGGAACCCTACACCAAAATTAAAAAAAAAAAACGAGGTCCCCTCCAAATCCCATACCAGACCCTTATCTGAGCACACAGCCTGGCGAGCCATGAAAGGAGGGGGGACAAATGAGTGCCCCCCCTCCTGAACCATACTAGGCCACATGCCTTTAACATTGGGGGTGGTTTGGGGTTGATAGCGACAAGGGCCTCTTCCCAGCAAATCTGGGTGGTGGTTATGGAGGTCTGCAGGCAGGGAGCTTATCAGAATCTGGAAGCCCCCCTTTAACAAGACACAAATAAACCTCAGGACAAAGGATAATTTTTTTAAATGAAAGCAGTATTAAACCCTTGTTTTTATTTCAAACTAAGTAACACGCATGCCTATACTTACTTACTCTGTGCAATGCTTTTGCACAGTGCAGCCCCAATCCTCTTCTTCTGGGGTCTCCCACCTGTGCTCCAGGCCCCTCTTCTTTGATGGGTGCCCCCACAAAAAGCCACTTTCCCTGGGGGCATCCGTACATGCTTGCTCTTGAGTACCACTGCTGCATCCATTGACACAGACAGATTGACTCGGACCTGCTCCCATGTCACAGCTTTTGATTGACAGGAGCTCCCACTGCTATCAATCAGTCCAATTAGGAGGGGGATGCTGCGCTCATGCACATCTCTGGATTGGGTTGGGATCAGGTAGGAAAAAGGGGGGGGGGGGGCTGGGGGGTGTTGCAGCACAGAAGAGTTCCCCTCTACATCAGACTCCACAGAGTTTTCCTTTACATAAGACTCCACAGAGTTCTCCTTTACATCAGAGTCCACAGAGTTTACCCTTACATCAGGGTCCTCAGAGTTCCCCTCTACATCAGACTCCCCAGAGTTCTCCTACAGATCAGAATCCACAGAGTTCCCCTTCACATCACAGTCCACAGAGTCCCCACTTACATCAGACTCCACAGAGTTTTCCCTTACACCAGAGTCCACAAAGTTATCTTTCTTTACATCATAGTCCTCAGGGTTCAGTGTAAGAGGGAACTCGGCAGATTCTGATGTAAAAGGGAACATTTTGAACCCTGATGTAAAGGATAACTCTGATGTAACAGGGTCTCTGATCACCAAACCCCCCCCCTCTCAACCTTACACAAGAGTCCATAGAGTTCCCCCTTACATCAGTGCAAGGGGGAATTCTGCAGACTCGGATGTAAAAGGGGAATGCTGTGGACCATGATGTAAGGGGGGATGCTGTGGACTCTGGTGAAAAGGGGAACTCTGAGGGTCACCAGTGCCCCCCTTACATCAGAGTCCGCAGAATTCCCCCTTACATGATGGTCCACAGCATTCCCCCTTTACATCAAAGTTTCTTATTACATCCAGGTCCGCAGAATTCCCCCTTGCACTGTAAGGGGGAATCCTGCAGACTCTAAAATAAAGGGGAACTCTGAGGACACTGATATAAGGGGGAACACAGCAAACTCTGAATGTGGGGGTGGGGGGCTCTTGTGACTACCTACCACCTTCTGTATAGTGAATACACTAAGGTAAGGGAGAGTTATTGATATAAGGGGGACCTTTATATCAGTGTCCTCCCTTACCTTAGTATATTCACTACCCCATTACATCAGTGACTCCCTCCCCACAGACTGTGTGGCCTGGCTGGAGCTGTCACACTGACCTCCTCCATAATAGATTGGCCTTGGGTGCAGGGAGGGCACTGAGGACAGGATCAGTCAGCCTTGCTTGCCTTTGATCCTCTTCTCCTCGTGGGTCAGCACTTCCACTCCCCCTCTTTGCGTTCTCAGACTCTAATATTGGAAAAGGCACCAAGTGCCATGATGTCACCATGCACCCCCCCCCCCCCCCCCCGCCAAGGGCCAAGTACTATTTACCTGTCTTCAGAACTGCACAGTGTTAAAGATGACTGCAGCCATCTTTTTTTACGGGCACGTGGTGCCCGTTTCCAGACATTTACGGACAGGTAAAAAACAGCTGATTTTTACAAACTGTCCATAAATTTATGGGCGGATGGCAAACCTGGTTGCTACAGATGTAGCATTTACGCCCATGGCAGTGATGAGGTTAAAAAAAGGAAACCTCCAAGTACAAAATACTAAACCTGCAGAATTTTGTTCAGGTGTGATGTGAATTTTGCACTCAGTAATGATCAATACAGAAGATACATTACTATTACTGTTTGTGTATGTGATTATTTTTTTAGATCTATTTAAAATTCCAGAGATAAAAGTGACCCCGTATCCAGTGGTAGAAGGTGATGAGATGACCCTGACATGTGACACTAGTCTCAGCCCGCTCAGACCGAGGACACAACTGAAATTTGCTTTTCACAAAGATGAACGGAATGTTCGAGAATTCACTTCATATAATCAATATGGAGTTCAGTCCGCTCAGATGAAGGACTCTGGGAAATATTCCTGTGAAGTGACAACGGCAGCCAACAGTGTAAAGAAGAGGAGTCCGGAGATATTGGTGAAGATAAAAGGTGAGTCAATTACAGGACCATCCAAATGAATGAGTAACATTTTATAAACCCAAAAGAGAAGACTCAGATTTGTGATAATCAGCCTTTACAGTAACAATGAATTCATGAGAAATATCCAAACATTCTTAGTAATGATTCCAAACCTCAACTGTAATGCCCTATACACACGGTCGGATTTTCCAATGGAAAATGTGTGATAGGACCTTGTTGTTGGAAATTCCGTCCGTGTGTAGGCTCCATCACACATTTTCCATCGGATTTTCCGACACACAATGTTTGAGAGCAGGCTATAAAATTTGCTGACAACAAAATCCATTGTCGGAATTTCCGATCGTGTGTACACAAATCCGACACACAAAGTGCCACGCATGCTCAGAATAAATAAAGAGATGAAAGCTATTGGCTACTGCCCCATTTATAGTCCCGACGTACGTGTTTTACGTCACCGCGTTCAGAATGATCGGATTTTCTGACAACTATGTGTGACCGTGTGTATGCAAGACAAGTTTGAGCCAACATCCGTCGGAAAAAATCCTAGGATTTTGATGTCGGAATGTCCGATCAATGTCCGACCGTGTGTACGGGGCATAATAGTCCATGAAAAACAAACATTGTGGACAAACCTCTTGGCATGTAGCACCCCCTGGAGGCAGTTCAGGACCCCCAAGTAGCTCAGTGGGCTGACTTTTAACTTCAGGGTTGAATCACTGACTTGTAGGGTTGAAGAAAGTGGGAGCCAAACCCTTTAAGACAGTTCAACAGAGTTTATTATATAACCAACTAAACTCAGAGACAGAGGGATTAGGGCACAGGTTACACAAAGAACGAAAAGTGCAGACTCCAAATTTCTACTCAGTCAATACAGAAAAAGGAATGAGATTGGAGCTCTGTACTCTTCAGACTGTAGAGCAGCTTCAATTCAGTACAATGACCCCTTGGATGAGCCACCAGCACTTCCTGCAATGTCCACTAGTAGAAGCTTCTCCCCAGCTTCCCTTCACTAGTCACTTCACAAATGCGTGCAAAAACCCGGGGGCGGGGACTTAAAAAGACTCTGCAGGACCCCAAGATGGCCACCAGGGTCCCCTCTAGATGACATATTGTAACTGTCTAGTGGTTTACTAAATAATAGTCAATGCAGAAAAAATGAACTTTAAATGAGATTGGAGCTGTGTACTATTCAGACTGTAGAGCGGCTTCAGTTCAGCACAGTGACCTTGGATGAGCCACCAGAACTTTCAGTCCACCAGTAGAAGCTTCTCCCCAGCTTCCCTTTACTAGAAACTTAAAAAATGTGCACAAAAACCCGGAGGCAGGGCAAGACTGTGCATGACCCAAAATGGCCACCAGGGACACCTAGATCCAGCATAGCCAACCAGAACGCTGCTATAGGGAATAATAGAGAAACCCAGTTTCCATTGACTTCCTCCTCCAGCTGCATTGCTGTTCCAGATCAATGCCACCTGCAGTGGAGAAAATAGACTGCACCTGCCTACACACCACTAGCAATAGAATGCAATAAGATGAAAAACCGTAGCCTCCCTGGCGGTTTTCCCGAGTGTGGCTCAGGGTTAAAATTCAGTCCCCTTAGTGGTAACCTCGAGCCACACTCGGGATTACAGTGCAGGATCCTGGTGCGGCGTTACTTACCTTGTCCCCAGGATCCTGCGATGTCCCCCCACTGTGTCTGCGGGCTCTGTCTCCTCCGAAGCCTCTCCCTGCCAGGCTCCGTTCCCTGCGAGCGTCACAACGCACGGGGGCGGAGCCTGGCGGCAAATTCAAAAAATACATACAGTACTGTATGAAATTATTTCACATCCCTTTTGTCCCCAGTGCTTTGTCCTATGCCCTGCATGCAGTTTTATATTATATATACTGTTCTTTCTGCCAGGAAACTGGAGATTGTCCATAGCAACCAAAAAGTGTCCCTTTACGTCAAAAGTGGCTTTAGACCAGCTAGAAAACAGCGATAGTAAATTAGAACACTTGCAGAATTGAGCATTAGTGAGTCGTGGGGAAATTTATTTTATTATTATTATTATTATTATATATATTTTTTTAATTATTTATTTTTATTTATTATATTATAATTTATGTTTTTGTGTTTCAAACTTTATTATACCCGGGATATCTACTAGACTCTTGTTTGGACAGATTTAAGTGTGTTATTGTTAAGAATTACAGGCCTACAATATAAAACGCCAAATTTCCATGCAAAATAATTGTATCACTTTCAGCACCTAAAATCCGAAATAATCATACCGCCAGGGAGGTTAAGGCTTTAGAACCACTTTAACCTCCCTGGCGGTATGATTATTTCGGATTATAGGTGCTGAAAGCGGTACAATTATTTTGCATGGAAATTTGGCGTTTTATATTGTAGGTCTGTAATTCTTAACAATAACACACTTAAATCTGTCCACCAAGGGTCTAGTAGATATCCCGGGTATGATGAAGTTTGAAACACAAAATCATAAATTATAATATAATAGATAAATATAATAATTAAAAAAAAATAATATATTGATAATAAAATAAATTTCCCCATGATTCACTATCACTCAATTCTGCAAGTGTTCTAATTTACTATCGCTGTTTTCTAGATGGTCTAAAGCCACTTTTGATGTAAAGGGACACTTTTTGGTTGCTATGGACAATCTCAAGTTTCCAGGCAAAAAGAACAGTATATATAATATAAAACTGCATGCAGGGCATTGGACAAACCACTGGGGACAAAAGGGATGTGAAATGATTTCATACAGTACTGTAATGTGTAACATTACAGTACTGTATGTGTTATGATTTTTATATTCTTTTGAATTTGCCGCCAGGCTCCGCCCCCGTGCGTCGCAACGCTCGCAGGGAACGGAGCCTGGCACAGAGAGGCTTCAGAGGAGGACAGAGCCCGCAGACATCGCAGGATCCTGGGGACAAGGTAAGTATACCGCACCAGGATCCTGCAATGTAATCCCGAGTGTGGCTCGGGGTTACCGCTAATGGTGCTGAAATTTAATCCCAAGCCACACTCGGGATTACCGTCAGGGAGGTTAAACATTTCTATTAGATATGTTTTCAAGTACACAAAAAAGCTGACTGGCTGCGCCTACCTAGAAGAACTTCGTTAAAAACAGCAACTATTGGGACAATGAACATCTTGGTCAGGACTATGCAATCTACAACAAAATGTATAGAGTTCAGGGGTCAGGAGTAAGTAACATGCAAAACAACATATAGAGTGCAGCAGTCAGGATGAACCCTGTGGTCACATCAAAGTCCCCAGTATTTCCCTATACATCAGGGTTCTAAGAGTTTCTCCTTATATCCGAGTTCCCCTTTAAATCAGACTCCACAGACTTCCTCCTTAAATCAGAGTCCACAGAGTTCTTTTTTGTTCCACAGAGTTACCCCTTACATCAGACTCCACAGAGTTCTCCTTTACATCAGACTCCACAGAGTTCTCCTTTACATCAGACTCCACAGAGTTCTCCTTTACATCAGACTCCACAGAGCCCCCCCTTACATCAGAGTCCACAAAGTTTCCTTTTACACCGCAGTTCACAGAGTTCTCCCTTACATCAGACTCCACAGAGTTCACCCTTACATCAGAGTCCACAAAGTTCCCCTCCTTTACATCAGAGTTTGCAGAGTTCAGTGTAAGGGGGAACTCTGCAGATCCTGATGTAAAGGGGGAACACTGTGGACCCTGATTTAAGGAATGACTGATGCAATGGGGTCTCTGATCACCAAACCCCCCCCCCCCTTACACAAGAGTCTACGGAGTTTCTCCTTACATCAGTGCAAGGGGGAATTCTGCAGACCCGGATGTAAAGGGGAACTCTGATGTAAAGAGGAATGCTGCAGACCATGATGTAAGGGGGAATGCTGTGGACTCTGCTGTAAAGGGCAACTCTGGTTTAACAAATTTTTTAAACCAAGGGGGCTCTGCAGAGCATCCCCATAAGTGATATTAATGTACCGAGACATGGCTTTTATCTTATTTCTATAGTCTTGAGCTGAGCAGACCCAATAAAATACATGTGTGGCCTCTCTTCTATCTCCTCTTTCTCCTATAGGTAATGAATGACTGCAAAGAAATACACTATGTACAGAAGATTGGTGGGACATGGGGTGTGTGTGGGTGAGGGGGGGGATGCAAAGGCAAGAAGTAAACCTAGGTACCTTTGGCCCTGTCATATGGAAGAGAGGGGGAGGGGGAAGGGAAATTAGATAAAGGAAAAAGCTCTATACCTGGCCCCAAGGAGTTGGTGGGTGTACGGACGTGCTGCGGAGTTTGTGTGACCCCCCTAGATTGGGGGTCGGTATACACATATGGAGTCTTCATCTAAAGACACAATATAGGCAAAAAACTATTACAGTTGGTCAATCAGGCAGAGTAGTACACTGTGGCAATGTCATTATACAAGGTACCTGGGTTGCTCATGTTTTTTATATATATATTGGTGAGTCTGGGTATGCACAATAGGCTCTGTTTTGTATTATAATCTTTGAAAATAAATAAAGATTAAATTAAGGGGGAACTCTGAGGGTCACCAGTGCCCCCCTTACATCAGAGTCCGCTGAATTTTCCTTTCCATCATGGCCCACAGTGCTTCCCCTTTACATTAGGGTTCCTCTTTACATCCAGGTCAGCAGAGTCCTCCCTTGCACCGTAAGGGGGAATCCTGCAGACTGATATAAATGGGAACTCTGAGGACACTGATTTAAGGAGGAACACTGCAAACTCTGAATGTGGGGGGGGACTCAGTTCCACCACCTCTGGCTCAGTCCCTCTGCTCCCTGCTCACCTCTATCACTTGTAAACACAGAAGTCTGGCTTTTGTGTTTACAAGCGACAGCTTGTCTCCCAACAGCTCCCTCAGATCTGATCTCCTGGGCGGCTTACATTGAGTGCAGAATGGGGATAAGGGAAATGCAGGGGCCCGGAGTGCAGTGCAGATCCCGACACCCCCACAGGAGGATCTACCTGCAAATGATAGAGGTAGAACCCCCTACAATATGCGGGGAGGTACTAGAGCCAGCTGGGTGCTTCAGCTTAATACAACAACAAAATGGTGGAGCATTAAAGGAGAGAGGGAGAAGGTGGGGACAGTGGAGGGGGGTTACATGAAGAGGTCAGAGCTGAAGAGGGGTGAAAGTGAGATGTGGATAGGGGATGCAGAGGTAAAAACCTATGGAAGAAGTCTGAACTCTGCACTCTGTGTGTAGTGCACCAATGAACTTTGCACTCTGTGTGCAGCACACCCCTGAACTCTGCACTATGTACGTAGCGCTCCCCTAAAATCTGCATGTAGCGCTCCCTGTACTCTGCCTTCTGTAACCCCCCCGCCTGAACTCTACACTCTGTACGTAATGCACTCCTGGTATTTAATGCCCCTCTAAGTCCCTTCCACTGTTATGCCCCGTACACACACGATGCGCTCCGTCGGACATTTTCCATTAGATTTTCCGACACACAAAGTTTGAGAGCAGGCTATAAAATTTTCCAACAACCAAATCCGATCGCGTCAATTCCGACCGTGTGTGGCCTGTTCCGACGCACAAAGTGCCACGCATGCTCAGAAGAAATTCCTAGACGGAACAGCTCGGTCGGGTAAAATTAGCGTTCGGAATGGATACAGCACTTTCGTCACGCTGCAATGTCAAAAACAGTTTAATACAGCGCACTCTCTTCTTCTTTATAATGTGAGAAGAATTAAGTAGTTTTGCTGCTCATATTCACACAGACTTCTCACAAACTTCTTTCTTTATTATTTATCGGGACTCCCTCAATATATTTGGATTTGTCACATCAGACAAAATTAATTTTGGGTTTTTTTTTTTTTTTTTAAAGGCTGTATTTTTTTTTATTTTTAGGTTTGTCTTTTTTTCAAGGCTGATCTTTGTTCTATTATATTTTTAGTTTTACTCCATAATATTTTTGTGTGTGTTTTGTGTGTCAAGTTTCCACAACACCATTGATATCTTATATTATTTGATCTCAAGGAGATTGTTTGGTGTTGGTGTCCCTTGTTAATTTCACATTGTACTTTAGAAATGTACACATAGGAGAGTATAATTGAAACAAAAAAATCCTTTATTAAGGGCTTAGAACCAAACAAAGAGGGAGGCAACACTGGAGAAACAGCTGAAATTAGCGAAGCCTTGGACCCCCAGGGCAGACATCAATTCTTTAACATCAAAATTGGTGGCCTGAGGAGTCCTTATCTAAGGGAAAGCAGTCTGGTCCAGAAGTCCCAGAGATCATGAAAGCAGCAGATGACATCTGTGTCCCCAGGCTGTGGTATTACAAGAGGCTGCATCTTTTGCCAGACCAGACTGGACCCAGGGTCATCACTTTCTGGTCTTCTTTCCACGCTTCCTTCCTGGCTGTGGCTCAGTTGTTGGAGATGTGGCAGGAGGAGGAGTAGGACCTGGAGGAGGAGGAGGACTAGTAGGACCTGGAGGAGGAGGAGGAGGAGGAGGAGTAGTAGGACCTGGAAGAGGAGGAGGACCATGTGTGAGGTCACAAATGTGGGTAGCAGATGTTATTTCGCCCCTCAACCCCTTATTGAGAGCTTCCAACATTAAGGACCCACATATGAGTTGTTGGCCCTCCTCCATCTGCCTCATTTTGCAGGCAGTTAAGCAAGCAAAGTCCTCCTCCCCAGTGTGTGGGCTTCTCAGGGCCTCTGTAGCCTTCCAAAAGAGGCCTATGGCAGCCTCCTCCAGGGTACTCCTCTTCTTGCCACTTTGTTTTTGCGGGTGTAGGGGAGGGACCTGCATATCAGGCAGCCTGCTTGGCCCGGCCACCTCCTGGCTGAATCTTATCTGTGTATGAAAAAGGGACAAGGTTTTATTTTTTTCATCATTAATCACAATCAGAAATTAGTACTCCAAACTAACATCTAGTTAACATCATTGATTGGACAAGCAGAAATATTTAGAAGAATGCTATACCTGGCTCAAGCTGGGCTCCTCCACATGTTGCTGCTTGGAAGGCCCAGGTTGGGCGTCAGAAGCATCAGCTGGGGTGGAAGGAAGCGTGGAAGGAAGACTGGAGAGTGATGACCTGGGTTCAGTCTGGCCTGCCAGAAAATGCAGCCTGTCATAGTACCACAGCCTGGGGAGATAGATGTCATCTGCTGCTCCGGATTTCTGGGAATCCTGGACCTTCTTGTGCTCCCTTAGATATGTGCTCCTCGGGCCACCAATTAGGATCTTCAAATAGGTGATGTCTGCCGTGGGGATCACTGTCTTCACAAATTCCAGCAATTGATCCAGTGCTGCCTTCCTCTTTGTTTGTTTCTTATAATGTGTGTGGTTTATCTGCCACAGACAAGGCAGCTCCCTGAACACGTCAATGAAGATTGCCATAAAATCTTTCAAGATATCCATTTTCACTGCAAGACACAACACAAACCCTAATGTCAGGCAAAACTCTCCTAATTTGGTACAATATAGGCCTCAATCTAGAAGCAGTATAGGCCCAAGTTTGTCTCTTACCTTCGTTATCACGATCGGCGCCTCTGCTCACAGATCGTACGTACTATGCACGCGTGTTACGCTTTATACACACTGCGCATGCGTGTAACTCCGCCCGCCCCTGACGTTCTTTCTAGTCTATTCCCCGCCCCTTTTCGTTCGGCGCAGTGGGGGAAGAGCACATGGCGGAGACACAGCAGGTGCGTGCTAATTATAGCAACGAGGAGGAGGGGGAGGAAAGCCCGGAGCCGGAAATGTCTGGATCCAGAAGGAGAAGATTTAAGGCCTCAAATATGTCCTTTGGGGAGATGTTGTAGATGGTCGACATCCTGAGGAAGGCCGACTATGACGGGAAGTATGGACCTCACCCCAACCCCAATGTCCGAAAGGCCAAGATCACGGTGAAAGTGGTCAAGAGTCTGCACCAAAATTTCGGGGTACGACGATCGAAAGATCAGCTCAGGAAGCGGTGGTCGGACCTAAAATTAAGTACAGAAAGATCCGGAGAGTGCTGCAAAAAAGTAAGTAGTTGTGCTGTGTTCCTATTCTTTTTGTGTTTATTACGTTCATGCTGCTCCATGTGCTTTTAGGAACTGTTGTACAGTTTAAAATGGCAACTTTAATGTTCATGGGCACATTATTCGTTCGTATCAAACATTTATCTTCGGCCTATAAAACACCATTGTTTTTGCCATATGCATTGGACCACATTTTTTAGGGCCTGCTTGTATGAAACTAATTTGGTTGTTTAGATGTGTTTGTTACTAGAATGAATAGAAAACTCGATTCTATGTAAGGAGAGGACACTCAGCAGCAGTTTTCACATCTGGACGCTGTAGCACTAGTGTGGGACCCAAGAACACCCTTTTTATTAGGGTTCCCACACAGGTGCTCCAGTGTATACTATAGGGGTGTCTCCATCTGTGTAGCTTGTACAAGACAGGTAAAGTATTGAAGCTTGACAAAGGACACTCAAAATTCTACATCTTGGAACTCTGCCAAAATAGACAATTGTACCCCACTTCTAAGCAATGTTTCATATTTCTAGTTCTGCCACCAAATATCTGTGTGCTAAGTATACCTTATACCTTTTTTTTCACATAGGGGAGAAAAGACTCAGAGGACACCCCTCATCCGAGGAGACCAGAGACCCCCCACCTCTGGAAGAAGGGGAAATACCCCAAACACAAGAAGAGCAGGAGGAGGAGGAAGACGTGGTGGAAATTGTCACCACAACAGGTGAGTGTCTGCAACCACAGGCTCAGGTAAGAGATGGATGCCGACATATTTATAACACCTGTTTTTTTTTTTGGGTTCCTCTCTTTTTAGGTGATCGTGGATCCAGATCCTTTCACCTCGGAAAGTGCACAGATCCTGATTGGGGAGATCATGGGGTGTAATGTTGCATTGGAAAATATCAAGAAAAACATTAATGATGTTATTCAAAAAAATAATAACATCATTGATATTTTGGGGAGAGTTTAAAACCCCTACAAAGCCCTTTCTTTTATGGTGTACTACACTTTTAAAATTGTTTTGCAAATTGTAGAAAAGCCAAATTTTGAAGATGCACACAGTGTGTCAACATGTGCTATCTGCCATCCCGAGAAATCAATGGACGCGTTTTGGGGGTGCAACCCCTTCCTCAATAATAAAGTAGCTGAGAGGAAGGGGTTGCTCCCCCAAAACACGTTCCTTGATCCACCGTGATGGCAGCTAGCACATGTTGACATTCGTAAATTGGTATGCATCTTCAAAATTTGGCTTTTCCTGGAGTGACTCTACCCCATATGAACGCAAGATCAAACACAGTTCCTAAATACTCATGTCTGATATTGCCTTCAAGTTCTACCAAATGTGACCTTTGTAAATTCAAGATTTGTGTCATTCTTGTTGGTTTTAAACATGCCAGTTTTATGTTAAAACAACATTTCTACTTTTTCTAATGCCACCCCAAAAATTGTTATACAACAAACATGTTGGTTTGTTTTAAAAACCTTGTCAAAATGCACATGTGATTGTGCAGGTATTAAAAAGATTGTTATTAATCAAGAATGTGTGGATAATTGTCTCAACGCTACAACACTTTTGTGGTGCTCTAATTGCTGTTTTCTGTGACAATGGGTGTTATTTCATAAGGGCAAATCCACTTTGCACTACAAGTGTAGTTTCAAGTGCACTTGTAGTGCAAAGTGTCTTTGCCTTTAGTAAATAACACCCAACAGTGCTTTGTAAGGTTACACAATCACGCCATTTTCACCACTCACCACATTTCTGACAGGGTCAGCTAAACAAAACACAAGCAGTAAATGTCACCAAAGATTTGCAGATTTCTTTTTTATTTGATAAAGGTTTCACACGTTGTCTGGCATATTGATGGCCCCCCTACCCGCAAAGAACTCAAGGTATCTTAGCCGGACATCACGGGCACTCAGGGAGGGCAAGCCAGGACGGCCACTTTCAAGCGCCGTCAGGGTTGTTTCATTTATCATTCCGGCCTCAGGCCCAACTGAGCCAGCATAGTTGGCAGAATGTTACCGTAAAAAGTTATGTAGAACACAGCATGCCAGGATAATATGATTCAGTTTATACCCTGCCATATGTATGGGTGTCAGAAATAGGCAGAACCGGCTGGCCATGATTCCAAATGTGTTCTCCACCACTCTTCTGGCTCTGGCCAGCCGGTAATTAAAAACCCTCTGGTCCGGGGTGAGGGTCCTCATCGGGAATGGCCGCATAAGATGGTCCCCCAGCGCAAATGCTTCATCTGCAACGAAGATGAATAGGAGTCCTTCCACATTCTCTTCTGGAGGTGGCAAGTCCAAACTGCCTTTCTGGAGATGCCTGTAAAACTCCGTCTGGGCGATGACTCCACCATCGGACATCCGGCCATTCTTCACCACTTCCACATACAGGAACTCGTAATTAGCCGACACCACCGCCAACATCACAATACTATTGAGCCCCTTGTAATTATAATAGTATGAACCCGAGTTGGGTGGTGGGGCGATGTGGACGTGTTTCCCATCAATTGCCCCTCCGCAGTTAGGAAATTCCCACCGCTGGACAAAGTGGGAGGCCACAGTCTGCCATTCCTGTGGCGTGGAAGGAAACTGTTGAGTAAAAGAAAAAAAAATTAGTCTTTTTGCACATTAAAACATGGAAAGCAGATTATACACAAACATTCTTGGCCAACATCAAGATAACATTTATTAATGGGGAATTTTTAAAGACCAAAGTATAAGGTACACCTATCATATTCCCCCTCCCCCCCCCTCATGGGCCATTTCTAACATTATAGGGGGGGACTCTTGGACAGGTAACCCTCTCCACTTCATTGAGAGATGAATGCCTAAATAGTGGGTATTACTTTGAACAACCCCTCCTTAGTTAAACTATTGGCAGCCCACTGGACAGGTAAGTGTCATAATACAAAGATATAAATACACACTGTACACATTTGAGCACATTTGGAAATTCTGCTATTACCTATCAAGATAATAGTAGTATACCAAAACTTTAAACAGTACCATTTGAAAGTATACAGGCCGGCCCTTGCACTACATGCTTTGGGGAATTCATCCATAAATCTGAGCACAAAAGAGATGGGTATAGTGTGTATGGGTTTGGCAAAGTCAGCAGATAGATGATTGAGGATAGATAGAGAATTAGGATCAGCTGACTTAGCAGTTGGGGGGAGAGAGGGTTTCAAATGATTTGGGGACCCCTAAAAAAAGCCTCTGGCACTCTGCCTGAATTTAAAGCACAAATCACATTTAAAAACATTTTAGGGGGTGTTTGGGGTAAAGCATTACTATGGAGCTGATAAAATACATTGTTAAGTGACTACATGAGGTGAATATAGGGGCAGGAGAGCATGCTGGGGAGGTAAGTGAAGGCAAATATGTATGAAGGACAAAAAAAAATAAGTACATAAAAATCCAGCATGAATGAGGACAAAGGGGACATTCACAGCATATTACAATCATGGTAATTAGGGAATGAGGAAAGAAATACAATATATTATCAAACATTAAATACAATAAAATGTGATGTTATAGGATAAAAATCTTACCTTCATATACTCCTTCTGCAGGACCTGGATGATGGCAGAACAGGTCTCTGGGATAATGATCCCCAGAGCCTGGGGGGAGATGCCTGTCGAGAACTTGAGGTCCTGCAGGCTTCTCCCCGTCGCCAAGTACCGCAGGGTGGCGATGAGCCTCTGCTCCGGAGTGATGGCTTGCCTCATGCAGGTATCCTGCCTGCTGATATAGGGGGTCAGCAAAGCCAACAAACGGTGAAATACGGGGTCCGTCATCCGGAGAAAGTTCCTGAAATTATCAGGATTATTCTCACGGATCTCACGGAGCAAAGGCATATGACAGAACTGGGGTCACGCTGAAGCAACCAATTCTTGGTCCATGAACTCCTCCCCACCCTGTTCATGAACTAGACTTGTGTCAAGGTAAGAACCCCAACACCAAGCCCCCGCACAGCACGAACTCTACGAGGAGTACGTATACGCAACATGGCTAGAAAACGGTCGGCTGCTCAGAACGAAGTAACAGTACGTACTGAAGAACAGCAAGGCCTGTGAAGAGCTACCTGAAAAACAGCAACGAACGAACAAGAACACAATGACTAATGAAAGTCACGCGTAGCATGCTTGCATGCACTGAAGAGCAGATACAAACCCACAAGCACAAAATGAACCGCAGAAAATGATCTGAAAGCCACGAGTCTGAAAAAGCGCGAATCGTCTCTCACCAAACTTTTACTAACACGAGATTATCAAAAGGAGCCCAAAGGGTGCCGCGCTTGGCTCTGAACTGGCCTTTTCTAGTCTCGTCGTACGTGGTTGACGTCACTGCGTTCTTGACGATTGGAAATTCCGACAACTTTGTGCGACCGTGTGTACGCAAAACAAGTTTGAGCCAACATCCGTCGGAAAAAATCCTAGGATTTTGTTGTCGGAATGTCCGATCAATGTTCGACCGTGTGTATGGGGCATTAGTGAAATTTGACCACACCACTATTTGATGCGGGTGGAGGGTGGTTTTGGGGGGTCATGGATAAGTTCCTGCACCTAATATTGGTCGAGATAAATGGTGAGTCAACCTCAGGACCAACCAAAAGGAATGAGTACCATTTTATAAACCCAAAACAGAAGACTCCGATTTGTGATGATCAGCATTTACAGTAACAATGAATTCATGAGAAATCTCCAAACATTATTTTTTTTATTTTAAAATAATCTTTATTCAATCTTCCAAAATATATAAAATGCGTTTTTTTTTTTACGACAATTCTTAAATACACCTTATACAAAGCCTTTTATATATATAATAAAAAAAAAAACATTACTTTCCAATTTCCCCCTTTTTTTTCCCCCACATCACCCCCCCTCTATACCCCATCTTACCCTCCCCCCTATTTACTCCTTATTCCTACCCCACCTTCCTATTTACTTAATATCGTACATCCATTACCTTAGCTCTTCCTACATACATTTTACATGGGATAACCCACTTCTTCTAACCAAGGCATCCAAATTTTTTTAAATTCATTTAAATTTCCTCTCCTTGCATATACTACCTTTTCCTTCCATATTGTTTCCGTTACCGTTTTAAACCAGTCGTTTTTGGAGGGGGGTTTCTCTGCCTGCCATCTCTGCGCTATTAATTTCTTTGTCTGGAATAGGCACCTTAGTACTACTTTATTTTTAATGTTCCCCAACCTCTCCCCCACTCCAAGGATACACAGTTTTGGGTCCATTTTGAGTGGCAACTTGAAGATCTTATTTATAGTATCTAATATTTCCGTCCAATACCGATAAAGTTTTGGACATTTCCAAATCATATGGATCAAGTCCCCGGTATTTTGGCACCTAGGGCATTTAGCGTCCCCCCTCCGCCCCCATTCAAACAGTTTTTTAGGTGTATAGTATGTTCTATGTAAGAGCATTAGGTATGACATCTTCTGGGCGGGCGAAACTGAGACTTGGTTCCCCCCGCCAATATCTTTTTCCATTGGTCATCCGCAATTCTACCCAAGTCTTTTTCCCACTTACTTCTGCACTTAAGGTTTTCTGAATTTATAATACTATTTCTGCATATTTGTGGGTAAAATTCCGCTATGGATCCCTTAGGTCCTCCGGACTTACTTAATCTTTCATATATGGGGGAGGTGCTCCACACCGGGCCTTGTTCCCCAAACTGAGCTTTTCGAGTGTGTTTGATTTGCAAATAGCTATAGTATGAGCTATCTGGTATATCAAAATCCTCTTTTAGTGCTGTAAACGTTTTTAGGGAACTACCATTATATAGTTGATCCAGGCTAACTATACCCTTTCTTTCCCATATCTTTATTTTCCCCATTGATCTTAATTCTTGTAAGTTCTTGTTTTCCCACAGCGGGGCACCTTTAACCATACCCCCCATTCCCCTCAGATCCTTTATAGATTTCCACACTCTAATTATTAGCTTAACCGTAGGGGGTCTATAGGCAAAAGAATTCACCTCCAGGACCTCCACTAGTGTCTTATGTGGTGCCTCTACAGTCATCAGTCCCCCACTTTTATTCCCTTCAAGACCAGTGTCTGGTACCAGATGTTGTAATTGGGCTGCTAAAAAATAACTACGCGGATGCGGTACTGCCAGACCCCCCTCCTGAGTTGGCAGTTGTAAGGTCTGAAGGCCTATTTTAGGTTGTCCTCCTTTCCATATAAGAGCTCTTAATAGTGTATCTGTTTTTTTAAACCATTTCCTTTGTATCCAAATTGGTGAATTATGCAGCAGATATAATAACTGGGGCAGCCACAGCATTTTGATCAGGTTGCATCTACCTACTACTGATAAAGGAAGTCCCTTCCATATATCACTCTTATTCTTAAATTTGGATAGTAGAGGGACTAAGTTGTTATTTATATAATCATTTGGGTCGTTTGTTATATAGATACCCAGGTATTTTGTTTTCTCTACGATTTCTACTTGGATATTTTCCAAACAGGAACTCTTTCTAATGGGGTCTATTGGTAACAATGCTGATTTTCCCCAATTTATGGTAAGACCTGAGAGTTTTCCAAACTTCGAGAAGATGTCCATCACCTGTCTAAGCGATCTCTCTATATCCCCCAGAAAAATGAGGACATCAAAAATATAAAGCAATTCGTTCTTCTCTGTCCCTTCTCCGGAACCCTTCCATAATCCTGTCCTGCCTTACTGCAATGGCTACTGGTTCCATTGCCAGGGCAAAGATCAGAGGAGACAGGGGGCATCCCTGCCTAGAGCCCCTTTCAAGTTGGAATCCGTCCGAAAGAACATTATTCACTCTGATCTTTGCCCTGGGGTTGTTATAGAGAATTTTAACCCAGCTAATGTAGGAAGGCCAGAATCCGAACTCCTTCATTACTCGCCATATATTCCCATTCAAGACTGTCAAACACTTTTACCACATCTAGCATCATCACAGCCCTTGAGCCAGTATTTTCAGCTGGTATCTGCAGGTTCAGAAATAGCCTTCTGATATTCCTACTAGTTGATCTTTGAGGTATAAAGCCTGTTTGGTCAGAATGGACTAGTTTATGAATTATTTTCTTTAGTCTAGTAGCCAAAATCTTTGATAGAATTTTCACATCTGAACATAGTAGGGAGATAGGTCTGTAGGACCCGGGATCTAAAGGATCTTTCCCTTCTTTGTGCAGCACTATTATCGTGGCTTCTGTCATTGATATGGGAAGCTCCCCCTCCTTCTTTACCCACTCAAACACTTTAAGAAACTCCGGGAGTAACACAGTCCCATAATTTTTATAAGTTTCAACAGGGAGACCATCAGGGCCAGGGGATTTCTGATTTTTCATTTCTGTTACAGCTAATTTGATTTCCTCCAGAGTTATCGGGGCTTCAAGTGCCTTACTATCAGACTCTGTAAGGGAGGGCATCTCAATGTCCCCAAAAAATGTATCTAACTCCTCTCCCTCCATGGCCCCCCTGGATGTATACAATTCTTCATAATAATTTTTAAATGTATCTGTAATCTCATCTACCTGAGACGAGATCTCACCACTCATTGTCCTAATAGCGGGTATCATGGAGGGCGAGGATCCAGATCTAACTAAATGGGCCAACATCTTCCCAACCCTTTCCCCTTCCCCGTATACTATTTGGTTTTAAAATAATCTTTTATGTTCTGACTTCCTAGTCATTGCATCCTTATATATTTGTTGTTTATTTTCCCATCTATTTTGTTTGTCCGGGGTTGGATCCTTCACATACTCTCTTTCTGCTGTCATTACCTCTTTCCTGACCTTGTCCTCCCAATCCCGTGAAGATTTTTTAATTTTAGAAACTTGTTGTATAAATAAACCCCTCAAATAAGCCTTCAGTGCATCCCACATCATTCCTCTTGTTGTGGTGTCCGTATTAAACCTTGTAAACTCATTTACCTTGGCTATTATCCCATTCTGATCCTCTATTATTCCAAACCACATTGGGTTCATTTTCCATAACCTATCAACCTTCTTATTTTTTTATACTTATCGAAATCATCAACAGCGAATCATCTGATATACCCCTAGGTTGATAAGTTATATCTTTAATTGTTTGGGAACCTAGCTCATTACCCAATGCAAGATCTATTTTTGAAAGTGTAGAATAGGAACCCGAGTAGCATGAGAATTGTAACGTCACGGGGTTCCGTATTCTCCATAGATCCAATAAGCCGGCTTCCTGAAGGAAATGGCTCATACGGTTTCCCTGTGGCGTCTGTCCCTGGTTACCTGGGGGGAATCTATCAATCTTTTTATTTATTACCACATTAAAATCCCCAACTGCTATAATTGGTATGTTATTCTTATCTACTATAAACTCTAATAAATCATACAGGACATCTAGTTTAAAAGGTGGAGGGATATAAACATTTGCTAGCACGTATTCCTGATTTTCTATCATACAGTGCAAAAAAATATACCGACCCTCCCCATCTATTTTGCACTGTATGCAGGTGAAAGCCACCCCTCTCCCAATTAACACTGCCACCCCTCTGGAGTAGGAGGTATGCACAGAGTGGAATTGGCACTGAAATCTCTTGTTTCTCACCTGAGATTTAGTGTCTTGAGTCAGGTGTGTCTCCTGCAGACAGGCAATTCCTACTTTAAAAATATCCAACGTATCGAATACAACTGCTCTTTTGGCAGAGGTACCCAGCCCACGGACATTCCATGATCCAATATTTAATACCATTGATTTTTTATATAACATCTATCAAAAGAAACCAAAAGGTAGCAGCAAAAGCTTGATCCTAATAATTCCAAGGAGGTATGCCCAGTTATCCATAGGGAATCTATTAGTGCTAATCCCGGAGGGAAAAAAAAAAAAAGCAAACAACCTTTTATATTTATCATTATACCCCTCTGTCAAAAAATGTATCTTCCCCGTGATTACAAAAAAAACCCACTATTTTCTTCCTGTAAAACATTCATATTCTATCTATATTTATCAATACCCAGTGTATTATCCTAAATTTCAATGTGCCATTTATATTTTGTTTTTTCAGTACCCAATGTGTCATCCTATATTCCGCTGTACGATAAAACTCCTTGTGTTTCCGTGTACCATAAATTCTCCTACTAAATCTATTCCTTTTCCTATATCCCTTACCCCCCCCCACCCCATCCCCCATCCTCCCAAAAAAAAAAACCCCCACCCCATACCATTCTAGGTTACCCCTAGAGGCTTTTTTAATAACCGTCTCACACTCTTCTGTAATCACACTCTTACTTCCCCTCCCTCCTTCTCCCCAACCCACTCCCCACACCCTAGTTTTATTCCCATTCCTTCCTAAACCTAAATCCATTTACCTTTCCATATCTCCCCCCCACTCTGCCCCTAAACAACCCAAATTAAATAATTCATTGTATTTGTGCCCCATTCTATGTAACATCTTCAATCCAGACTCCCTATAGTTTCAATGGTAACTGGTCTCTTTTATCTTCTAACCATGCTAACGCACCCGCAGGCGTGTCAAAAAGCTGACTTCCCCCGAGTGCGTTTATCCAAAGCCTGGCAGGGTAAAGGAGAGCATACGTAATATTACATTTTTGAAGGCTACGTTTAACACCTAGAAACTCAGCTCTACGTTTCTGCAGGTCAGGAGAGAAATCAGGTATATTGATATCCTAGCCCCATTGAAGGAAACATTCCCCATCTCTCTGGCCTTCCTAATGAGTTTTACTTTGTCTTTATAATTTAAAAATTTCACTAATAGCGGTCTCGGGGAGCTTCCCTGAGGGGGGGCCTAAAGGGAACTCTATGCGCTCTTTCGATTGAAAACTGCTGTGAGAACAAGTCTCCTCCAAAAGTTTCAATCAGCCATTTCTCTAAAAATGCTATTGGGTCCGAGCCTTCACTCTTTTCAGGGAGTCCCACCACCCTCACATTGTCCCTCCGAAGTCTATTTTCCATTTCATCAAATTTTTCCGTGAGTTTATCTATTTTCGCTTTCCATGTCTTGGATTCTTGCTTCATAGGATATAAATCATCTTCTATCTGACTTATTCTCTTCTCCATTTCCGTTACTTTTTCCGCAGTTTCCTTAAGTTCATGCCTTACCAGGATTAGCTCCCCTTTAATATCTTCCATTTGGTTACTTAATTCACTCAAAGATTGTTTACATGCATTGATTGCCAGGAAGATATCTTCTGCTGGAGGTATTGGATTGATAGAAGTTTCCGTTTCCTTCCCAGCCACTCCTGACCCTTTACTTGATAAGTTTTTGGTGCCAGTGGTCACTGTAGGCATACTTAGGTGTCCCTGACTCTTTCTGTCCGCAGTTGATTTGCCTTGAGTTTGCTGCCCCCCTTTACTTGGTGTATGATCCGTAGCATGGATCATTCTCTCTAACTTGGCGGTCGCTGCGACAGCTGCTGCAGTTGCGCCCGCCACCGTGAGCTGAGCACCTTTTTCCTTGTCTTTGGCTGACCGAAG